>NC_143384.1:40538647-40875314 GCF_980474605.1 Leiobunum rupestre
TTACTATTTCGTCGTCGTGTACCCTGCTTTAGCAAAAAAACACTAGAAGACTATCCTAATACTTTGAATAATCAAGAGTTGAAATCATTGAGTTGGGAATATTAATCTAGAGATCCAATCAAATCTGCTCCCCGCGAAACAAGTTTTTGAAAATTACGAATGTGCTGTCTCCTCTTAAATGACGAGAAAACGTTAACATATGACCCGTGGCGCCATCCATTATTTTGAAGAAAAAAATTGGCCGGAAAATGCGTCTTATTTGAACGAACCATTGAGAGATAGACGGCGCCGCGGGTAGAATGATAAATTTTTCTCATCAGTTGGGAGCAGACGGCAGTATTGTTATTTTTTAAAAACTTGTTTCGCGAAATACTGAAATCCGACGTTTTGATTGGACCTCTAGATTAATATTCCCAACTCAATGGTTGAAATCGTTTCAACGGCTAGTTCATGACCAGTAGCGTCGCCATGATTTTTGGGGAGGTAGGCCAACCATTTGGAGGCCCCTCAAAAATTATGGAGGCCCCCCACCACAATTTTTTCAAATCCGTCCACGTGGATTATTTAATTTTTTTAAGCAAGTGGTGCATTTTTTGGGTAAAATGGGTACGCGACGAAAAAATTAGAACTTAAAAATAATGACTGTTAAAGATACTCGTACCTTTGAAAGGAGTATAAACAGCAGTGTCGTTAAGCGAATCACTCGCATTGAATTTTGAAAAATTAATAAATAAATAAATTATTTCTCAAACAAATTACAGAATTTTCTGATATTAAATAATTTGGAGGCCCATATATTAAATTTTGGAGGCCCCATAAGACGACTTTTGGAGACCCCTACCAAAATTTCAAGTAAGCCCAGGCCTACCCCGGCCTGTTGCTGGAGCCGCTACTGTTCATGACAGCCATTAGCCAGTCGTGTGACACGCGTGGAAACAGTATTTGACTTACTCATGATGTTGTCGGTTCTTGATTATGTCCTTTATACAGGGCAGATTCAAAACGAAGAAAGTGGTCAGGTCGGAGAAGAGTGAGAGTCGGCAATGGTGTTTTCGTGCGAATGAGTCCCACAAACCAGAACAAGAACGATAGACACAGAGGATGGAATCGGATAAAATGCAACTCGAGAAGAGTCCGGAAGAGGGCCAAAGTGGTTTGAAGGTTAAAAAGGACACGGAAAAGGGAGAGGGAAAGGGCGTGGAAGGTCTTCACCGATGGTGCGCTTCCGTGCAACTGTGCTTTCGGTGGTGATCGGACTTGGGGCTGCCGGTGTGGGAAGACGAGTTGTGCTCCTTGCCACCGTCTTTGCCGCCGCCCTTTTTGTTGCCACCCGACGGGTTCTGTTGTTGTTGCTGCTGTTGCTTAGCGTGCAACTTCTGTTGTTGATGATGTTGCTGATGTTGACCTTGCGCTTGCTGGGCCTGTTGCTGTTGTTGCTTGTTTTTGCCTGCAATCGGGTAAAGAGTACCATTAATTTCGAAATTACTCTTAAGTTTGATTTCGCGGGACGTCGGTCATATCATAAGCCTATCAAAAGGTCCACATAAGTAGAGGTCTAGAATAGAACCCCATGGTAACGGCGTTGTCCATGCGAGAAGAAAATGTACGTATGACGATAGGGCAGTAGCGACATCTTTTTTTTTAATTTCTACACCTAAAATATTATCTTACTTGATAGAGCAGCTACGCTATTTTTGAAAAATAAATACCTTCAGGAACACAATTCTTATTTCTAATAGCCAGTTTTAGGTTCTGATGAATCATTTTGCAAAGATAAGTGTTAATTTTAAGTTTTAAAGCGATGAAATTGTGGGTAAGCCTAGGCTACGGTGCTCGCGGCGGAGATTTCTCTCTCGTGGTTCTAAGTTTAAAAACGTTCGCATTCATCATGCATTTCGCGAAATTTATTTCAAAGATCCATAGTTGAGGACGTAGCCACTATGAGGTGCTGATTTTGAATACCTAACTCTTCATAACGGATATGTGATCGTCAAAAGGTTGGCCTAGATCTTTGCTTATGGGGACCTCATGATAGGCTTATGGTCATATCTATAAGGAAAGGCTAATTTCATCTACGGCCCAGCCCTAAGCAAAGAATTTACACTCCAGGAATGGAAGTTGTCACTTCCTTTCAGCTAGGAGCTACAAACGCAGCACTGCCCACACAAGGAGAAAGCAACCCGTCAAAAGTCGTACATTTTCTTGCGTTAGACGCTTTTGCGCCTGCTGTCGTCGGAAGGAAAAAATTCAGAAATTGTCTTCAGCGTAAAGGTTCGTCCCATGAAATTTGTACACAACACTGCGTTAGCGTGTTTAAAGGAACTAGCGTTCTCCTTGTGTTTTATTGCTTCTATAACTTTCAGCCTGGACAATAATGAGTTTACTGGCCAATGTGACAATTGTGGACACTATAATTTTTAATGAAAATAATGGTCAATCTAGACATAGGAGAGACTCTGATTCATATTAAAGACTGATCATTGCAACTTGTATCTTTTGGACTATTTCTTGTTTTTGCTAATTGAAGTATAATGCTTCTACTATAATAAGGATACATTTAAAATTTCAATAATGAAGACTAGTTTTTAGCTTTTTATGAGCAATATTCCTTTATTGGTCACTATTGTTAACTTTTGGGCATAAGTTTCACCAGTCTGGACTTTTATAATAAATAGGTGACACTGCTCCTTTTAATGTAAACTCGGAGCAACTCCTGCGTTGAGTTTGCACCGTTCTCTTCCCACTGGTCGAAAGGCTTTTCCCCGAGTTCTTCAGTTTCCATTTTCCAGAAAAAAAGTGTTGAGGTTAACGGTAATAATGAGTTTAGTGAGAGCTGTTGACTCGCGTGGCATGAAGGGCTTGCCACCATCCTCCTACGCGTTGTAACCCGGTTACCCGGCCATCTGAATTAAAGGTATTAAAAGTCGCTAGCTGACTTACGCTTTGGGTATTCGCCTAGCTGATTATTATTCTTATTGTTATGGATTATTTGTCCCTATCTCCAAAGGCCGGGCAGTGTTACCTCAATAATATCCGGTTCATTTAAGTGGCTACATCAACCCAAGAGTTGCGGGCAATACGGTACAGGGTTGGCTGGTTTAAACAATGGTTTAAATCATGGTGTAAACTAAGTGATTTTTAATTTATTTTTTAATTAACTAAAAATTATTCCAAAATGTTTGTACATTTTCTTATCGAAATGATTACATTTCTAAAACATTTACTAGGTGATCACATTTCCTATATTTTCAATACCTTCTTATAAATTCCTTGGGTTTTCTTATGTTGTTTATAACCCGAAAACATTCCGTCGTCGTGTACCCTTCTTCATCCTCTATTTCACTTTATTTTAGCTACTGATTTTCGATAATAATACTTATTTTTGCTTTTGGTTTTTCCTAAATTTCCTTAAATTCGTTGGAAATTTCCTATTTTTTCTCTAAAATTTTAGAGTCATTTTCCTGGTAACCCTGCATTTATACAAAATCAAAAATGAAACCAAAACTAAAACTTTATTCTGGTCTCTCATTGTAATAAT
Source organism: Leiobunum rupestre (assembly GCF_980474605.1). Lineage (NCBI taxonomy): Eukaryota > Metazoa > Arthropoda > Arachnida > Opiliones > Sclerosomatidae > Leiobunum > Leiobunum rupestre. Next base: position 40,542,186 of record NC_143384.1, read on the forward strand.
ACTCATATTAATTTTTAGTTGATTGGTAATATGTATGCACGGTTAAACAAAAGCTTAACCTCTCAGATAATAAGACGATCCGCGGGTATCATGGTCTAATTTACTACCGCCAGGAGAAGGGAGATGAAAAAACTTCATCAGCATTTCAGGGATGCCAGATTGAGGGAAATTTCCCACATATATGGAAATTTTTACCCCTAAAAACGGTATAAAGGGAAAGGGGAAATCCGAACAAAAATTAGCTAAATCTAGGTTTTATTCGGGAATAAAAAATTATTTTAATCACAGCTAACATAAAAAATGCCAAAACCTTCATTAATTATGAAATAACCAATTAATACAATCATAAGTATTTTATCAGATTCGCTTTAGCTGCCACCTATGGAATTTTTTATGGCAATTTGGAAAGTCGTCTGCTAAATAACTGGCCCACAGGAACGAGTAAATTTTGTACGTAAATATCATTGTATTTAGTGTTTTGGAAAACTAGGGAAATTGTAGTTCAAAAAGTGAAATTACATTTTCGTGACCTGGCATCACTGCAGCATGTACTTTAATCGATTCGGAAAAGGTCCTTGCATTCTCCCGACAGTAGAAATAAATAATATTGATACATCTATTTAATTGAACAAAAGAAAGAAGCCAGACTGCAAATTTGGTTTCGAAATTACAGAAACTCCGTGTTTGACCTAGTTTTATTTATAGATCAACGCCAAGAGCTGGGCTCGAGCTAAACTCACTGAATTCGTATATGAGCTTAAGGTTGGTCTCGGGCTCACCTTGGTCTCACCAATTATTGGCTGGGTCTCGGGCTCGAGCTCGAAATCTAAATTTCCCCGCCGATGTGAGGTCTCAAGCTCAGTAGATTTAAAACCTACAAACCGTCTCGGGTTCGGACTCACTGTAGTTATAAATATACGGGCAGACTCGGGCTCACGCTCACTATATTTACAAATCTACGGCTCGTTTCGGACTCGCAACAATTACAATTCAAAATGTGATCTCGGGCTCGGATTCAATATAGTTACTTATAATAAAATGGTGGCCTCGAGCTCGTTGTCCTATGGTTGTATTTCGAAAGCATACATACAACGCTTTGAATCGTTATTATCTGTCTAGTCATGTCAAGGTGCAGTTCACTAGGCCTTAGAGTTTCATAATAATCATGATTAAATGCGATTAAATGATTAAAAATGTTACCACGACTTAATCCTTTCAATAACGATTTAATCACTTCAACCAGTATTTAATCCTTTCAATCATGATTTAATCATTTCAATCACGATTTAATCATTTAATCTTTTTACTCCTGATTTAATCATTTTAATCATTATTTAATCTGGATTCAATCATGATTTTACCAATTTAATCATTTAATCTTTTTACTCCTGATTTAATCATTTTAATCATTATTTAATCTGGATTCAATCATGATTTTACCAATTTAATCATTTAATCTTTTTACTCCTGATTTAATCATTTTAATCATTATTTAATCTGGATTTAATCATGATTTTACCAATTTAATCATGATTTAACCAATTTAATCATGATTTAACCAATTTAATCATTACTTAACCAATTCAATCATGATTTAACCAATTTAATCAATTTAATCATGATTTAACCAATTTAATCAATTTAATCATGACTTAATCAATTAAATCTTGATTTAATCAATTTAATCATGATTTAACCAATTTAATCTTGATTTAATAATTTTAATCATAATTTCACCAATTTAATCCTGATTTATTAATTATTTTTTATTTTGATCATGATTTAATCATTTCAATCACAATTTAATCATTTCAATCACAATTTAATCATTTTAATCACGATTTAATCATTTTTATCACGATTTAATCATTTTAATCACGATTTAATCTTTTGAGGGTGTCCTAATAATCATGAGAGTGATCTGCACCTCGATAGTTTACTTAGCAGGTTAGTTCAACGCTGTTTACACGTTTGGGGAAATATCCCATCCATTACCCGCGCGGTTGAAAACGTTCTAATACTTCCGGTTGGGCAAAATATGGAATATCTCCGGGATCCAAAGCTCGTGTTTCATCTCGCCAAATCAACGTCCGGATTTTTGGAGCCATTACTTAGTTAGCTTAGTTTAGGAAGGTTTGTTTTCGAAACATAAATTATGAAACTCTCTTGGCTCGGCATGCTAGTATGTTTCGTTTATGCTTGGATTAATAATAGTGTATATTAATCCAAGGTTTATGTCGATCCAATTTTAATGATGAACGTGTTGTGATATGCTTAATCAGCTGATGCGAAACATCAAACACTTTGATCTTAGTCAGACGACCAAGAAGCTGATTACTAAATTTCAGACGACCAAGAAGCTCATTACTAAATTTCAGACGACCAAGAAGCTCATTACTAAATTTCAGACGACCAAGAAGCTCTTCAGACAACCAAGAAGCTCATTACTAAATTTCAGACAACCAAGAAGCTCATTACTAAATTTCAGACAACCAAGAAGCTCATTACTAAATTTCAGACGACCAAGAAGCTCATTACTAAATTTCAGACGATTGTTATTATACGAAGTCAGCTTTTCAGTTCAATATTTTAAAAATGTCTATAAACGTAAAAATGTTTTATTTAAATTTTTCAAAAAGTATGTTAAAGAATTACAACCCTTTGAAAAAGCTCAGATAAAATTAAATTCAATCCACTACGATCGTTGAAACAACTTTCGTTAACTAAAGATAATTTGTATTATCTCGTTGACTATTAACGATGAGTGTACTACGTTGCCAGAATATTTACAGGTTCAAATACCCTGTTTTCCTTGACCGTTTTCATAAATTTTCCCTAACCATTATCAGGGTCGGACTTAGAGATCCTGGGCCCATAGGCAGATAAGGAGTCTGGGCCCCCTTTTCACGCTCTGCATTTACTCTTATCCCTGGAACTAGGCTGTGCCTGAATTTCCCTGATTCAGCGTAGAAGTCTGAGCTCTACGGTAATATTACTGAATAAAAGCTCTTAACAATCGTCGACTAAATACGCGATAATTATGCAACATTGCGATTTAAGGCTGCGTCCGTAAACTGCCAGGCAGAAAAATTTGGTAATTTTAAAACAAAATCTTTTACCTAGGAATGTCTCCAATATAAAATACGAATGAGATTATAGATTTATGACTTCGAATACAGTAATTACGGTCACTGGAGGGCCCCTTCCAAGGATGGGCCCCTAGGCCACGGCCTAGGTTGGCCTAGGCGGAAATACGGCACTGACCATTATTTAAGACCAAAATTAAACAATTTTTTTACATTTAATTAATTTATCAAGGTCTGTATTGAATCATAAGTGTTATGTTTTAACTAAAATTTTTATTGCAACGTTTGACCATAAATTATAGTGGACATTTTCCAAATTAAATTAAATTTCCGGACTTCATAAAAATTGGTCGACTTTTCCTTGACCTATGGTCCCCTTATATTATCTTTCAATTTAATTTGATACGATGTATAAAATCATAATTTTTATTTTGTAATAAAACAAAATATTGAAGACACTTTGGCATCACGACAGGCTAATACGCGATTTGGTAAAATGAGGTTTATTTTTATAGCGAAATATACATTTAAAAATAAACATCTGATCCACTAAACCCGGTTTTGTAAACTAACCAAAAACCTCAACGTAAAGTAAATAATCCCGTAATGAGATTAAGTAAGAATGGCACTTACCAGTCATACTCTGAGGCTTGGCCGCCTGCACGGCAGCGCTGATTCCGAAGGCAAACAGTTTGAATGTTGATATGGTCACCCCGACAAGAAATTCTTCCAAAATATCCCCGATTCTACCGACTGATAATATTTGGACCACGAAACCCAACACTATATATATAAATATATATAGCTAAGCTTTAAAATTCACCCCAGAAAACTTGACTATAGATATTGTTCCGAGGATATCTGAAAAAAGTCTAAGACGAAATTGAATCCGGGTAAAAATCTACGAAGCGTTACTACGTCGTAGTCGGCCAAAGATGTCAGGAACTGATCTTGGGCTTCCGGGGACGCGTTGCCGTGAGAACGCGAGAGGAATATCTTTGAGAATGGCGGTCAGGTCGATTATTCGCACGAAATCAAAGAAGGGGACACCGCAGAGGGGCTCTACGTGGCCCCTCCTGCCCCTGCGAAAGGGGGGCGTGACGTCAACGCGTAGTGGGGGAAGGAACGGCGCGCGCAACCGGCCCGCTTGAATGACAATAGAGGGGGCGACGGCCAGTGGGCGGCGCGGGCTGGGACTTTCTATGGCTTTTGTTTAACCCCCCCCCCCCCCCGCCCTCCTGTGTTTTCCCACGTCTTTTTTGGACCATGGATTTCGTCTACTGTTACGCGGGCAAGTCGGGACTCGTTGCGTTTTCCAAAATGGTCGAAAAAGAGAGTTTACTTTCTCCAACTATGGCCTTGGGTTTTTATTGACTTTTTTGGAGGGTGGAAAACGGATGGCGATTTGAACTTTTATTTTGGGCTTAGTTTTATCGCTCATTCGGATATGGCTTTAGGGAATTATTAATTTTATAAGTTACTGGGATTTTTTTCCACGGTTTATTTTCTAGCCTCCTTATTCGCTTTCTTTCACCTGAAAATGTGGGAGTCGCCATTTTGAACCAACCACGATTGGTGACACAGCTATTACGATGGTTTCTTAGTAGACAGTATATTTTTTTCAACTAGTTACAACAAGAAAAGTATAATTTTCTCCTTAGGTTTTGGTATTTGGTTATACCAAATAATTCGATCGAAAACCAAATCAAATATTCGATTAGTCAATTGAATAGAACTTGAATATGTTAGCGAATATTCGATTACTCAATCGAATAGAACTTGAAAATGTTACCGAATATTCGATTAGTCAATCGAATAGAGCTTGAAAATGTTAGCGAATATAAGAATAATCAATTGAATAGAGCTTGAAAATGTCAGTGAATATTCGATTAGTCAATCGAATAGAGCTTGAAAATGTAAGCGAATGCTCGTTTTTGCTGATAAAATAGCCAAATATTCGAAAAGAGTGGATAAAAATATTTGTTATTTCAAATAGTTTGTAGACCTGGTCGAATAACCACCGGGTTTTTCTTGATTAATTTAATATTGTATTTTCTAGGGCTGTGAAAAATATTTGGTTATTCAAAATAATTCGGTCGAATACCAAATCGAATATTCGATTCGTCAATTGAACAGAGCTTGAGAAATATCAGACAGGTTAAGTCAGCCCTAGAAAACGTATGATTATTGATTGTAGATTGTACAACGTCTTCATTACTCTACGTTTTCGAAGGGGAGCTTAACCAGTCTAATGTTATTTTACTGTGCTACGATGGTTTGTTTAAAAATAAAATCTATAAATTTGTAAGGTTTCTTACACCTATCGACGTATTTAAACTCTGTCCAAACCGTTTCCTCTCAACTGAAGCCTGTACCAAAATGTACTGTTGAGATGGTTGTTGCTGCCACAACCGCGGGAAATAGATGTACTTTTATTTAATTGCCTACCTTTTGTTTAAAACTAGGACGATGCTTAACTCTTGGGAATACTTCTGACAAAGCATGGATTAAATAAATAGCTTTGCTAAAGGATGTTGGACGAGCTAACATCCCAGTGCAAAGCTCGCGTTGAGTCGATTTCATCATGGAGGAAGAGAGAGGAGGCTTTATGAATAACCTTTTTACCCCGGGAGCTTGATGCCAACTCCCACAGGGTAGGAGAGTGGGGGCTGACAAAAAGGGGAGCAGCATCCGTCGGTTTTCGTGTCGTCTCACGCGTTCCCTATTTGGCGCCCTCTTTTAGTGTTTAGGCGTACTCGGTGTAATTTCACAACGGGCAACAATTTCAACAAAAATAGAGGGAGCCAACTACAGAACCCGCAGCTAGGCCGTGAGCAGGCTTGGAAATAAGGTTTATTTCTAAACTGGTCTATTTGGCCAGTGACTCCCAACTCTGGAATTATTTAAGTGGTCACGTAGACCAGTTGGTTAATATTACGGTAGATAATTTGGAAATAATAAACTGGACACTGGACCAGTGAACCACTAGCTTTTGAATAAAAAACTGGTCCGAGCAATTAATAAACTGGTCTTTGACCCAGTGACCACCGCTTATTTCCAAGCCTGGCCGTGAGAGTTGACGGGTGCTGATCCCCTTTTTTGTCAGCCCCCACTCTCCTACCCTGTGGGAGTTGGCATCAAGCTCCCGGGGTAAAAAGGTTATTCATAAAGCCTCCTCTCTCTTCCTCCATGATTTCATACAGGGTGTTTCAAAAGGTTATGCACAAATTTGAAGGAGTTGTAGGGGGTGAGTTGAGAAGTATGCCTGTTTTATCCCAATTTTCCTACGATGAGTTAAAAGAGCGCCAGAGAGTTTCAAAGTAAGGCCTACTAGCCCCTGAAAGTAGGCTGCAACAAAACCAAGTAGCAGGGAAACGCGAATATTAAGGTTAGGGTTCGTGTGATAGGTAAAAAAGGACTTTGTAAACAAATCGAGGTAACCAACGTAAAAAAGTAAACTTTAACAGCATTTAAAGTCCCTGCTACTTGGTTTTGAACAAACCTTTTTGGAAAAAAAGTAGAATAACTGTATAATTCTTAAAAAGTTTGTCACAAGCACTTTTAAGACAGTCAAGTTTTAAAAAAAAACCAGTTGATTAAAAATGCGATTCTAACCATTTTTGTTAGCCAAAAAGAAGGACTATTCAAAACGATAGCTTTAAAAGGTTATACCGTCTGATAAATATGAAAAATGTCAGTATGTTATAGCTATTTAATTGAGATAAGCTCAATGAATTCTCATGATAATATCTATTCTAGCAACACATGATGACAAAGAATCGATGATGGCGCATTCCCAAGTTTTGTTAAAACCTGATTGTAAAGAATTAAGGGAGGTTTCAAATAATACATTGCAAGTTGGAAAGAGGAAAATAGGTCATTTTGAAGCACGAACATCACTGGTTGAGCAGAGTTACCATTTTAGTTAAATTTATTTGATTCTGAAAGAGCTAATAGTTTTCCTTATATAGCCATGACACCCGCAACAGATTTATCAACATCTCAGTCACCACTTTCATCCGCTTTGAAGCGTAGGCTGCTATTGACCCCAAGTGTCTGCACAAATAATCTAAGAAACAACTAAGAACTTTTTTAAAAAAGGATAAAACCCTGTAAATTCTGGACCACATTTAATCCGCACTAAATCATCCCTTGCAACTACGGCGAAACGAAGACTTCAAATGAATGACTTTGGAGTACCACTCCTCAGACATCATCTGAAGCCACATCACTTAATCGAAAAAGAAGAATATCAACACAAGAGAACGAGCCGGAAGTTCCTAAGAGAAATATTTTATATACCAATTGTGATAAAATTACCAATGCACCTGTGGACCAAAACGAAGTATAATTTACCTAGTCAAAATCAAGAATATTCAATTTTACATGAGCAATCCAAATCAAAAGGATTATAAATAGTCAAAGAGTTAAACTTTACAGTATAAAAATCTTCAAAACCAACTAACTGAACTAAAGAACGCAAAAGGGGTTGCTCAGCACAAAACGAAACAAACCTACTTTACGAATGTATCAAGAAGTGGGAATAATCGTAAGTGTGGTAGTATGCGATCAAGGCACCAATAACCGGAAAATGTTCAAATTCAGGAAAAGAGGCTAAAAAAGTGCAATATACGAGTAGATAGGAAATCACTAAAAGTGAAACACTAAACTAGCTGTGATGTTGACAGATGGTAATGTTCCTGTTTAACTTGATAAAATTTAAAATGATTTACTCGGGTTATAAGTTCTTATTTTTAACCTGCAAAGTAGTCTTTCACTAAAATGGTTTTTAAAATTTGCTTGTGTAGCGCGTTCTTTATTAAGTTTAAAATTCGCGCGTCTTTTAGACTATAAACTATATAAATAACTCTGTAAAGCTTGTTTTCCACTAGCGCGCGTCATAATGTTATTTTCTTTACGCGCGTAAAAACGTTTGAACGTATCAAAGCTGAGAAACGCGTCGTTGCGCGAGCCAGTGGAAAACAAGCTAAACGCGTCCACTTGTCTCATAATTTGTCTGTGGAAAATGAATGTTTCTACTCTTTTCCACGTAGAGTAGGGGAATACGGGGTAGACACTGTACGGATTTATACCATTGGCGAGGCATAGAGTTTCCTCTAGGAATATGAAAACTCTCTGTGAATTCTCCTAGGTTTCATATCTCCCTTAGCGCAGCTAATATAGGATCTTTGGCTGTGACCCTGTTTCCTGGTCTTTTGGAGCCACACCGGGATCTCGGGTGCCAGCTGTGCCGGATTACGTGGGTAGCTGTGTTGCTGCGAAAACTGCACGGCCTGGGAGAGCTTATTTTCAACTATACGTGGCGGACTGAAACACCACGATAGCGACCCTTTTTCCTTGTAAACTAATAATAAATCCCTACTTCACTAAATTTAAAATACTTATTTATTTATACTATTTACAATTGCACTCATTTGGAGTAATCGTTAGGAAACAAAATATCTGCTTTGCAGAACGCGCTGCTTTGCAGCCGAACTCGTTGAAATCTAAATTAATTCTGTCGTTCTAATTTTCATTACAATCGTGAGTTTTCCAATCAAATTATTTTTTACACAGTATTTAAGGTTTAAAGGTTATAATACACAATTAATTTTAGTATACCAAGATAAAAATCATACTAGTTTGATTTTTATATTTTAACCTTTTAACTCTGGATTTATCGTATGCTTTTTTTTACAATTTTACATTTTATATTTACAATGGTTTTATTTATAGACATTTTTTAAGCTACGCAATATTTTATTTTACAAAGACCGAAGAGCGATACAAATAACTCAATTTAAGAAAATAAGTTTTTACAAGCTGTGGGCCCGCCTTTCCCCTTTAGGAGCCCTTTCTGAAGGGCTAGGCTATCTACCTACGTAGGTAGGGTTTCGGCTGGAGGTGCTATAGCACCTATTCTCTATCCCACAGCTGTGCGCGAAGTGGGAGCTGGTGAGACCGTCAGAGAGATAAGGGATGTCCTTTCGGTGATTGAGAATTTCATTCTCAATCACCGGAAGGACACAAAGCTGTTTGCTTGGCTCCCACTGCTTTCCCCCGTTCCTCCCCCACCCGCGCCCCCATCTCAATCACCAGAATTTCCAATCACCAGAATTTCTAATCACCAGAATTTCTAATCACCAGATTCCCCCGTTCACGGGTTGCTTTCCCCCACCCCCCATTCACTGGATACTTTATCTCTCGTTCACCAGCTCCTTTCCCCCATTGCTTTCACCCCTTCTAATCACCAGTTGCTTTCCCCCATCCCCATTCTCCAGAATTTGTTTTCCTCGCGCAGATATCTGGAGATTAGATTTTTACCCCGTTTTGCTTATCGCTTCAGACCTCCTTAATTTCTAATCTCTAGGCAATAATAACAAGTTATTTTCAATTTAATTAATTTCCAATTTTATTTTACTTTTAATTACATGATTGCGTAAAACAGGTTCTAATATTAGACCGACATTATAAATAACGCGTTTAAATCGCATTTTATCAATATAAAAAAAATTAACTCGATCTTCGTAAGGAATATGTACAATTTCATTTAATGGGCTGAAACGAACTACCTTCTGCAAGTGCGGATTGTATAAATAATTTTAATAAAAGTTCTACCTCACCACGTCTGACCGGAATAGATATGAAATCGTCATCCTCCAGTGCCGCTGCCCTTGGTGGTGCCGGGATCTCCCATTCTTGCGAAAGGTACTTTTTTTCCGATGGTGAATTATCCCTCGACGGACAGTGTGGAAAGAATCTAGCATGTTCCCATTCTGGTACGTCTCCTGATTCCCATCCTTCTAATACGCCATGGCACTTGTAACATCGTACTTCATCGCCCCGCTGAATATAGTAGAATCCAGCCTTCGCTAGTTGTTCCTTAGTAACGTGGGGGTTTCTCCAGTGACGAAAAGTTTCAAGTCGATACGCTTCGATGTCCATACTGTAAACTGATAGTTTCTATAAGCTATTGTCAACATTCTTAAGCCTAATTGGTTAAGCCTAAATTTCAATAAATGTTTTTTCTATTTATTTTGGTTAGACTCTAAGACTATTTGACTAGAATCTAAGTCTATTTACTTCAATTTAAACAAGGCCTAATTTCCCTCTACAGTAAAATAATAAAGTCACTTACTTTTACGGAAATCCTTAAGCCTTTGCCAGTAAATAGAGTCGAGAAGGCGGGAACGGAGCGCGAAAATCTACGTGTCTCTTCTCGATGAGGTCCAGGAACTAAAAGAACGCTGAGTCGTATATCTAGAGATCAAATAACACTCGAAACTTCAAGTAAATCCTGATTTCTCATTGGTTGAAACCAATTGATGTCACGGGAGAATGTAAAATGTAACCAAAAATAGAGGTTACTGCTCATCGGTTAGCGATAAAAAATTCGTCACGTGTTAAATTAGGCAGATTAGAATAGCTGAAAATACATTGCGCTTACTTCCCCCCTAATTTACTTCTGATACAACTTTGATAAAAATTAATCCTGTTTCGGGGGAACCCCCAGGAGGAAATCTTAGAGACTATTAACTCGGTAGAATACACTATTTTAGCAATTGCAATTGCATATAATCCTTGTTATTGTAATGTTTGATATATACTGAAATGATTATTGTTGGATAGGAAAATAAAAGAATCGTGATAAAAGTTAATTTTTTTATTCCATATTAATAGGTATGGATAGTAGAACCATACTACTATGTATGGAGCTCCTATCATCCCAGTATAGCTGATGCTCTACAAATTGTAGGAACATCCGATTTCCTGCTACATCTTCTCTCTCCTCAATCCTAACAGAACAATACATAAAATTTTAACTTTAGTACAGCATATATAATTCGTGAAATTTAATTTATTACCTTAATCTAAGCTCATATTTTATACTATCGTCATTTCGGCTCGTCCATAAAATTCTATTTATAATCTCTTCAATTCTACATGAAGAAAATTAAAATCTTTAATTTTTTTGTCCCAAAAGTTATTTAAATGTTAAAATAATATTTACCGCATTTTGATTTCTTTTTGCATCGGTCCAGATCAGAATAATTTGTTCTAATTGATTTACTCCCTTTTTATACCATTTTCCATCCCCACCATTTCCTAGCCCCTATATCCTATCTCCTTCTTTTCCGTGATGAAATCTAAGTTAGTGATTGAGTGTGGAATCTATTCAGTGTGGGTAAAGTCTGTAAATTTTTCCATTGGTTAAATAGTGTTCGTAGATAATTAATTTCGTGAGACTGGGAATTTCCACCATCTTCCTCTTAGCGTACGTCACGAGAAGATGGTTTAGGTTCGTGCAAAGTCTAACAAATTTACAGATAAGAGTCCGCATTGTAGTACGTTCTTGCATTGGACTGGTTGGCTTAACGAAATTCTGGAAAAAAAAGGGTAAGCGATTTTCAATAAAGAGTCTTTTTTTTTTATTACGTTTTTTAAAGTATTTATTAAGAGTGAAAAAAGTTACATAGGAAAAATTGTTTACAATGGTTTTTCTCGCGTACATGAGTTTATATTATTAAATAAAATGGCAGAGTCAAATTTCAATCTTTTTTATCATTACAAGACCCAAAGCTAACTAAATCCCTGTTAAATTATCTAAGGCAATGTTTTTTTCACCAATCTTATTTTGCGTGTACTAAAGATATTTTGTTAATGACGGGTAGAAAACATATTTCAATGGTTCAAGACGGTAACAGATTTCAATGACTTTTAGAAAGTACTTTAAATAGAACGTACAGGAATAATGCAATAATATATTTCTACCAATGTTTTGTTTTCATGCTAGATTGCGTAAACCACCCACGTTGTCCTAACTAGTTAACCAATACTTTCTGATTCTATTTTAATTTTTTTGTTTTTGGATGGTTTATTTTATTCGAAAGTAAATGGTTTGGCACTCATAGAAGTGCGCGCATGTTTTCGAGAGAGGTCGGGTCATATCTCTAAAAGATACCAGATAGCGTGGGAATATATTGTTTTATCCTCTGGAACCGGATTTTTTCCAGTCAGTCACCATACCTCTCTCTCTAGCTAATGGATTCGCTAAATTCGATGTGATGATTTTTCTAGCATGATTTGCGAAAGATAAAAATATCTTGCTGTCGTTTTTTTCCCAATTTTTGGAAAACTTTTGGTAGTACGTTTTTGTACTCTGTCCTTTAGTTCTATGCAAAATATACATTACGCAATATTCGCCGCAAACGTTACTAGTTAGTCCTTGCAATCGTCTTTTGCTAAATGTCCACGTCTTACACATTGAATTTAAATATTTTCTGATTGTAGGTAAAAATGGGGGAAGCCCCATTGAATCAAAATAGAATCCCCGTTTTCGGCCATCGACGTAGACGCAAATCCAATGAGAACCTGTTTCGCCCCTTTTATCAAAATTAATGATAAGCGATTGCGGATATTTCACCATGGGTTTTAAATTATCTGAAGAAAACACGCCTAAAAAGTTCGGTGTTTTATACAGTGCCTGAGATAAGTCCACGTTTGTCGTAGTCATTTTAATAGTCTCGAATAATGTTCCTATTTTTATCTATCTGTAAACAAGATTGAAATTCAGCGTACACGATAACGACCGTAGAATCTTTTAAAGGGGTACCAAATCCTAAATCTAAACGTAGTTGCCCTCTCTTTACGGGGTTCCAAAACGTGACGTCACTGGCCGAATTGTCGGGGGTTAAATCAAAAGCATATAGGGCAAAGCCTAGAGGAAAGTGAGCCAGCGCAATGTGATTTCCCTCGTCTTGGTAGAGTATCCCAGATCCCGAGAATAGCGAATGATAGGCCAGCGTAAATTGTTTACTATTAAAATTAGGGGTCAACGCTTTCGAAGGGATTTGTTCGTTATCAACGTATAGAGCCAGATAATTTAGGTCGAAATTTTCAAAATTATAAGGATTAGACTTAACGGAGCCCTTATACGCTTTGTTGCTGGCTAAACCAATAATGACTCTGTTGGGCATCGGACCTAAGAATATATTGTCAAAACTATCGTTCTGAATAGAACTAGCTAATGTTTTAACTTTAATTTCAGTACGAGTAAAGGGATATTTGGCATTGCTACGTAATAATCCTTGCTGATGGGCTAATAAAATTTTAGGCATAATTTTAACTTTACGTACAATTAGAGCAGCGTCTATAAATTCGACTTTATACGCGTCGACAGTGTCGCTAAAAAGGGTAAAATTATCGCTATTTCTAGTGAGTGAAACCTTAAGTTGTACGCCATTAATTAAATATTTGTTGAAATTAAAAATGTCACAAAAAATGTTCCCGTAAAGTTCAATTTCTTTTGATTCAGCAGCTAGAACCTGACGTTTTATGAATCCGGCGTTTGTTATCAGATCCATACTTCCAGCCGTGTCATCGTACCATCCAGATGTCGCAAGGTGAGTGTTTTTTGCATCGTACCCAAAGTTGAGCAAGGTTTCGATATAGGCCCTATAGGGGTAATTTGAGGCCGATGGTGAAACCGTCGTATCATTGAGTTTCACTTCGCATTGTTTGAATAGCGAATGCAGAGAATTGTTCACGAGCGAAACGTTAGACCCGGCATCCAAGTTGTCACCGTTGGTTTTGACGATTTTTACTTTACAATATATCATTGTCATTGCCAAATCTGTGTAAGAGTCTCCCGTACCCGGTACCACGAATTCGATGATAGAACTGCTGTCGATAGATGAAATTGGCTTACACCATACCGTTTGACCTTTTTCAACGCTGAGTTGAGTTGGTAGTTCGTTGAAAATATTTAATTCGCTTTTAAGTACTTCCATTTTTTTAGAGAGCAAAAATATCGCGAACCGTACGCGTGAACTTGCGGCGTTTAACTGAACTCTTTTTCTTCTTCAATGGTTTCTTAGTAGTTTTTCTTCTCTTGCGACGACCCGAACCTTCTTGCGCTGCCATTTCGTCCACAGTTTCTGTCATTCGTTTATTGGCTGACGTTTTTAAGTCCTGACCTTGCAAGACGTCTCCGAGTACTTTCTTTCCTGTAGAAAGAGCCCTTTTTCCCACGTATTTGGCAGACTGTTTTAGGAATGGGAATACAAACCTAGCTAGCCCTGAAAAAAAGCTACCAATTCCGTGTCCTTTTTGTCCCGCAAACCCAGAGAAATAAGGTAAATCTACTCCTCCCCCCGCCTGATTTAAATAATATTGCATGTAGGGACAATTTCTATCAACGTACTGATAAGCCATTCTTTTTTTTTTTACTGAGCTCGTCGTAAATGTACTTTACACGTGACTGAACCAAACTGAAATGGCACGAATTCACCTAAACTAGTTCTTATATTAATGTCGATACAGTCAAAATAATTTCTACTCAGTTTAAGGTAATGCGGAGAATCGAAAGTTTTTGAAACGGTTGATCCATTGGGGGCGTTTTGGTCTACAACAATTGTTCGCAAAAGGGGGGCTAATGTATCCCCAACCATTTCATTTCCTACCAAATCGGAATACACGAACATAAGATCGGGGATGAATAAGTTTAATTGCATAGGGGAATCTGATCTGAATGCTACCTTAGGTGAAATATCAGTAACATTATCTCTAAATCCTAAAATTTTCCTCAACTTTGGCGTTAACTCGAGTTGATAATAATGTTTACTATAGGAAGTGTATTGTACGTGTCCACTTTCTAAACTATATTCAAATTTTCCTAATGAATCATTATCGAACTCTGAATTAGCGCTTTCCTTTAAATCAAGGTTCAAACTTTTAATACTTTCATTAAGTACTGCCAAAAGTTCATGAGGATTTTTGTAGTAGCCCTGAGGTATCTCGCGGAAGTCGTAGGTATATTTGTAATCTACTATGTGGGCTGGAGGTTTCGATAGTAATTGCTTAATTTCTATTCCACATCCCATTGGCTCGCTTACGTTATAAAAAGATAAAGGATAAATAATTTCTACCAGAGCAATTTCCCAATCTCCGCGTAAACTAATGGGTTTGGCCAACGTTGTAGAATACGAGGCTAGAGTATTTTCTGAATTATTCTTATTCTTATCTCTAGTATTACTAGGAAGAGTTATGTAAATCCCAGACGTCATCTTGATTAACCCAACTATTAAACGATGGAGGATATCCTAGCCAACTAACGTACAATTGTTTTACTCCGTTTTTAGTTCTCTGACGTAAAATCTTGTTTAACTTGAACGAACGAGGCGCACTGACCTTTTGAAGCTCTCGAAAATAGAACGTTCCTTTTATATCGGTTTCTGCCAAGTCTTTTATTTTATAAACGGGGGGATGTCTTTTAACTATAGCTACGACTTTAAATATTTCTTCGGTATAATTAGCTTCGAAACCCTTTTGAAATATCATTTTAGTTGTATTTATTCTAACCA
Organism: Leiobunum rupestre; assembly: GCF_980474605.1. Lineage (NCBI taxonomy): Eukaryota > Metazoa > Arthropoda > Arachnida > Opiliones > Sclerosomatidae > Leiobunum > Leiobunum rupestre. Next base: position 40,557,634 of record NC_143384.1, read on the forward strand.
AATCCCCTACTTGGAATTGCGGTTTCATTTTCAGTTTCTCGGCATAATATTTAGAGTAGATATTATTGTACACACGTAATACGTTATTTTCCGAAACGTCATTAGGGGCCATTTTAATTGAGCTATGATAAGAGGAATTGTACGCTTCGACCAAGTCCTGTAAGACTTCCAAATATCTATTTGTGGAGTGATGGGTAAAATATCTATACATTTTTGTTTTTAACGTTCTATTAAACCTTTCTACGATAGAGGCTTTTATTTCGTCATTTTCGGTACTAAAAAATTTAACTTTATTCTTTTTGAAATATCCTTGTACTTCTTTATTCCTAAATTCCGTGCCCTTGTCCGATTGAAATTTATATGGAATTCCGTCTTTAAAAACAATTTTTATATTTTTCAAAACCTCTTTCCCCGATTTAGTTTTAAGAGGTAACCCCCACGCTTTTCTACTAAAACAGTCTATAATTGTTAAAATGTATTTGTATCCGTCATTATCTGCCTCTAACGAACGCATATCGTTAATATCAGCCTGGTATTGTTCCCTTATATTACTAATTACTATTTTATTTCGTTGAAACTTTTTATATTTCGGCCTATGCATCGTAAAAGCGTCGATTCCTCTTAACCATTTTTCTACAGTTTCCCTACTTAAGCCGTGAGACTTTACGGACTGGAATAACCTTTCAGCGCCTCCGAAAGAAGCCGGATGCTTCGGGTTAAAATATATTTTTTCTAAAATAGCTTCGCCCATACTTTAGACTTTTGCGCGCGACTCCTTGTTTGTTTATAAGAGTGAAGAGAAGAGTCAGACGTGGAGGAGTGATCTCGGTCGAGGCTACGAGTGGGACGGGGCTTATCTGTCCTGCGCGCACGCCCACTTTGAGGAACCGGATACTCGCGCTTAACGGGAGAACGTCGTTGTCGGGTTCTCGGAGCTATCGGGGAGGGAAAGCCTTGGATAGCCGGTGAAGAGTTAAATTGGGTTAAATTGGAAATAAACGCGAAATATCCGATAGGTTTTGGGTGGGTTTTAGGATTTAAATACGCTTTGGTAATTTCGCTAATATTGGAACCTTTAATAGGTCGACCGTTTATTACGAGCTCCCCGTTTTCATCCCACCGTATTCTTTCGGGTACAGTTTCCAACTGATCCACCATGCTTTGCGCTTTTTGGTAATATATCAAAGGCAAATCGTCTATCCAGTCCCTACTTAGCGAGTCGAATGCGGGGGCAATTTCGATTTCTTTAGGAGCCGAGGCTTGCTTACGTAGATTTCCGTGTGTCATTAAAGCTTGTTCGTATAAAATCCATTTCGAGGCGTCGTCTAAATCTTTCATATTTAATATTTGGTCCATCTTAACGTCTAATTCAGAGACTGTCAGAGCGAGGGGGTGCGGGAACGGGTCTGGCTTTAAAACGCCGCTAGGGACGAGAATCATTTTTCTGGCGTGTTTCATTGTTTACTACCAAATATAGAACCAAGAAGGGTTGAAACGACGGGTAGAAGAAACGAGAAAAATCCGCCCCCAGACTGAACTAACAATTTCTTTTTACTTTTCCAAGCTACCCGCTTACTAGCTAGTTTTCGAAGGGTATTTTTATGACGAGATAACCTGGTTTTTTGGGTATTTGATAGTTTTACGTTACCAATTAAAGTGTTATGAATACATTCACTGATAGCGTCTATGAGGGATTTGTCGGCTTTAGCTAAAATGGCTTTTCTTTGAACGGGTTTGCAACGACCGAGATATCGGAGAGCGTCTCTCTCGATACGTACTCTACGAGACATGATTCATAACTGATTGAAGTTACGAAATGTAAGTTCTATTTATTTATTTAGGGAGATAACCGTAGCACGTTTCTCCAGGTAAAATATTAGTCAAGACTCTTTGATCTTCGGGACAAGTTTGAGTTAAATTGAATACTAGGTAACCGTGAGGTCTCGAAGTCGCGTCTTCGTAAGCGTCAACTACAAAACGCCACTTATCAGGGAACATTTGTCTAGCGAGATAAGCCACTTGCTGACGGTCTCGTGGGCTTTTCAATAAAATTATGTAATGCGAATTCAGGGATATGGATCTGCTATCTTTTGATTGATGGAATAAGTTCTGTGTAATAAAAATAACGCTTAGAGAACGGTGATGGGTGCCTTTCACGAATAAATCACCAATTTGACCTTTACTCTCGCTCATCTGGTCGTCGATAACTAATAATATAGGATCTTTTCCGTCATAATCAGATAAAACAGGCAATCCTTCTTTAAAAACTACCCTGTGCTTCATTTTATCGTATAGAGCTTGCCATTCTCCGTAATACCAATGTATTTCTTTGAAACCCGGAACAAACATTTCCTCTTCGTGATTAATTATAGATTCAATTAAATAGCTTTTGCCACTCTGACTCGGGCCTGCCGTTACGCAATTAAACGGATGAATAAATTGCATGGTTATCTCTCTTCGAGTACTAGCGTACAAATGAAAATGTAAATTAAAATTCGGTTAAATTTATGGGACTCTTCAGCGGAGGAAAAATATAATCGAATAACCTATTTCATCCCTTACCCCGTATAGGTTTGATATTCACATTAGAGTCGCAAGACTATATTTACTTTAGAGTCGTAAGACTGAAACCTATATTCACTTTAGAGTGGAGAGACTAATTTTTAGCGAGAATTAGCAATTAGATTCGCTTTATAGCCGTAGGGTACCGTAGTGAAGTCGTCCAGTAACCGTACCTTGTCTACGACGGGTCTATAGATTTTAGTACGGTCGACGGAAACGACCGTATGATCAGGTAGACGCAAAATCTGCCTCGGCTGGGGTACGGTTACTGGCTCGTTCGTTTCTCCGTCGACACCTATTAATCTTTTAAGCGTGTCCATATTAACCAAATCTTTAATGCCTTGATTTATACGGAACCCTTTGACTTTCATTTCGTAGGAGACTTTACCGGTCGTAGGGTTCAGTACTTTAAAGGCGTAATTTTTTGCGCCACCTGTTGCCAATTCTTGGATGTACGAGCCTTTTCCGTACTTTGCCAACTCATCGGTCATGTCTCCGAGATAGTTGCCCGTATCAATCTCTATTCCATCTCGTTCTTTTAGATAAATGCAACTATCCGTATCATAATAATACGTAAGCTGGCCTAATCTCCTTAAATAAGAGTATAACTTGATCCTAGCCATTGCGGTCGTATAGGCGGCAATTACTACGTTCGTGTTTGGGTAAACAAGATCAATATCTTTCAAAAACGCCCACTTGATCACGCAATGCGTTTGACTTAAGGGAATAACCGATTTAACTTCTATGTCGGGGTCTAAGAATAAATCGAAAAACTTTTTGGGATCGCTAATAATAGCCGATTGGTCTTTGCGAGGGTTTAAACCAAAACGACCCCAAAAAGAGTTAAGACAAAGCTTCGCGATGGTACGAAGACCAGGGTTCTTTTTAATATTGGTAGGATCAAGTTTTACTCCTTCCTTTTCGTAATATTCGTCAACGTATTTCTTAATCTCTTCATCGGTCTCTATTCCCGCGGGTAAGCCGCTGGATTCCTGTTTGAGTTTAAGAAACGCGTTGACGTACTCGGAGAAAAGACCGCCCTCTTTCGATATCGGGTCGTATTTTACTACCTCGTATTCCCAAATTTCGTGAATAGAAATGACCTTGTAACCCATTTCGATTGCCAACTGTACCTCGTCTGCAACCCAAGTACCTGTTATTTGTCGCTCTGAGTCTTCGTGGGGACAATCCTGCTGGTTTCGAGACTCACTACATTTTTGGCAGTTGGCAAACACTAGTTTCGATCCTATTCTTTGGGGTAAAACGGGATGGTAGAGAGCTTGAGGCGGTAACATTGTGGCTTTTATTAATCCGTTTACGGTAGAAATGTCAGGGAAAGGAGCTTTTACATGTATTTTAGGGTGTCCCACGGGTAACTTGCAATACTTGTTACACCACGGATAGAGTGAACAAATATCAATGTATTTAATTTCCTCCCCCTCTTTACACTTGTGATGTAATTTCAAGGCTGACGTACGTCCTCCGAAAAAGGCTTCGCGGGGGCAGATTGGTTCTTTAATTTTTAATTTTAAATTTTCGGTAGAAAGATATGCGTTGATGGCGGGGTTAGTACTCCGCTCAGCTTTGAAGGTACATCCCCATTTTTCATGGACAGTGTATCCCAATTGTTTCAAACGGTTAGTGGTAGCAATGGTTGACGCGTATCGCGAATTATGGGTCTGAGTGTGGTCGCCGTATAACGCTAAGTTTCTATTGATAGGAAAACACTTTTTACACCCGTGAAAATAACATCCGTGATATTGAAAGACTTCGTTATCGAGAAGTCCGTCCACGTTAATGTTAAGAATTCTAGGTTCAAATCCATTAAAAGCAGACTGAATTTCCTTCCCTCGTAAGTGAGACATCCATTCAAGCCATTCGATCGCTACAAAACTCTGGTTGCAGTTCATACGATAGCCGAAAGGGGGCACTACACCAATCGTATCGGACTGTAAAAAGTGTTTCCTAAAGATAAAACTGCATACTCCCGCAATCGTTATCGCAGTTAAGAACGGGTCTATTTCAAATTTATCCATGAAAATAGAACGATATGATAAACAGCCTTGCAAAAGAATGTTTACGTCCTGGCGACAGTACCGGATTAAATCTCTTTTATAATCAAAATAATTAAAGTTGGGGTCCGAATTACCGCAAGCTTCGGACAGGGAATCGTTATACCACTGGATAAATTCATCGTAGGCCTTACCGCTTAAACGATTAGGGTCGTACGCGTCCATCGGAGGCATGTCATTATGTAGTACGTAATTGGTTTCGTTCGAACGGGCTGGATCAAATTCATGGTCTACGGTATTAAACAGTAAATGCGGAAAATATCCCTTATTTAAATTATTATCTAAACCAAATGTGGAAACGAATTGAGAAAGGGCAAAGGGCATAAAATTTAAGGAATCTAAGAATTTTAATTTTTTATACTGTACATACATGAATTTGGTCCCGTCTGTCAAGACTTTAGGGGTCCACTTTAAATCGATCATTTTACGTACTATAAATTGCGCGTCGTAACCTTTAGCGTTATGGGCAATACATATTATCTTATCAGCCACTCTGTTAAGCGTACGAAGATACTCTAGAAAATCGCCGACGGGGTCTTTTGAGAGAAATATTTTCTCCCGAGGACCACTACCGCATTTAGCGCATGCGTACTGACTATCTTTTTCTTCGAAACAGAATTTACACGCTTTTTGCGAAACGCATAAAATTGGTTCGTGAATCAAAGCATTGGCGTCAGTACGATTTGTTTGTTTACATTCCAAGTCATAAAAAACAAAGACTTCCGTTTTTGGAGTACTTCTCTTGGTCAGTGGAGATTGTTCATTGTCGGAGTCGTGGACCCGTTTATTATTGCTATTTATTCGAGAGCGAGTAGTTTTATCGGCAGAATCTTTACGGACGGTCTTTAAAGGTTGCATGTAACATAGATGACCTGCGGGGTTAAACTCACTACACGAAAGACAATAGGTCTCTCCACAAACGTGTACTGCCTTACGCTTAAACATACTGATAAATTTTCCGCAAAGATTACAAACGTAAATTTTATTACATAAGGGCTCAGGTCCTGATAAATGGTAATCGTAACAATTTTGATTAGGGAAAACTCTTAAACATGTTTGGCAAGTTATTTTATCCACGTCCTTCCTGCAATCTTGTTTTCTACAACAAGCGTGACAGAAAAGAATGCATTTATGCTCACTGAGATTATTAAAACCTACTAAACATTTTTCACAAAAGTAATTAAACGCGAAAAGGGGTTTGGGGTTAGTAATTACGTTGAAATGTCTGTCAATATTTAGAAGATAAAGACGTTTGCGGAGAGGCCCTTCTAGTTCCCTCTCTTCTTCGATGTCGCCGAAAATAACTAAGGGTACGGGATCGTGTAATCGAAAAACGATAATACTGTATTCAGGTAAGATTTCTTGGAAGCGAGTTAAAGCGTCCGGACCAGCGCATTCTTCGTCTGTTAATGCAGAATATACCAAAAGGGTCCTAGCTTCGCGGGTCTGTAATAGCGTTTCAATATTTTTTCCTCTACACTGTCTTATAGTAGTATATTTTCTTTTAAGTTCTACATCATTTTTATTATCCATGTATTCTCTATGAGCTATGGCTACTACAAGAGCGCGTGCTAAACAAATTTTATCCTGGTTATTTATCGTTATCGTGCAATGTTTATAAAAAGAAAACTCTTTTTCAAGGGAAATCCCTAATCTAACTGATCTAGTTCCTCCTTGCGGTAATCTGACTCGATTAAACGTAACCGTAACTATTCCTTCAAAAAAACTACCATCGTTCTCGGATCTATAACTTTTTTCATCGATATACGTCATCAACCATTGCAAGTCTAATTGGTCCCGACGCCGGAAACTGACGTTAATTTGAAAACCGGGGTTAGTAACGTTCACGAATGAAACCGAAACCATATCTGAAGGCAAACAGTCCTCCAATAGGGTTTCCATCAATATATAAATACCGTTTTCTATATTATTTTCTAACCGGACATTTAAAGTCCGTCCCATTAGTCCAAAATTTGGGAAATTTTGGATATTATTATTTAATATTTTAATAGAACCTGGTAAATTAGGAAAGGATGGAGGCGTTATTGGAACGTCAACCAGCCCACCTCCAACTTGAGGAGGAGACGAAGTGGGGGCAGCCAAATTTGCGTTCTCGGAGTTCGCGTTTTTCTCAGCAGTCTGAGACGGTGGAGGTGAATACTGCGGAGCTCGTGAGGGGCCAGCGACCGCTATAGGGTCATTATTACGCTGAGGGGAAATATTATGATGTGGCCTGCTACTACTAGCCGTACGAGCAGCTAACAACGCTTTAGCTTCCTCGAACATTTCGGCTGCTCTTGCTGCTGCGGCTGCAAGTTCCTCCGCGTCCCGTCGGGCAACTTGTACGTTCTCAGCTAAACGCTGAATGTTGTCCGTACTGGGGGGCGACGTGATAAAATTATCTTCCAAAGATAAAGAGTGGCACGTGTCATCTGATTCTAGAAAGGGTGAGGGAGCATCCATAGGCGTATACGAGGGCGAATAACGTACTTCGTCAGGTGGGATAGAACTAGGTCTTAAAAGGGGTGAAGGTAAATTAACGATAGGGGGCGAACAAATTTGATGGGTTAGTTGATATTCTCTAAGATAATCTCGTACCATTGTCATTTCTTTTAAACGTTCCAATTGCGAATCAGTTACTGTAGTTAAGGAAAGGGTAGGATCTTGGGTATCAGTTAAATCTATTATTTCCATTTCTGGAGAATCGGGTAAAGTTACTATGGGTACTTCCGGGAGCTCGTTATCAGTTATATCAATCAATTCTGGGGAGTCGATTATAATCATTTCCGGGGTATCAACTAAATTAATTTCTGGGTAATGTACACCTTTCATTTTTATGCCAATTTACTTAAACCTTATTCAAAAAAATTACTATAAAAAAATCAAAATAAACTTACGTAGAGAGAGAGCGCGCTTCAAAAAAAAATCCTGGTACTAGACGCACAAAGAACAACAATTGAGTGACGTTCCCCCGGTTCAGGCACCCCCTTATATAGGGCCTAGGGGAAGATAGTAAGCTTATCTCTTATTCCCAAAGAACTTGTTCAGTTCTCGAGAATATATTTGGGTTATGCTAAAATTTATACTTATTTACGCAAAATATTCCATATAACTTCATTTCCGATATGGACACTGAAGTACAAACATCAGCCATAATCACCGTCCTGAAACAACCTTCTAAAATTATAGCCTTAGTGATTATTTTAATTACAATTTTCTTATTTGAGTTCATTTTGTGGTATTTTGAAAACGTTTCTACCGTAAAATTGTAACTTTTTTCACTGTAGTTCACAAAATGGTATTAAAAGTATACTAATTTTATGTTAATTTCTATTAATTGTATTGTTTTCTAGGATATGATTGCATCACAAGCTCTCGAGAGGAAACTACAATGGGTTTTTTTCTTCTTCCAAGTGGATTAATATGTGACGTCAATGGGAATAATTAGAGGTAGTTTCGAGAACGGGACGGTTTAATTTCGAGTGTCTAGAACAGTTATCTCTGAGAGAGAGAGCCGATAGAATTTGAGGGTTATTTGAAGTTTAGATCACGTGATGAATTAATCTCAACAAGATAGGAACTGATTAATCTCCCATGCGTCATTTCTCTCTGAGACGCTGAACTGAAAAGAAGTGCATCCGCTTTGCTCTCGTCATCTACCGTAAACATGGAAAAACGATCTATTGGTAAGCATTATTTTATTAATACTATTACTATTTCAATAGACAAAGGCTTAACATTTTCATTTTCTATAGCCGAGACGCATACCGTATCCAAACGCATGGGCAAAGAAAGACGTATCAACATAAAAATCACGTTAGGAGGATCAGTCTACATTTCTTTTGGTTTCGACGGATCAAAATTACAAGTTCTCTTCTTCAAAAAATCGAACGAAAATATTCTGTTCCTGACCTCCGAAGCTTTCACCAATCTACTCTCTCTTTGGGGGGAGCTTTTCGCCGCTACGCAAACCGGAGCATCGTCTCTAACCCACAACATCATCGACTATCACGGCAACAACGTATCCGTCGTCGCCACGAACAACAACAACATCAAATTTAGCTCAGCCTACGGTCATGTTCTGGATCTGGGAGCTCGCGAAATCGGTGAGTTCCAAAAAAAAATTGATTTTATTCGGTTTCAAATAAATCTTTTAAACGAACATAAAAATGTTATCGAATGCATGTACTTAGCTATTGTTAAAAACCTTAAAAAAATTCACGAATTATTATATGGAAAACCTTTCGAGGGTTTATTTTTGTACCCAGATCAATTTAATTCGTACCATCAAGTAAAATCTTATTTTGGCTGTTTTAAATCACCCTCGGAAGTACTACAAGATTTTACTAATTTACTCGTAGATAATCAATTAACCTGTAAACTTAGCTACTTTAATTTGTTTTCATTGTGTAATGCGCAAGATAACCATCTAATGGAATATCTGATAGTACCTACTAACATGTAAACAAAGTTCTAAAATAAAATAAAAAATTAATTAAATTGAAAATAACTTGTTATTATTGCCTAGAGATTAGAAATTAAGGAGTTCTGAAGCGATAAGCAAACGGGTAAAAATCTAATCTCCAGATATCTGCGCGAGGAAAACAAATTCTGGAGAATGGGGATGGGGGAAAGCAACTGGTGATTAGAAGGGGTGAACGCAATGGGGGAAAGGAGCTGGTGAACGAGAGATAAAGTATCCAGTGAATGGGGGGTGGGGGAAAGCAACCCGTGAACGGGGGAATCTGGTGATTAGAAATTCTGGTGATTAGAAATTCTGGTGATTGGAAATTCTGGTGATTGAGATGGGGGCGCGGGTGGGGGAGGAACGGGGGAAAGCAGTGGGAGCCAAGCAAACAGCTTTGTGTCCTTCCGGTGATTGAGAATGAAATTCTCAATCACCGAAAGGACATCCCTTATCTCTCGTCAGTAGTAGGGATCTACTGCCAATGGCTGATTTGTCCCCTGTCCGGGCTTGCGGACGCTGGCGTAGGGCATAATGATCAGACCACCGATGTAGTAGGCCGTCATGATACGCTTGGAGCACCGGTATCTAAATATCTATTAACATGTTGCAAGTCCCAGTCGGAGCTAGTCCAAGAAAGTCAGAGTCGAAAAAAGGTTCGTTAAGAAAATTAGCGTTAAAACAACAGGAAGTGGCATATTTATTGTAATCGAGTTAATTGTGATAATAATTACCACATTATGGCGCTGTGGTGATCATAATGCCCGCGGATCGCATCGATATCTAGTCATTCTCTCTAAGAATAAATTCTGGCCTATGCTGTAGTATTTGTCCAAAATCACTACCCGCAATCACTACTAGGGCTGCTTTCAGTAACGCTCAAAGACCTCACTAAATCAAAGTGCCTGCAATTTTTACGAAGTTTGGCAAAATTTTTAATAAAGTTACTGGACTAACAAACGAAGAATGACGCGGACGTTAAATAGACCCTTAAATAAATAAATGTTCAGTGATTTGCCTAGGAGTAGTTATACGGAGAGCCTGGACATTCTTGATAAAGCGTTGTATTTTTAAACGAGCGCTGATTAATATTTCAGTGTAGAAAGGCTCGTTCGATTTCACACGCGAATCCTGAAAAAGTGCGCGCGCTCTTATTTTTATTTAGCCTTACAAGTGAAACTAACATAAACACGTGACTATTTTATTATGGAACATAATTTTAGCCTTGTGGAACATAATTTTAGACTTGTGGAACATAATTTTAGACCTATGGAACGTAATTTTAGACTAGTGGAACATAATTCTAGACTTGTGGAACGTTATTCTAGACATACGGAACGTAGTTCTTGACTTAAGGAACGTAGTTCTAGACTTAAGGAACGTAATTCTAGACTTAAGCAACGTAGTTCTAGACTTAAGGAACGTAATTCTAGACTTAAGGAACGTAGTTCTAGACTTAAGAAACTTAGTCAAAAATCTGACTTAGCCCATACACCAATAGAATGTAAAACCAGAATCAGCAAATAAAAATTGATTTGATTTGATTTATCGAACATAATCTTAGACTAATTGATCTTAATTAACAACTTATGTAACATAATTATTAACTTATGTAACATGTTTATTAACTTATGTAACATGATTATTATTGTATGTAACATGTTTATTAACTTATGTAACATGATTATTATTGTATGTAACATTATTATTATTTTATGTAACATAATTATTAAATTACGTAACATAATTATTAACTTACGTGATATAATTATCAACTTACGTAACATAATTATTAACTTACGGAAGATAAACTTACGTAACATAATTATTAACGTATGAAACATAATTATTAACTTACGGCAGATAATTATTAACTTATGAAACATAATTGTGAACTTATGGAACATAATTATTAACGTATGGAACACAAATTTTAAATCATTAAACATAATTATTAACGTATGGAACTCCAATCTTAACTCACGGAATATAATTAGTAACTTATGGAATATAATTAATAACGTATGGAACAAAACTAAAGGTTCATGGTACTAGCAATCGAATCCTATTACGAAGCATAGAGCGCAGACGGTGAGTTCGGTACTTAAAATGTCCGTACTAAAACACGGAAGCCATTAAATTTAAACGCTAACAAACAAAGCCCATATTACACAAGGTACCACTTGGGCAAAGGCTTAATTTCGCACATTTAGCTCTTGATAATTCAAAGCAATAGCTCTCTCTCGCTCCGCCGACGCCGAGTGCTTCCATCGACGCTCCAATTCAATTACTAGCCACTTCCCAGATCGCGTACGTCCCTTCCCGACAACCGCTCTTGTCCACGAGCGTTTCGCCTTCACTCCCAGCGTTCGCGGCATGCACCGCGCAGTCAACCGAGGTCGTCCGGGCAGCCCAAAACGCCGGAGGAAGATAAAGGATACGGAGGTGAAGAAGGAGGACTAGCTTACAAAATACGTCGACATTTTCAGGTTTATTCAAAACCTTTCTTAAGCCTTACGCGTGTAGTAGCTCGAAATGGTAACAATGAAAGCCTATTCACACGGGTCAATGTTTTCGCCCAACTTAGGGGTCGTTCACAAATTACGTCAGGCAGTTACAGGCGGATTTGTAATAGCGTCAGGGTTGTTGATTTTTAAAGCTTTATTTGATTTCAATTTGAAAGTTTATTTTGTTTTTATTTTATTTTACTTTTTATTTTATTGTTAATAATTAATAATTAAAGTGCTTCGGTAATGTAAACTAAAATTTAAATTAAAAATAAAATCCCTTTGAATTTATGCTCCAAATTAAACTTTAATTTCATTAATACTCCCTTGGAATTTATGCTCCAAATTTAACTATAAAATTCATTAATACTCCCTTTGAATTTATGCTCCAAATTTAACTATAAAATTCATTAATACTCCCTTTGAATTTATGCTCCAAATTTAATTATATAATTCATTAATACTCCCTTTGAATTTATGCTCCAAATTTAACTATAAAATTCATTAATACTCCCTTTGAATTTATGCTCCAAATTTAACTATAAAATTCATTAATACTCCCTTTAAATTTATGCTCCAAATTTAACTATAAAATTCATTAATACTCCCTTTGAATTTATGCTCCAAATTTAATTATATAATTCATTAATACTCCCTTTAATTTATGCTCCAAATTTAACTATAAAATTCATTAATACTCCCTTTGAATTTATGCTCCAAATTTAACTATAAAATTCATTAATACTCCCTTTAATTTATGCTCCAAATTTAACTATAAAACTCATTCATACTCCCTTTGAATTTATGCTCCAAATTTAATTATATAATTCATTAATACTCCCTTTAATTTATGCTCCAAATTTAATTATATAATTCATTAATACTCCCTTTAATTTATGCTCCAAATTTAATTATATAATTCATTAATACTCCCTTTAATTTATGCTCCAAATTTAACTATAAAATTCATTAATACTCCCTTTGAATTTATGCTCCAAATTTAATTATATAATTCATTAATACTCCCTTTAATTTATGCTCCAAATTTAACTATAAAATTCATTAATACTCCCTTTGAATTTATGCTCCAAATTTAATTATATAATTCATTAATACTCCCTTTAAATTTATGCTCCAAATTTAACTATAAAATTCATTAATACTCCCTTTGAATTTATGCTCCAAATTTAATTATATAATTCATTAATACTCCCTTTAATTTATGCTCCAAATTTAACTATAAAACTCATTCATACTCGCTTTGAATTTATGCTCCAAATTTAACTATAAAACTCGTTCATACTCGCTTTGAATTTATGCTCCAAATTTAACTATAAAACTCGTTCATACTCGCTTTGAATTTATGCTCCAAATTTAACTATAACACTCATTCATACTCGCTTTGAATTTATGCTCCAAATTTAACTATAAAACTCGTTCATACTCGCTTTGAATTTATGCTCCAAATTTAACTATAAAACTCATTCATACTCGCTTTGAATTTATGCTCCAAATTTAACTATAAAATTCATTAATACTCCCTTTGAATTTATGCTCCAAATTTAATTATATAATTCATTAATACTCCCTTTAATTTATGCTCCAAATTTAATTATATAATTCATTAATACTCCCTTTAATTTATGCTCCAAATTTAATTATATAATTCATTAATACTCCCTTTAATTTATGCTCCAAATTTAACTATAAAATTCATTAATACTCCCTTTGAATTTATGCTCCAAATTTAATTATATAATTCATTAATACTCCCTTTAATTTATGCTCCAAATTTAACTATAAAATTCATTAATACTCCCTTTGAATTTATGCTCCAAATTTAATTATATAATTCATTAATACTCCCTTTAAATTTATGCTCCAAATTTAACTATAAAATTCATTAATACTCCCTTTGAATTTATGCTCCAAATTTAATTATATAATTCATTAATACTCCCTTTAATTTATGCTCCAAATTTAACTATAAAACTCATTCATACTCGCTTTGAATTTATGCTCCAAATTTAACTATAAAACTCGTTCATACTCGCTTTGAATTTATGCTCCAAATTTAACTATAAAACTCGTTCATACTCGCTTTGAATTTATGCTCCAAATTTAACTATAAAACTCATTCATACTCGCTTTGAATTTATGCTCCAAATTTAACTATAAAACTCGTTCATACTCGCTTTGAATTTATGCTCCAAATTTAACTATAAAACTCATTCATACTCCCTTTGAATTTATGCTCCAAATTTAACTATAAAATTCATTAATACTCCCTTTGAATTTATGCTCCAAATTTAACTATAAAACTCGTTCATACTCGCTTTGAATTTATGCTCCAAATTTAACTATAAAACTCATTCATACTCCCTTTGAATTTATGCTCCAAATTTAACTCCTCGTTACAATAGAGAGGGATTGTCGAAACGGTCGATTTATTTTCGATACGGGTCATTCCATGTCAAATGTCCCGTTTTTGGAAAAAATGCCCCAGGGCACCATGCGCGATTTCGACGAAAATTATACGTTAGTAATTTAGATAATTTTGGTGGGAAATCCAAATTGGATAATTATATGTAGTTTTCCTTTTGCTAAAAACGCAGAATGAATGAATATTAATAACTCCTAAATTCATACCAATTAATCCCTTTTAAATCAGCTATGAACAATTATTTTTTTTTAAATTACATATTTACATGGATGTCGCCATTAAATACGCAGTTTCACAGAAATTTTAAATAATCTAAAAAATGCAAATGAATATGTAATATTTTCACGGTTTATTTAAACGGAATTTTTTCTGAGTGAATAGTTTTTACGTAAAACATCATTGAAAATAGTTTTAGAAGTTGTGCTACCGGGAAACATTCGATAGGTTTAAAAATATAGGCATTACAGGAAGTTTCAAGGAGTTACATTGAAACATTGGATAGGTTTAAAAATATAGGCATGACAGGAAGTTTCAAGGAGTTACAGGGAAACATTGGATAGGTTTAAAACATATAGGCATTACAGGAAATTTCAAGGAGTTACAGGGAAACATTGGATAGGTTTAAACATATAGGCATTACAGGAAATTTCAAGGAGTTACAGGGAAACATTGGATAGGTTTAAAAATAAAAGCATTATAGGACATTTCAAGGATTTATAGGATATTATAGACTATTTAAGAATGTAGGAATTATCGAGGGTCGGTCATTTGTCCAAATCCAGTACAAAATTTGGAAAAAAATCCAAAAATCCAAAATCCAAGAAATTCGCTCCCATAGACTTTGTATTAGAGAGCTGCAACGGAGCGGAAATTATTCCGTTTCCGCGGACTCCGTAAAGCTGGTTTCACACTCGACGGAAAATATGCCGGAAAAACGATAATAAACGCTGAGCTGAAAATTGATTCCCATTCGATATACCGCTAAAGTTCAACTTTACGCTGCTAATTTTCCGTCGGGTGTGAAACCAGCTTTAGTTCCGCGGCGCTGGAACGGAATCGAAGCTAATTTATAAGAAAGTAGAGGAACGGAATGGAATCGGAGCAAATTTCCGAAAATTTGTTGTAACGGAACGGGATCGGAGCAAATTTCTGAAAAATCGTTGTAACGGAACGGGATCGGAGTAAAATTCCGAAAAATCGTTGTAACGGAACGGGATCGGAGCAAATTTCCGAAAAATCGTTGTAACGGAACGAGATTGGAGCAAATTTCCGAAAAAAACGCATGGACACTGTTTTCATTTCTCTCTTGGCTGCTGATTGGGTCTCCCACTTTTACAGACAGTGAGATCATAATCCCCCTTCTTCACCGGCTCGTGGGAAACATAACTGCAACTGAAGCCTTTTTATCTACGACTACGTTGCGTACATCAATGCGCAGAATCGCAAAACTTACAAAGGATGTTTAGCGAAAAGAGGGAATAAATAGGCGGGGTGACCCGGCTTGTGGTAAAGTTTTAGTTTTACATTCAATTCAATAGAAATAATAATTGTTTCTGTAAATTTCTGTATTCAGGAAAATAAAATAATTTTTCCTCATTTTTCAAGACTATAGACTTTTAAACGCGCCTTCCCAATCGACCGCCATTACCTTACAGTCTAAGGGGTGGGTGATGACAAAACTGGTTTTGGGGGGATGAAATTTCTGCGGTAGAGAGAGGGCTGGCTCGTTGGTTGTCTGTACAATAATGGCGGCGCCCAGTTTCTAAAAAGAGTGTATACTGAGGGAAAGCAAAATATAAAACGGGAGCGAAAACAGAGCATAAGTATTAAGTAATATAGACGATTAATGAAACTGAGCGGAACACGAACGGAAATAATATCGGATAAACAAACGGACGGACAATATTGACGATAACTGAAACGGAGAGGAAACGGACCGAAATGATAGGCGACAAACAAAACGGAGTGGAAACGGACGGAAATAATAGGCTAGAAATAAACCGGAGCGGAAACGGACGGAAATATTGGGCTAGAAATAAACCGGAGCGCAAACAGACTGAAATATTGGGCTAGAAATAAACCGGAGCGCAAACGGACGGAAATAACGGACGAGAAACAAAGCGGACCGGAAACGGACGGAAATAATAAGCGAGAAACTAAACGGACCGGAAACGGACGGAAACAAAGGACGAGAAACAAAGCGGACCGGAAACGGATATATGTACCATACCGGGAAACAAAACGGAGTGGAAACGGTATGGTATTTTCGCTGCTCTGCAGCTCTCTACTTTGTATGACAAATCCACAATAAAAAATCTAAAATACCCTACTCAAAAGAGGCAAATATCCGACCCCTCGGTATTTATAGACCTTGTCAAGGATTTAAGCATAATTATATAGAATAGGTTTAAAAATATAGATTTTATAGAATATTTCAAGGATTTACAGGAAACGATTGGATGGGTTTAAAATATAGGAATTAATCAGATATTTCAAGGATTTACAGGGCATTTCAAGGATTTACAAGAACATAGGGTAGGTTTTAAACTAAAAGGACCACTGGGCTGCATACTTCGACAACCTGGCAAAAAACCAATTTCGACGTCATTGTTAGATAATGTGAACAGGCCTTTGCGCGAAGCCTGACACGCTCGACGCATTCCTTTGACGTCCGTATTTATTCGCTCTTAACCTCACTCTAACTCTCTATACATGTGGAGAAGTCAACACAAGGGGAACCAAATTCCGATGCAATGCAAGAGGCCGGCGTTCGCGGAAGTGACGTTAACGGAGCGTCCTGATTGGCTGAGGTGTCTCGAGAGGAGGGAGGCGTGCGGTGGGGGAGGGCGCCCCGGAATCAACTCGCGTCTGGAGAAATGAAGCCGAAACTTCCGCGGAAAAACAGACTCTGAATTTAATTAAAGGGGCTGTTCACAAATTACGTAACGCAGAAAAACCACTTTTTGGACTCCCCCCCTCCCCCTCGTAACAAAGAGTAACAAATATCGAACCCCCCCCCCCCCTTAAATTAGTATAGTACGTAACAACTAATATGCTGGTAATAAAGTACAATAAGATCAGGTACTAAATTTTATTGTTTGAAATTACAACTGTATTTTTACGCAACACTTTATACCCATGGGTATGAAATTCTTTTAAACGTGAGTAAACCAATGAAAATACAAATGTTTTTAATAATTGTGACTGTTTCTGAAAATGAAGAACATTTTATTTTACGATATTAAAAATAAGATGTGTTACGTAACATTTCAGTTAACCCTCCCTCCCCCCCCCCACGTAACATTTCGTAACGCTTGCCAAAACCCCCCCTCCCCCCTACCACGTTACGTAATTTGTGAACAGCCCCAAAGCTCTTTCCGCATAAATTTCCGGGTTGCGCTCTTCAAAGTGATACACTAAGTACTACGAAAACCGAAATAAAACCCTCTCGACGGAAGGGGCTAGCCTCTTCGGAAAGATGAACCACAGGTTCCTGATTTCTAATATTTCCACTGGATTTCCCGATTTTTCCTAACTTTTCTCCTAGATTTCCCGATATTTCCTAGGGTTTTTACCAGGTTTATCGATAACTCCTTGTGTTTCTTCCGGGTTTCCCGATATTTACAAGAGTTTCTTCTGCATTTCCCGATATTTCCTTGGGTTTATTCCGGGTTTCCCGATATTTCCTTGGGTTTATTCCGGGTTTCCCGATATTTCCTTGGGTTTATTCCGGGTTTCCCTATATTTCCTTGGGTTTATTCCGGGTTTCCCGATATTTCCTTGGGTTTATTCCGGGTTTCCCGATATTTACAAGGGTTTCTTCTGCATTTCCCGGTATTTCCTTGGGTTTATTCCGGGTTTCCCGATATTTCCTTGGGTTTATTCCGGGTTTCCCGATATTTACAAGGGTTTCTTCTGCATTTCCCGGTATTTCCTTGTTTTTTTTCCGGATTTCTCGATATTTCCTGGGGTTCCTTCTGGATATCTCGATATTTCCTAAGGTTTTTCTGGGTTTCCCGATTTCCTTAGGTTTCTTCTGGATTTCCCGATATTTGTTAAGGTTTCTTCTGGATTTCTCAATATTTCCTAAGGTTTTTCTGGGTTTCCCGATTTCCTTAGGTTTCTTCTGGATTTCCCGATATTTGTTAAGGTTTTTTCAGGATTTCCCGGTATTTTCTGAGGTTTCTTCTGGATTTGCCGATATTTGTTAAGGTTTCTTCTGGATTTCTCAATATTTCCTAAGGTTTTTCTGGGTTTCCCGATTTCCTTAGGTTTCTTCTGGATTTCCCGATATTTGTTAAGGTTTCTTCTGGATTACTCGATATTTCTTAAGGTTTTTCTGGGTTTCCTGATTTCCTTGGGTTTCTCGACATTTGTTAAGGTTTTTTCTGGATTTCCCGATATTTGTTAAGGTTTCTTCGGGATTTCCCGATATTTGTTAAGGATTTCCCGGTATTTTCTAAGGGGTCTCCTGGATTTCCCGATATTTGTTAAGGTTTCTTCTGGATTTCCCGATATTTCCAAAAGTTCCACTATTTTTCAATACTTCCCATATTTACATTAAAACATATTAAAAGAAGATAAAACATGGCCATTCAAATGTAATTTTATTTAAGGATGTATAAATCCCAAAAATGTTACGAGATGTTTCGGCGTTTATCAGTCTAATGATACAATTTTGAAAATTGAAACCGCGTCAAAAAATGGTTAAAAGAATCACGTGACAAGCCTTTCTTATCTTCGTAGACAAATGTTTTAAGTCAATTTCACCCCTTAACCCCATTTCTTCGCAGCCATCATCAAGATTTAAGTCTGTAGTATTTCTTTTAATTTTTTTCGATATTAATTAGGTAATTAAGTTAATTAATTAATTTCATGGTCTATTTTTTAAAAGGCGACTTTTTCCAACTCATTATTCAGATTTTTATTTAATATTAAAGTTTGGCCATCGAATTGGCCTTTCCATAAAATAAGCTATGCTTGCTGAACTTGTTTTTATGTAGCTCATTCGTCACGAAATACGTAAAAGTTCAGTTCAGTTTATGCTTATAAACAGGGTCGGATATAAATTTAAAATCTTATTACAATGTGTAGGTTTTTGATATAATATAAATTAAAGAAAAATCATTAGAACCTATCCAGGAAGGCTAGTCTGTAAAAATAAAAATGACAGCCAAATCATGATACGTCAAAAATGACCGTATATATATGTATATATATAATATATATGTAAGTGTATTAATCTATAATGAATTAAAAAAAATATTTAACTTTTAAATTTAAAATTTTAGAAATATACAAAAAAAATTGAATGTTTTGATATCCGGTAATTGCAAGTGAAACTCCATTCTTCTGGCGATCTGTATAAATAAACGTGGTGCGGTTAGAACATTACAAAAAGTCGAACATTTCAAAAATTTAAATGGAACTAGAGAGTACGAGGGGTCGGACGTTCAGAAAAATCAAAAATTTACTAAAAATATTCCAATTATTTGAAATTTTTTAAAAACCTTTAATAACAAATTCATCAACTTGGTCGAAGGTGGTGCCTTGGGTATTAGCTCTATTTAAAAAAAATCCTTGAAAAGTCCCCAAGTACATCGAAATTAACGATAAAATCTTTCAATTATTCTGTATTTTGTTTAATTTTAGAAAATCAGCAAATCCAAGAAAAATCTACCATTTTACGAAAATCCTTGTTTATATTTTTAAAATACAGTTGCATCTAAGGAAAACACCCACAAACCCAGCGAAAAACCCACAAATCGAGAAGAACATTTGAATAATCAACCGGCTTTGCAATTTCCGTAATTATTTCTGAATGTTTGACCTCTTAATAGAGAAGGTTTGTCCAAGGCGGCTATTTTGTGGTCAATAATTTATAATAATAAGATTGTATTTGTCGCAATATTTTCAGATTAAAATTGCGATGTTTTCCAGACCAGTTTTAGAGATTCCACTCAACGTTTTTAGATCAAACTAAGCCAATTTTTACCTTTATATTTACTTTTATCAGAAGTTAATGAATGCTTATTTTAGTACAAATATGAATCTTTCGGTTATTTTTAAACTAAAAAAAATGTATTACGAAGTTTATAACCAAAGATTAAGAATGGCAAAACGTTCAGCTTTAAAATAATCCCAAAAGTTTTCACATAACTGAAGTAAAACTACCACCATATAAATTTCAAAATAAATTTCGAGAAAGTGGCGGCTCTATCATTGCCACCTGTATTATGAAAAGGCCCTTGTTATAAGAGATGGCCATGAATCTATCCTATTCTTCGAAAAACGTGACTTTACTCCAGAGCATAGGACCATCTATTTATGACAAAGGAAGCTAAACTTCAAAATAGCCAAATGATAACGTCGTCAGAGAGCCATTGTAGAGTATTATAGTTGGACAACTTAAACTCTATTTAGTGGGCTTTAACCTAAATTATATATCCTATGTAAAAATATTGTTTATAATGGCTGTAATTAGCCTTTTCAGTTTACATAGAGCCACGTAGTGGCAAATGCAAGAAGCTCATAAACTGTTGGATTTTCGTCTGCTAAGCCGACGCTTTATTGAAAAATCGTCTGCTTAGCAGACGAAAATCCAGCAGTTCATGAGCTTCTCGCATTTGCCACTACGTGGCTCCATGGATTAAACACTTAGTGTTTAATCCATGGTGGCTCTATGTAAACTGAAAAGGCTAATTTACGTTATTGACCAATTTACAAACGATCCAATCAACGCGAGGGGTACCTATAAGTACCGCTTTTTTTATTTCGACGCTAGCGACATCTATTGAAAAAAAGAGCTACTTCCCTAATTACTCCGGAGGGAATGCACATGGGTGAAATCGTGTCACGTGATGGTG
Source organism: Leiobunum rupestre (assembly GCF_980474605.1). Classification (NCBI taxonomy): domain Eukaryota; kingdom Metazoa; phylum Arthropoda; class Arachnida; order Opiliones; family Sclerosomatidae; genus Leiobunum; species Leiobunum rupestre. Next base: position 40,578,549 of record NC_143384.1, read on the forward strand.
GTTCTAAGCCAAAGTTTGTAGAAGCGCTGTGAACCGTTCATTACTCTAAACCGACCTGGGAGTGATCTCGGATCATTCGTGTGATGTAATATCGATTAGAACTGGAACACGAAATGTGGTACATCCGTCTGCCATCTATTGGCGGCCATGAGTACTACAATAATAATGACGAAAGAAAACTCGTATAGTATTTCCCATATAAAAAATATCGTCAACAGGTAATAGCATTTTTTTTAAACGACATTTACAAAGAGCAAATCAGCAACAAGGAAGCCGATTTCAAGAGCCATTGAAACTTTACTGCAACTTGGAACTACTCTGAGTCGGTGATCGGCGCATATTTTACTACATTTCGAACGAGCTAAAGCTCGGGGGAACATATAAATTAGCCGGCAAAATCATAAAAATTTAGAATTTAATTGTAAAGTATTCACTAAAGACCGGCCACATGAAAAATTACGCCTGATATTATTAGCCAAGTGGCGCTTGAAGAGAAGTGAATAATTAACTTTATTTAGCCAACAGCGTCCTCTATTGCTGATAAATAGAAGCTCTTGAAGATCTCTCCTTCTGACGGTTTTTTGACGTCACTATGTTAACTTAACAAACAACAACATGAGAGGGGAGCGCGCGCTAAGGGGATTTTTTTATCTCGAAGGCGGGGCCAAAGCCGCCAGAGTGATCTTACCATTTTAGATTAGGATTATGTTTAGATTAAATTAGGATTATGTTTAGATTATGTTAGGTTAAGATTAAATTAGGATTATGTTTAGATTATGTTAGGTTAAGATTAGATTAGGTTAGGTTAGATTTAGGTTAGGTTAGATTTAGATTAGGATAGATTTAGATTAAGTTTATGTTTAGGTAAGGTTAGATTTAGATTAAGCTAGATTTAGATTAAGTTTATGTTTAGGTTAGATTAAATTCTTGTTTAAAATTTTTTTCGTACATTTTAATTAATAAATTATTATCATAATCATTATTCTAGATATAATAACGGGGCTGTTTAGACTTGGTTGACCTTTCCTCTCACAAATCAGCGTGGGAAAGCCTACACACTGTAAAAAACTGAAATAAAATAACTTTACCCTCGTCGAGTACGATAACTTTACCCTCGTCGGGTACGATAACCCGCCTCTGGAACTTGGGAAACTTCATCTCCAGAACGGCCCTCGTACGGCCCATTAACGATAAACCTTTGATGGATAAGAAGGCAAACGAAATATTTCATTATTATGGCATAAAATTAAAAAGTTTTAGGCGGAAATCCAGGGCCTTGGAATAGAGAGTAGCGAGCTAAGCCTAGGCCCTCGTAGTTCCAAAACTTCGCTCTTCAAAATATTTCCCAGGGGGGAGAGGAAAGGCCGGCAGTCGGTTCTGCTCCGTAAGTTCAGGGGTCTTTGACCCCTTTGAAAGCTCACTCCAAGTTTGGCTAGATCTGGGAAATCTCCGAGCCCCTGTTAAGAAACTTCGGCGCTAAGGCCTAGCGCGTGCCACCAATACTTGTTTACCTGGAGAGGCGAAACTTCACAGCTTTTTACCCGAAAAGTTAGTTTTCCGCTTACGTATTGTGGGCGTAATACGAGCGTAAGTTGCGAGCGAAGTTAGACGGGCGGAGTGTGGTCGCTTTTCATTGAATTGGGTATCAGGTTAGATGGCCGGTTGTGTCGTATAAAAGGCCAAAAAACGCATCAAGCGCCGGATTATTTGTCGTGTCGTTTGTAACGAAATATTTTTCGGACGATGACACGGCAAAAATTACACAAATTGCTTTCTCAGAGCTAGCAAACGAATTTTTGGTATTTTTACAAACGAGTAAATGAATTTAACTTTGGCGCTTTAGCCTAACCAATTGCTAACAGTCTCAAATATTAATAAAATACTTGTCAAATAGCCCAACATGAGCAGCAAAATGGTTTGTAAAGTTAACAAAATAGTTACAGAATGAGTCAAACATTGGACAAATAGTAACTTTTAGTAATAAAACTGCTCAAAAAGTAACTTTTAGTAATCAAATTGTACAAATAGTAACTTTTAGTACTAATAAAACTGCTCAATTAGTAACATTTAGTAATAAAACTGCTCAAATTGCCACTTTTAGTAATAAAATTGTACAAATTGTAACTTATAGTAATAAAATTGTAAAAATAGTTACTTTTAGTAATAAAATTGTACAAATAGTAACTTTTAGTAATCAAATTGTACAAATAGTAACTTTGGATAAAGAAATTCGACAAATAGTATTTTTCATAACGAAATTCGACCAACTATAGTATTTTTCATAACGAAATTCGACCAACTATAGTATTTTTCATAACGAAATTCGACCAACTATAGTATTTTTATTACGAAATTCGATAAATAGTAACTTTTAGCAATTAAATTGGACCCATAGTGACTTTTAGTAATCAAATTGTACAATTGTGACTTTTAGTAATCAAATTGTACAATTGTGACTTTTAGTAATCAAATTGTACAATTGTGACTTTTAGTAATCAAATTGTACAATTGTGACTTTTAGTAATCAAATTGTACAATTGTGACTTTTAGTAATCAAATTGTACAATTGTGACTTTTAGTAATCAAATTGTACAATTGTGACTTTTAGTAATCAAATTGTACAATTGTGACTTTTAGTAATCAAATTGTACAATTGTGACTTTTAGTAATCAAATTGGACAAATAGTAACTTTTAGTAAAAAATCTGCTCAATTAATAACTTTTAGTAATAAAACTGCTCAAATAGTAACTTTTAGTACTAATAAAACTGCTCAATTAGTAACTTTTAGTACTAATAAAACTGCTCAATTAGTAACAGTTAGTAATAAAACTGCTCAAATAGCCACTTTTAGTAATAAAATTGTACAAATAGTAACTTTTAGTAATCAAATGGTACAAATAGTAACTTTGGATATTGAAATTTGACAAATAGTAACTTTGGATAATGAAATTCGAAAAATTGTAACTTTTGATAATGAAATTCGACAAATAGTATTTTTTGATAACAAAATTTGACAAATAGTTTTTTTGATAACGAAATTCGACAAATAGTATTTTTTGATTACGAAATTCGATAAATAGTAACTTTTAGTAATTAAATAGTAGAAATAGTGACTTTAAGTAATCGAATTGTACAAAGTGACTTTTGATAATTAAATTGGACAAATAGTAACTTTTAGTAATAAAACTACTCAATTAGTAGCATTTAGTAATAGAACTGCTCAAATAGCAACATTTAGTAATAAAATTGTACAAATAGTAACTTTTAGTAATCAAATTGCACAATTGTGACTTTTGATCATGAAATTCGACAAATAGTATTTTTTGATAACAAAATTCGACAAATAGTTTTTTTGATAACGAAATTCGACAAATAGTACTTTTTGATTGGACAAAAAGTAACTTTTAGTAATCAAAAAGGACACATAGTAATTTTTAGTTACCGATTTCCAGAGTAGTAACTGTTAATTTAATAAAAAACATGGTTGTGGTGTCAGCACTGCTCCAAAATAAAGTCGAGATCTACGCGGGGAAACACGAGCTAAATAATTTAGCAGAAGATAATTTTAATTAGGGCTCGAGCAGTGACTACGGTCTCCGAAGTCGGTGTATATCGATCCGAAGGGTGGACTAATGAGTGGCGTTTCTCTGATTAAAGATAAAACACCGTCCGCGATCCCAAAAAAACCGGCACCCCTCCTAGCCCCTCCGCTTCCAACAGATGCGCTCCCCGCTAATTAAAATAGTGGCGGACTCTAATTACCGGTACCAACCATTAAAAACGCATTTCATCACATAGTTCATCCCCCTGGACCCCCTGCGCTCTATCCTTCAAGGCGGCAGAAGTTCTGAGGTACACGTTGCTTAGCAACCGCTCGTTGACTTCGATTAAAGTATTTGAAATAAGCGCCAAAAGTTGGAGGAGCTACTACAGTTATTAAGTTCTTACATGGCGTTTCGGGATTCGCGTACTTCGTGGCGCCTAGGAGCAACAAACGCAAGGGAAACGCAGCTAGCCTTTAAACACGCTAACGCAGACAATTTCCGAATTTTCCCTTTCGGAAGGCAGCAGGCGCTAAGGCTTCTAACCAATGAAAACTGTACGCAAAAAAATCCACGACTTTTGACGGGTTGCGTTCTCCTTGAGTGGGGTGCTATGTTTGTTGCTCCTAGGTGGTAGTTTTCCATAACCCAATAATATTTACGTTTTACAACAAGATGTCACGGACATTTAAGTACACACAATCCCCCGATGTAATAAATATATTTTAAATATTAAATTTAAATTTGAACAGATTTAAAATCATCTTGAAAAAATGAAGTTTAAGAGTTACCTGGTTTTGGAAATAAGGTAGCGAAACGCGAACACGTTAATTTAAATTAAATTTTAGACAAAACGAATTTTCCGAGATACCTGGTTTTGGAAACAAGGTAGCGAAACGCGAACGAGTTAGAATGATGGCGCCTGTATCAATTGGAACGAAATTCAAATATGATCATAGTGCGTACGCGAATTGTAAAACGCGTTTCGGGTACAACGTTCAATAGCGCCATCTGCCTTAATATCAGTCAACTAAATATGTGAAGAAATAGCAGACGACTTTTAAATTTTTATGTTTTCCGGTTGAACTTAAGCTGTTGTGCAAAGATAATTTTGAACGAGCAGACAGCTTTCATATATTCAATTTAAAACTCGCCCGGAAGGCGGCGATACGTATGACCAAAATTTAAACTACGCACGAAGCATAAAGCCGTAAATACAAAAAAAATGGAAATATTAGCCAAAACCGATCTTTGTGCGCCGATTTCCCGCCATAAAATGTTGTGTTCAAAACCAAATGATGTGGAATTTGGACATTTTACGTATTATGACTAAATGACAGTGATGTGCTAGTAGTGGTTTTAGGTAGTCGAGTCGGGTATCGAGTACGAAAATCTTTTTCATCGAGTATTCGAGTCGAGTACTTGATTAAGGATAAATTTTCTCTTATTCGAGTAATTTAGAAAAAACCTTGAGTCGTGTTTAGAGATCGGCGGAACAAATAAATTAACCGGCAAAATTTCGATTAATCATAAAAATTTTGGTTATGAACATTTTATACGAATAAACAACGATTTAACATGCAAAAATAATGGGTTTTGTCTGATATTTTTTTGGATTATTGTCATTAATAAAAATAAATAATTTGATAATTTCTTATTCAAACGCCGATCTCTAGTCGTGTTATCGAGTACTTGATTAGGAGCTGGTTTTATTCAAGTAATTAGGAAATTAAATTTAAAATAGAGTATATAAACTAACTTTCAATGCTTAAAAATATTCCTTTAATTTAAATGAACCAGTTTCCACAACAAGTGGGATATAAAAGAGTAGTATACTAGGCTTCTAGCCTAATTTTAGTAATTAATAGTAAAATAACAATACAATAAACATTTTTACCTCTCCGAGGGGACTTTGTACCCTAGGAGGGGTTATACAACCACCGTGTCTGTCTGTCTGTGGGTCTGTGGGTCTGTCTGTCAGGCCTGCGAACGCGTTCGCATTTTCGGGGCAAAGGGTAATCACTGCGTACCCAGTTTCTTAGTATCAGGGAAAAGGTTTTTCCAAAAGCGCCCTCTTTTTGTCATTGGGAGTAGTAAAAATTTTTAATCGGCCGGGATTCGAACCCGAGCCCTCTTGCACGACAGGTGAGTGTTCTACTCACTCAAAATTAAAAACTCTTCCGAGGAGAGGTATATTTTGGCTTGCCAACTTGTTTTAAATGTACCGTCTGTCCGTATATTGCTTAGGAATTTACGACACCTGAGTCCTAACGCCGGCCGACATCCGAACTCGAGATGTGGCACTTCAAACCAAAACCAAAACTAAATATTGTTGTTTTAGAAAACCGCGCAGGCGCACTACGTATTAAAAACCGTGATCCACCCCCAAGGTCATTCTAAGCATTTGTTGTTTGTACGTCTTGTAGGTACCGTTTATTATTGTCACCTCAAACAGTTGCAAAAACTCATCTTTGAACTTACAGCAGCTTATTCGAGAAATCGAGTACCCCGACTATGCAATTTTTTGGTACTCGATAATCGACGAGTATTTTCCAATTACTTATTCGAGGTAGAGTTCGAGTACTCGACCTCATAAAATGCCGAGTAATCGATGATGTTCGAGTACTCGCACAGCCCTACCATGGGCCAAATAATGGCACTACTAACTTAGTAAATGAATGGGCCTTCCAAAATTGAAACAACAACTTAGGCTATAGCTTTGAAAACGAATCACTACTGAAAACGAGTTCCTTGTGGCTGATTCGCTCGTTGGAAATGTCGACGAATCTGATGATTTATGTTATTTTTTAAACAGTTTTTCATCTGTTTATTTAAGGTAGAACAGTTTTTTTAATCTAAAATGTATTCATTTTTTTTCATTAATCATTTATTTATAGTTTTAACGGCAACACCGTCGTTTGCAAAATCCAGATCATGCACTTCCGTACCTCGTGATAGTAGATCAGGCCAATCACATTCTGCTATATTTCATAGATTTAATAAATCTTAAAGCAAGTGGCGGCTCGACGTGCATGTAGCTTTTTCCAATAGATGTCGCTAGCGTCGAAATAATAAAACGCAGTATTTATAGGTACACCTCCCGTTGATTGGATCGTTTGTAAATTGGTCAATACTCCAATAAACACCCCCATCAAAGTCAAATATAGCGTTTGTGCTACCGTGACTGCACTTAAATCCGGTTTTTCAGCAGTTGTCATAGTTGTGTCAGCAATGTTCGGCAGTGAGGCAAGGTAGTCGGGGATGATTTTATGGAAAGAAGTATAACATCAATTACAGCAATTTTAAACAATATTTTTACATGGGATATTTAATTTAGGTTAAAGTCCACTAAATAGAGAATACGTTGTCTAACTATAATGCTCTACAATGGCTCTCTAAAGACGTTATCATTTGGCTATTTTGCATTTTAGCTTCCTTTGTACCACGCTCTCCACTAAAGTCGCGTTTTTCGAAGAGTCGGTTAGATTCATAGCCCTCTGTAATAACATGGGGCCATTTCATAATACAGGTGAAAATGATAAAACCTTATTTATTTATTTTACTTACTTTGCTGCGGAAATATGAATTTTTAAAAGTCAACGTTTTTGAAAGTTACAGAATTTAATACAACCTAAATTTCTAACCTCTCAACACAGACTTCTTACGCCATCTAGTGGCAAGCACCAGTACTAAACATATGATGGGTTTCAACTTAATATAAATGACAGTAACGTTAGACCATATTTTATCTATGGCTTAAAGCCCACTTACGATTGTATAGTTTATCTACATCAGTTTAGTATTTTGTATATTTTTTATTTCAGTACGCATTGCCACCAATAGATGGCAGACGAGTTGCTGTTGAAATTTTCTAAGAAAAATATAGAAGAGGAATAGAAACGGTATTTCTAAGAGGCGCTTAAAATATACATGTATATACTTTTGAAAGATGCCTTTAACGTGATAAACTTCCGCTAAATATTATTTGTATAGATGCAGCTTTCGTCATAGCATTATCGGAAGTGAGATTAAATTATTTTACTTTCTCTATATGCTTTGGTGTTCCGGAAACGTGTTGCCAATTTTTTTACTCTTTTTTTTTCATGATTGTGTGAAAACACAATTTGTGACGAGTTTTGGGGATAAGCTAATCAGTAACTCTCATATCGGTTTCTCATCGAAGTTACCGGAAGACAGTAAAGCTCAGCAGAAGAAAGCTCGATATCTTACCGATTTTTAACCACCACGTTCTGTCGTCATATTGACGTCAAAACTTATTGAACGCTTTTCGTTCAGTCATCGGTGTTTTTCAAAATGGCGGTAAATTATTTATCTGGACCAGAAAATCGGAAAAAGAGAAAACTTTTGTATCTGATAATAAATGAAATTGCCAGCGATGAAATTGTTGACGAAGCTGCTTTAGACTTTAGTGCTTTTCCTTCTTTTTCAAAGAAAATGAAACAAAGCGCGCTAATTGCAAAAATGTTATTAAATAACACTAAGCCTCGGTCCACTCGCTTGAGAATTGCAGATTATGTGGAAAGAACAGTGCCTTATTACACAGACCAGGATTTTAAATCTCACTTTAGAATGAGCAGGACTGCTCTTGAAGTACGTTTAATATTTTTTCACTATATTTTGTTCACCTCTGTAAAGGCTATGCTGAATAAAAGTCAGCTTTCAGTTGGCACAAGCTTGCTCAATGCCTTCAGGGAATATTGAAGCCTCTACGAACATGAAAAAATTGCGTAAACAAATACTAATTTTAACTTATTTCCATTAGAAATTAATCAATATCTACGGAGCGGCTATAACAACTGAAAAAATGTATGTCACTGTCGCTATAGATAAAAGGATATTAGTTTCATTGTGGCTCTTGGCAACACCCGAATCTTTCAGAAGTATTGGAGATCGTTTCGATCTCTCAAAGGGAAATGCGCATTATGTATTTATTGAATTTGTCAGAATTATATCAAAAATGAGACAAAAATACATTACGTGGCCTACAGACGAAACGATGGATACATCAATGGTATTTTGTGAATCAAAGTACAATTTTCCGGGAACCGTTGGTGCCGTAGACGGTTGTCATATTGATATTAAGGAGCCAATTGAAAAGAAACACTCTTACTACAATCGTAAGAAGAGAACTTCGATATTATTACAAGGTAATTTAATATCTGCTTGCACCGTTGTTAAAAATTAAATAGCGTGTGTTCATATAGGTATTTGTAACGAAACTCTGATGTTCATCGATTGCTGCGCCGGATGGCCCGGATCTGTTCATGATGCCAGAATGTGGCGTTCCAGTTCCATCTACAAGTGTCTAAAAAATGGGTCAAGGAGTGTTGGCAATGGCCATTTGCTGGGTGACAGTGCCTACCCACTTGATTTATTCATTATAACTCCTTTTAAAGATAATGGCCATTTAACTGAAAAAGAAAAAAATTACAGTTCATGTCAAAGTTCCGCTCGTCAAATGATAGAACGTTGTTTTGCTCTTTTGAAAGGTAGATTTCGAAGATTAAAATATTTAGACATGTCATTAATAGCTCCAGTTTCTGAAGTCATCATGAGTGCTTGTGTATTACACAATTTTATTTTAATTGATGATGGTGACATTAATCTTGCCCCACCAACAGCTGATATTGCCGAAGAAGCGGAGATTGCAGCACCTGAAACTGTTAAAAATAAACGAAGAGCTATTTCTGATGCATTAAGGGTACGAAGGCACAGAGATACACTGTAAGTTTGTAAAATACTACTAGTAATAAAAAAAGTTTATACCAAAACCAGTTTATTTTTTAATCAACAAATCACATGTTCATAAACGAATTAACCATTTTTGTTAGAACATCATTTCTCGTATCAAGCCTTTTTAAGATTTCAGCTTGAAACTCTCTGTTTTGATCTAAAGTCTTATTTTTTAACTCTTTATTTTGTTCTAAAGCATTTTTCTCATTTTCATCATTTTTCTTGGTCCATTCAACAAACCAATTAGGAACTGTAAAATGCTAAACGTAAACCAGGTGTATAAAAACGCATGTTTAATTTTTATCTACAAAAACGCAACAAGTGATTTTAACCCATTTTTTAAAATTAATACAGCTATAAGAAATACAAGGTCAAATATATATTTAGAAATACCCCGGTGTAAAATTTAAAAAAAATACTCTCTATTTTCTATGCTGGTGTCAAATTATTTAATGAAGTTTATTCGGAAGTAAAAAATCTCCAATCACTTGCGTCGGTTAAAAAAAAATTAAAAATTTATTGTTAAATGACCTAATTTAAAAACATTTTTTCCCTATTACTTTTGTTTGGTAATTGTTATTTTAAAAAAATACTCATTTATTGCATTCTATTTATTGTATGTTGATAACAAAATAATTGCATATTTACCAACCGGGCTATAAGTCACTCATGACTTGGCCCGTAACCAAATATTGTAAATTTACTACGAATTAACAACAATAAACTTGAAACTTGAACTTCTTCATTCCTTTTCGTTTTTCTTTTCTTTCTTTCTTGAATGGGAATGGTTTTGTCAACCTCTTCAATTATATCTATCCTTTCGGATGATGTAGAAGGAGAACTAAGTAATGGTGATGAGATTGACGATGATGATCCTGAATGAGATATTGATGGTGAACTGACACTTGACGACTCTAAAATTAAAGCGTCCCACATTAAAAACCATGAAGTTTAGTGACCAGGGTCGGTTGGAGGACCAAGCAAAAATGAGTCAGGATTATATTCCATTTTTGATCAGACCAAGATTACAACACTGAAAAATATCACTTCGTCTCTCGTGACGATACAACTCTGAGGAATCCGGGAGAGATCAGAAATGGAAGATGTGAATCAGTCTCAAAATTGCTCTTTCTCTCAATTGAAGACTGTTTAAATATTTGGAGCAATTCAATGGAAAACAGTATAAAAAACTAAGGCTGGGCGAATAACCGAATAATTCGATATATTATGCAACGAATATTCGATAAGGTAATATTTGCATTAAGCCTAACTATTCGGTATTAGATTCTAAAACTACAATTCATCCCGATAGGCTAAAAGTGCTATTCGCCCAGCCTTAAAAAAAGTTATTTAAATGCATTTATAAAAAGTTGTAATTACTTGAAGATGATTCGCCAATTGAATTTATCAAGTTAACTGGTGAAATGGCATGGTCTGTATTGAAAATTTCATCTATTTCATCAAAATATATCCATGTTTGTTTTCCTCTTCCAGTTTTACTGGCCTTGTCTTTCACTTTCTTGTAGCTATAAGGAACATAATATTATTAGACCCCATTTTTGCTGTAAAATGCTAAACAACACTGAAGTCAAAATGCTCAGCGATGATATTGAAATCGCATTCAACGTTTCTGAGTTGTTCAACGCAGTCAAAATGTGTAAATGCTCACAGAATCTTAGTTTTAACTTACGTTCCTTTTAAGTTTCTAAATTTTGTATCACAAACATAACCCTTTTCTCTCATTGCTGAGGCAATTTTTTGCCACACTTTCTTTTTTTTTTCTTGAATTTTCTAGTTCATCTTTGTGGGTGCCAAATAAACTTATAATAATAATAATAATAATAATCAGCTAGGCTAATACCCAAGGCACCACCTTAGGCCTAAGTCATCGAGCGACTTTTAAAGCCTTTAATTCAGGTGGCCGGGTTACAATGCGTAGGAGGGTGGTGGCAAGTAAAGTAGAATTGGGGTCCCATCTTGTAGATGAAACTGTAATTGGAAAAACATTACTTAATAATTTTTAAAACTCAAAATACATTAAAATAATTTAATGATTTTACCATCCGAATCTTTATCGATTTCACTTCCTTCATCTGAATTCAAAATATCTGTTTTATTCTTTACAAAAGAACTTTTACAACTTTCATTTCCAATTGAAACGTTGCTATCTTTCCCAATTGAAACGTCACTTTCTTTTCCAAATAGAACTTCGCTTTCTTTATCAAATGGAACTTCGCTCTCCATTTCCATTGTGCCTTTTCTTAGCGGCTTAATCCCAATTGTTTTTGCCTACTCAAGGCAAAAATTTGCAAAGGCCGCATCTGTATCATAAATAATTCGATTAATTAATATTGGTTTAAAAAAAGCACATGCTTGATGCACACAATGAAAATGTAAACAATTGGTACCAAGGCTTAGTGTTTCACAAGTGAATACATCTTCATGGGAATAAATTAAAAATAAACTCATAACTGAAAGTTTAAACAATATCATACCATTTAAAATTCTTTGATGGTCAGCTGGTCTAACTGCAATTAAATAGCTTTCTCCATTATTATCTACAAGTAGCACTTCGACCATTTCGTTCGACGCCATTTCTCCTTTAAGCTACAACTACGCGTATTACGTTACGCTATCAAAAAAACCGACTATATCTTTCGGTGACTTCGCTGACTCACCGATTACTATCGTGACGTCAATACGAGAATCTAAAATTGCCGTTCAGTAAAACACCGCTGACATCGGTTACTCAGCGGACTCAGCGCTGAGCGTTATTGAACGTAGCCCTGGTTTTCGCATTAGTGACCGCTGAGTGACGTATTCAAACGATGCTTTTAAATGGACTGATATAGGCCTAGTATTAATTTCCGGGCCGCGTTCAGTAACAGCAAACGGTTGGACCGTTGAATGCGCATTCGCTACTGTACGACTTTTTTCACTTCCGGGATTGACGTCACGTTTGCAAACGGAGAGTCAATGAAATAAGCGCAATCGTGACGCGGGAAGGCTAGTTGCAGACAGTCCCTAATTATGATATCCGTAGTTACAATAGGTGGTTTTTTTCGCCTGTTCTGGGTTTTTTGAGCAGGTTCAAAAGTGTAGCCCTATGACGTCATTTTACTCCAATTCTATCTTGACGAAAAAACGAGTTGGAGTAAGAAGGGAGTAGTTAGAGGTTAAAGGTTATATATTTGTTTTGTTTTTAAGATGGCGACCGGTGGTGATATCATCAATATAGGACTCATTTTTCTTATTTATTTAATAATAATAATAATAATAATCAGCTAGGCTAATACCCAAGACACCACCTTAGGTCTAAAGACCTTTTCACACGAGCCAACTTTTCAAATCAAAATGCTGAGTCAGCAGAAATGGATCAGTGATCCATTTTTTTCTCGCGTACTTTTTTGGTGGATCAACTCATCGAACTTTTATTCACACGAACCAACTAGTTGACTCAACTCAAAGTTGACTCATCTAGTTGGGTCAAAAAGTTGGCTCGTGTGATAAGGCCTTTAGTCATCAAGCAACTTTTAAAGTCATTAATAGCATTTAACAATTGGATATTCGTTATTAAAAGCTTACCCCATGTGAAGATGTTCAAAACCCGTTATGTTTTCAGGTGGTTTTTTTTCGCCTGTCCCAGGACAAAAAGTGTAAACTTTTTACCCCAAAACGTTTTATTCGCCTGTTCTCGGGGTAAGATTTACCCTGTCCCGAATTTTGTTCGCTTGTTCCAGAGCTCAAACGTTACACTTTTTACTCCTCCTCGAAAGAAGGTGTAGAGGGAGTAATCTAGCTTATATAGAAAATTCGTCTGCTTAAATTTCTATTCACGAAAACATAACGGGTTTTGAACAACTTCATATGTGGCAAGCTTTTAATAACGAATATCCAATTGCTAAATGCTATTTAATGACTTTAAAAGTTGCTTGATGACTTAGACCTAAGGTGGTGTCTTGGGTATTAGCCTATAGCTGATTATTATTATTATTAAATAAATAAGAAAAATGAGTCCTATATTGATGATCTCACCACCGGTCGCCATCTTAAAAACAAAACAGATATATAACCTTTAACCTCTAACTACTCCCTTCTTACTCCAACTCGTTTTTTTCGTCCAGATAGAATTGGAGTAAATGGACGTCATAGAGCTACACTTTTGAACCTGCTCAAAAAACCCAGAACAGGCGAAAAAAAACCACCTTTCGTGAAACGAAATTTAAGCAGACGAATTTTCTATATAAGCTAGATTACTCCCTCTACACCTCCTTTCGAGGAGGAGTAAAAAGTTTAACGTTTGAGCTCTGGAACAAGCGAACAAAATTTGGGACAGGGTAAATCTTACCCCGAGAACAGGCGAATAAAACGTTTTAGGGTAAAAAGTTTAAACTTTTTGTCCTCGGACAGGCGATTTATAAATATAAACCACGGCCAACTTTGATCACGCGCTGTTCGCGCTACTACGGCCAACACATTCGTCGAAATTCCGCGAGCAAGGATTTTCCCCCTATAAACTGTACTATAATGTGTAGGAGTTCAGCGCCACGCTCGGTGGTTATATTGTCCCCAATGTAAAAACTATACTAAAAATAATAATCCGCTAGGGGCGCGGACGTCATACACATCTTTTGCTCATAGGTTAACACCATTGAGTTGGGAATATTAATCTAGAGGTCCAATCGAAACGTCAGATTTCAGTATTTCGCGAAACAAGTTTTTAAAAATAGGAATACCGTCGTCTGCTTCCAAATTACGAGAAAACGTTATCATTCTACCCGTGGCGCCGTCTATCTCTCGATGGTTCGTTCAAATAAGACTCGTTTTCCGGCAAAAAGATTTTGTTTTTCAAAAATAATGGATGGCGCCACGGGTCATATGATAACGTTTTCTCGTCATTTTAAAGGAGACGACACATTCGTAATTTTCAAAAACTTGTTTCGCGGGGAGCAGATTTGATTGGATCTCTAGATTAATATTCCCAACTCAATGGTTAACACAGGAACGTCAACGAATGAGATGGCCGCTGTAGCGCGAGAGATGCGCGAGAAATCCAAGTTGGCCGTGTATAAACTAACCAAGGCGCCATCTATTACTATATATTTGTAAAAACCGCCAAAAATGGAACTTTCACTTAGATTTTTTTTAAAGGCAGTGACACGTTAGGCTTAGCTTTAAATTGAAACCAACTCAGAAACTCCAGCAATAATGGTACACGTTTGGAAGTGTGTGTATATTAACTGTCGCAGCAAGCGAATGAAACACGTTCCAGACCCACTTCATATGATCGGAGTGGAGTTTATTAAGTTTCCTAAGCCGAAAACCCAATCCGAAGACTGCCTCCGCTGGATTGCTGCTTCTGGCTCGAATTTAACAGCGGACAAAATACAATTTTACCACTACATTTGTACGAGACATTTTATCAATCCCAATGGACCAACAGTTGACAACCCCGATCCCTTGCCATATGATGTATGAAATTTAAAGGAATATATAAAACAAATTATAACTGCAAACTAAAGTTAGTAAAATTATTGCAGGGAGATTTCAAACATAGTCGCAACAAAGGTTGCATATATGAAGAAAAAAGAATTTTGGAAGTGGATGATAATGTTCCAGAGGTTGTTAATGGAATGAAAAGTAATGATGAAGAGGATGCTGAAGATTTGATAACTTTGCAAGACATGGTCAGCCTTAAGTTATAAGTCAAAATTTGTTGAGCAATGTTTCAAACGTTAACATTTTCAGGATTCAATTAGCAAGATGAACGGAGATGATGATTGTGGAAGCATTTATGCTACTGATTTCCACATTTTCCCAATATCTTTAAAAGAGGTATTTTTAAATTACACATGCAAAGTTAGAAAATTATACAAAAAAACTTTCAACACAGGAACCCGAAGATGAAACAAGCAAATCAAAAGATAATGAAAACAATTCAGTAGCTGATACTGAAACAACTGTCATCTCAAACAACGATCTCTTTTTATGGGAAATATATAAAGAAATTTATCAGTTAAACTTAACAAAGTCATTCAATTGGTTTGTGTCAAAAACTGAAGATATTGTTATGCTCGTAAAGCAAAACCAGACAACTTTTAAAACGGAACCATTATCGTTGGCAATTTCCTCATCATTAGAAATTAAAATTTGGGTTTATGATGAAGAGCTTCCAAGTGGTCATCCATTACTAAAACATCCAAAAACGCAGCAAAAAATCACATGTGCAAGGGATGTAGTTGATTTTTTGCACTTTCTGGGCTCTTGGGTTATCTGTGGTGGAAGTACAGAAGCAGCTTTTTTAAGCAATAAAAATGACCATACTGGAATTTTCCACCCTCATACAAATGCTGTACATTCTCGAATATGCGAACGTATATACCATCAAACAGAAAAGACTAGAGTGAGATGCAAACGTTGCAAAATTTTTAGCTATTTGTTCCGAAAAAACTTGAAGAGGAGAAAAGAAGCTCGTAAAATAGCATTGTTAGCCAAAATTAAAAAAGAAAAGGAGATTGAAGAGATTGAAAAGAAGTTTAAGGATTCAAATCCTTTAGAAAGTGCAGAAAATTTCCGTTATTTTTTCATGAAAGAACAAATTCGTTTGCAATCCAATGGACTAAAACGAGCACAACATTGGAATGCTGCCTTAGTAAAATGGTGTAAAATTTTAAATAATAAGTCCCACAATGCCTATAAGATGTTGAGTCAAGCAATGATTCTGCCAACAACACGCACACTTAGCAACATCCCATTTCCAACAGATGGCGAAATTCCATGGCTTAATGTTAGTACTAGTTACAGACAATCTAAATACCACGAGTAAATTTACCACTGGCAATAGTCATTTGTGTAATTGAAGTTCAGTTTTTACCCCTAAACTATGTTTGGAAAGTTGAGCTATTTGTATTTTACAATTGCGAATAAAAGCAGAACATGAAATGTTGTGCATACTATAAAATGTTGTAAGACCTTGATGGTCTGTTTCCTAAAGAATCACAGAGAACAAAATGAGAAACATTTTCTATGAAACTAAAAACCAACTTTCAGAGGAAACAAAAAGTATCTTCTATAAAATCAATTTCCTTGCTCTTTGAAACCAAACTACTTGGATAAAACTAAACAACACATTTATGAAAACAAACTCATCTTTGCATGAAACTAACATAACACTCACAAATTGTCAGTGGCGGACTAGGTCTATTATTTTGGGCTGCCAGAAGACAAAGGGCCCCAGCTTTAACAACTATAACGCTATCATCTTTGAGGGGGGCACTTCATGAACGGTCCGTGGGGCCCACCTGCCATCGGGCAGGTTCACCCTATGGCCAGTCCGCCACTGATAACAGTTCTATGAAACCAAACCCTTTTCAATAAATCCAAAAGCCTCATTAATTTCAAAACCAAATTCCTCTTTGAACGAAACTAAACAACTTTTCTATGAAACCAAAAGCCTTTTTCCTTTTTTTTGAGAAACCACATACTTAATTTATGAAATCAGGGGTATTTTCGTCAAGCCAGTGGGTGCTTTTTCTATTTGATTAAAGGTTCTTAACTGCCTCCAAAAAAATCAAATCAATCCAGTGTTCCACCCAATAATGCATAAAAATATAATGCTCACTCATTCGATAATTTGAAGTTAACTGAAGAAAAAGAAATCAGTTCCTTCAACCAAATTCATAGAAGCCAAGTTTTCTTCAAACCCTCCTTTCATTAAGTCCTATCATCAGAATACAAAATTTAATAACTGTACATTTTAAATGAAATATTTCTTTAACATAAAATATACTGACTTGTTTAACGCAAATTACGAGTGGCTTTATCGCATCCTTAAAATGAATTACAGGGATTTTGGGTTTTGGCATTTCCTGACAAAAGCAATTAATAATTATATTTTTAATGGGTTTTGGCATTTTCTGACAAAAGCAATTAATAATTATATTTTTAATGGAAAAAATTTGATGGTTTGAGAAACACCTTTGTTTCTTCATAGATGTAGTATCCTTTGCTTATTTTCTTTTGATCTACATCGCAGAAAGCAACGACCTATTTCATAAAATTTAAATTAAATTTGAATTAATGAGCAAATTTGTTTCAACATACTTTTTTTTGTAGCTCAGTGCTAAGCGAGCGATAAAATTTTCTTCCTTGTTTTCCAGCATTCCATATCGTAAAATTGGTCCATTCTGATAAAACATTTTTTGAAAATTCTTTGATGCGAATATCCCATATGGTTTCTCTGAGAGCGATAACATTCATTTTAAAATATAAATATCGAGAAAATCCAGCTATATTTACTCTTTAATAGAAAACGTTGTAGCTTCAGGATGGTAACGATACATCATGAGATCAGCATCGACTCTAAATATTTCACCTCCTAGCCTTAAGTGATGGTAGAAAAATATTAAATCTTCTGGTGTACCCTAAAAAAATATAATAACTATAAATGCTCTTATGAGTAAAGAAATATTAAAACATTATACCTTGCCATCTTCATTAAATCCACCTACATTAGTAAAAACACTACGGGAACAGAACCAAGTTGGCATTAAAACAGTAGGTCCGTGTGATGTGTATATTTGAGTATAAAGTTGTTTGGAAATTATATTATTTGCCCAGTTGACAAATCTTTCAGTTGAGCCTTCTGGAAGTCTATGTACTTTACATCCAATGATCTATGAAGAAAGAAATTTTCCAACAGTAAGATCAGAGAGTTTTAAACCAAAAACTTACAGCCTTTGGTTTATCTTGAGCGGCTAAAAACTGTCGTTCAATTCTTTCTGGATGCATTACATCATCCTAGAATTATTTTATTTAATGCAGGTGATTTTATAAGTACTTCGAATGAAAACCAAAATTCATACAGCGTCAAGAAAGCACAGAAAATCTCCAGTGCTTTGAATAACTGCCTTATTTTTGGCCAATCCAACTGAAATTTAGTTTCTTGTACTGTTTTCCATAAACATTTATTGTTCTTATAAGTTACCTCCTTTAGGCCCTGCGCTAGAATAATTTCTTTTTATAATGACATCAATATTTCTAGATTTTAGAACTTCAGACCACTTTATTAATATTTCACTAGTATTATCCTTTATATAATTAGAAATACAGAATTTAGAAAATTAAAGATAAGATTATGATATAAAAATCTTACTGTACTACAATCGTCATAAACAGAGAGCTGTAATTGTCCCAAAAAACTTTGTTTTAAAACTGATTCTAATGTTTCATCTAGCCACTTCCCTCCATTATGAACTGGCATAATAACTGACTAAAACAATTGATTTTATTAACACTCTTATGATAAAGCGGTTTTAAAAAATACAGACCACATCCATGGTAAAGTTCTCGCTCTAATCCAAGCTGTAAGACTGCAACTTTTGAAAAGAGCGCAAAAATATAAGCGAAGGCTTACTGTCAAATGCGTTCTAAAACTTCTACCAGTTTGTTATGAAAATATATGGCATATTTTAAAAATGCAATATATTTTCATATTTAACGGAATTCAAATTAGAATTATCCGTATTTTGCATTCTAGATATCATATAACGTTATATAATTATTAAATTAAATATTTAATTTTAATGAAAATTCGCGTGATAACCATGTGGCGCAGAGAACCAATCACTAGAGTAGCTTCCAAAACCATAGCCAACTTGGATGCGAGTAATCGAAATTGGCCGTGCCAAAACGAAATGATCGTAGCAGACGATTTTGAATTTGGTTCAAATAAAATATTAGTGCCCTACAATTTCAGCCCGGATAGCTCAGTCGGTAGAGCGTTAGGCTTTTAACCTAACGGTCCAGGGTTCGAGTCCCTGTTCGGGCGGATGACTTTTTTTTTTATGTTTTTAGTTTTACTAGTACATTTTCTCAAAGTTGAATGAATAAAACAAGTTCTATAGCCATTTACACTTTATAAAAATACCCCAAAAAATATAAATCGAGTCTCAATTATTACAAACTTTTAAAAACGATTTATTTTAACATTTGTAATGTGAAAAATTATTACAAAAACGTTTTTCTCAAAAATACTTTGTGAAAAACTATAAAATTACCGTTCAATTTTATGATTGTATAATTATGCAAATCTCTGTACATAATTATTCTTAAGTAATCTTTAGCTTAAAAAATTAAATTCAACGAGTAAATATTTTTTCAACTTAAAAAAAAACTAAACTATCCAATAACAAATTTAAGAATTTTAACACATATCACAAAAAAACTAGAAAATAATGTAGGAACAATTTCTTTTTGATCTACAACGTAACATACGATATATTTTCCGCAAACCCAACATTATGCGTAAAAATTTAAAACTAATGGGTGATAAAAAACCAACGTTTAGAATCTCTCGCACCATTTTTTTTGTTATAAATACTGTTATTACTGGAAAATATATATTTCATTATTTTGTTTTATTAAATAAACATTATAATTTAGATCAATGATGAGCTGGTTTAACCCATCTATACGTTCCATAAAATTTAAATCCATGTTTTGTGGCGAGCTCATCAGCTTCTTTCGGTCCTCGACTGAAAAGATATTAATAAAACTCTTGTAGAAGAAGAAAAACATCATTTATACGTATCTTAAACTCCTCCAAAACCATTCGGATTTTCATATAAATTTTATCGTGAACTTAAAATCTTTTATGTTTCATTTTAAATAAAATATCAATATTTCAAATATAAGTAGATTAGTTTTATATTTACCTTCCATATCTGTAAGGGATAGGTTTCTCTTTATTCGATTCAATTTCTTTTAGTAAAGGGGTGAAAACTCGCCAGGCTTCAGCCAGCTCATCAGACCTCACAAAGTTCATACGGCTCCCACAGAATACATCCAATATCAAGCGTTCGTAAGCATCAGGAAGTGAGACACCCTATAAAACCCAAAATTCAATTAAAATGTCAGTAAAAATTTACGATGCTGTAAAAAAGACTAAATCCACTGGACTAATTTTTAACTTAATGTGAAAAACAACGCTGGTAGCCTAATATTGGAGGTCTAAGAAACGACGTTCAAATAATAACTAACGTCTAAGAAACTACGTTCGAATAATAATTAAGGTCTAAGAAACTACGTTCGAATAATAACTAGGGTCCGAAAAACGCCGTTCAAATAATAACTAAGGTCCGAAAAACGCCGTTCAAATAACTACTAAGGTCCGAGAAAAGCCGTTTAAATAACAACTAAAGTCCGAGAAACGCCGTTCAAATAATAACTAAGGTCCGAGAAAATCCGTTTAAATAACAACTAAAGTCCGAGAAACGCCGTTCAAATAATAACTAAGGTCCGAAAAACGTCGTTTAAATAACTACTGAGGTCCGAGAAAAGCCGTTTAAATAACAACTAAAGTCCGAGAAACGCCGTTCAAATAATAACTAAGGTCCAAGAAACGCTGTTCAAATAATAACTAAAGTCCGAGAAACGCCGTTCAAATAATAACTAAGGTCCGAAAAACGTCGTTTAAATAACTACTGAGGTCCGAGAAAAGCCGTTTAAATAACAACTAAAGTCCGAGAAACGCCGTTCAAATAATAACTAAGGTCCAAGAAACGCTGTTCAAATAATAACTAGGGTCCGAAAAACGCCGTTCAAATAACTACTAAGGTCCGAGAAAAGCCGTTTAAATAACAACTAAAGTCCGAGAAACGCCGTTCAAATAATAACTAAGGTCCGAGAAAAGCCGTTTAAATAACAACTAAAGTCCGAGAAACGCCGTTCAAATAATAACTAAGGTCCGAAAAACGTCGTTTAAATAACTACTGAGGTCCGAGAAAAGCCGTTCAAATAACAACTAAAGTCCGAGAAACGCCGTTCAAATAATAACTAAGGTCCGAGAAAATCCGTTTAAATAACAACTAAAGTCCGAGAAACGCCGTTCAAATAATAACTAAGGTCCGAAAAACGTCGTTTAAATAACTACTGAGGTCCGAGAAAAGCCGTTTAAATAACAACTAAAGTCCGAGAAACGCCGTTCAAATAATAACTAAGGTCCAAGAACCGCTGTTCAAATAATAACTAGGGTCCGAAAAACGCCGTTCAAATAATAACTAAGGTCCGAAAAACGCCGTTCAAATAACTACTAAGGTCCGAGAAAAGCCGTTTAAATAACAACTAAAGTCCGAGAAACGCCGTTCAAATAATAACTAAGGTCCGAGAAAAGCGGTTTAAATAACAACTAAAGTCCGAGAAACGCCGTTCAAATAACTACTAAGGTCCGAGAAAAGCCGTTTAAATAACAACTAAAGTCCGAGAAACGCCGTTCAAATAATAACTAAGGTCCGAGAAAAGCCGTTTAAATAACAACTAAAGTCCGAGAAACGCCGTTCGAATAATAACTAGGGTCCCAAAAACGCCGTTCAAATAATAACTAAGGTCCGAAAAACGCCGTTCAAATAACTACTAAGGTCCGAGAAAAGCCGTTTAAATAACAACAAGTCCGAGAAACGCCGTTCAAATAACTATTAAGGTCCGAAAAACGCCGTTCAAATAACAACTAAAGTCCGAGAAAAGCCGTTTAAATAACAACTAAGGTCCGAAAAACGACGTTTAAATAACAACTAAGGTCCGAAAAGCGCCGTTTAAATAACAACTAAGGTCCGAAAAGCGCCGTTTAAATAACAACTAAGGTCCGAAAAGCGCCGTTCAAATAACAACTAAAGTCCGAGAAAAGCCGTTTAAATAACAACTAAGGTCCGAAAAGCGCCGTTTAAATAACAACTAAGGTTCGAAAAACGCCGTTTAAATAACAACTAAGGTCCGAAAAACGCCGTTTAAATAACAACTAAGGTCCGAAAAGCGCCGTTCAAATAACAACTAAAGTCCGAGAAAAGCCGTTTAAATAACAACTAAGGTCCGAAAAGCGCCGTTTAAATAACAACTAAGGTCCGAAAAGCGCCGTTTAAATAACAACTAAGGTTCGAAAAACGCCGTTTAAATAACAACTAAGGTCCGAAAAACGCCGTCCAGGAAAGAACATTCAAATAACACCCGAGGTCCGAGAAAGACCGTTCAAATACTCTTATCTTAAGTCCAAGAAACGCAGCTCGCCCCGATATCTAAGGTTCAAGACTAAAAACAAAAATTACTTGATATCTACTGCCATAAGTCAGATCTAATTCAGTTTCTTCCATTTCAAAAGTCATTCCTGGTTTCTTAGTTGTCATTTTGACATATAGGGCTTCTCCAGGTTGCACTCGGATGACCAATTCATTCCTTTTACAGGTATCGTTGAAAATGTCAGCAGGTACATCTTTATATTGTATCCTCACTTCCGCCTTCCTTTCATTCAAAGCTAGAAAATGTGACAACAATTTAGAATCAAATCCAAATGGAGTCCTTCAAAATATGAACTAACAAACCTTTTCCACATCTCAAAAAGAAGGGAACGCCATTCCATCTATCATTCGCAATAAAGCACGTGGCCATGGCGTAAGTGGGAGTTACCGAATCAGTGGGTACCGTTTTGTCATCCAAATACCCCAATTGAGCATCTCCTTCGCCATTTGGGTCGCCTACATATTGACCAAGAACGACATTTTCCCAAAGGACAGGTGCCATAGATTTCAAAACCTTTACCTGTCAACCCAAAAAAAATAAAAAATTAAAACTATGTTGCAAAATTGAAACTTAAAATATTACTTTTTCATCCCTGATGTCTTCCGGTTTAGTTGAAATGGGTTTTTCCATCGCTACCAGACAAAGAATTTGCAGCAAATGATTCTGCATAACATCCCTGATTATTCCAAATTCATCAAAATAACCGCCTCGCCCTTGTGTGCCGAATGGTTCTTTGAAAGAGATCATAATGTTGGAAATGTTATCCTGATTCCAGGTTGGACCAAAAATGCGATTCGCAAAGCTGAGAATGGAAATTTTACATAAATAAACTTGTTCAAAAGGCTAACGAAATAAGAAAATTTCTTACCGTAAGATCATCAAATTTTGCACCATTTCCTTGCCTAAGTAGTGATCGATTCGATACAATTCTTCCTCTTTAAACAGCGAACTAAGATGATTGGAAAGCTCAGCAGATGATTCCGAATCTCGCCCAAATGGCTTTTCAACAATAATTCTGTTCCATCCCCTGTTAATAATGATTAGAATATTGTTAAAAATAACATTCGAGACAGACAAAATATGGGGCTGCATAAGACATCCCGTTATTTTGCCTTTCCTTAAATCGATTTCCAATCAAAAGCGGGAAGAGCTTGCCAAAACATTCTAAATCCCAAAGGAAGTCCAACAAAAATTTTAAAATACTTAAAGAAACGATACAAGTTTCGCGAAAGGGATTAAATGGATTAAAAGCTTACGACCTAGGCTCAAAATATACACCCTTTTTGGACAGACCCCATTTACTACTTGACTATGTTTTTCTGGGCAAATAAACAAGTAGTACCATAAAAGAATCCTATTGTAAGAGGAACAGGGTTGCCATTTTGATTGAAATCAAATAATTAAAAAAAAAAGTTTTAAATCGCCTATTATTACACGTAATAATTAAATTTAATTAAGATTGATTTGAATTTTGCATTACGTTACTGCAGTATACCAATTATTTATAAATTAGGCAAAAGTTAAAATATATTAAAATAAAAATCAATTAAAGGGAATATAATCTCAGGTATTTGGTGTGGAACACCAACGTTTGCAGCTCTGGCCACTTTTGCCTTTGGCTTTAGAAATATTTGGCGCCACTGTACAGGGAAATTGGAAAAATTGAAGGGATCTTCCATAAAGATTGCTTTGCAGGTTATATTCCCTTTAAAATAAATAATATCCAATTTATATAAAATCGATTTTATCGTTTTTTTTTAATTGTCGATTTTTCGAGACAAAAATTGACAGTCATGAAGAGATATAATAAATACTTCTGGTAGCAGCCATAACATTATGAAAAGTAAACAAAATTAATATTTGATAAAGCGTAGATGCATTCTATATTACAGTTATGCTAATATGAATTGACGTAACGTAACTACAGGTTTTCCAAAGCGTTTATATAAACGATTTAAGAGGTAAAGCAAGCGTGACTTCAGCAAAACAAAATGTAGTGAGGAAAAAAATAAAAAAATTAAGGTCAAGAGATCAGGAAGTATTAGTTAATGTGTCAGCCTAAATGAGAAAGGGAACGGACGTTTTTCTCACTTTGTGCCCATGCAATGTTCTTTGATATTTTTCGTGACAACTTGGAAAACAGTTGGAGGAAGCGCCAAGTAGAAGAGACGGTTGGCCTTGGAGGAATTCTCGTAGCGGGAAATTTCCTTGTTTAACTTCTCAAAATCATCGGCGTTATCGTAAGCGCCCGCTACGTAGTGGTTGATTTTGAAAAACTCGTCGAATCGATCTTGGTTAGAATCTTTTACCTGCGATTAATTTATTTTCAGTTTATTCATTTTTTTAACACTATATATTGGGGGCCCTGTGCAAAGTAGAATTTGGGGGCCCAGGGCCCCCACTCAAATCAATTTTTTAAAGGAAAAATAGGATTATATTTCTAAAAATATCGGACTTTATAGAACTATTTTTACAAAATTATAGGATTTTATAGGACTAAATATGCTATTTAATTTACTAACTTTATGCATTTAAAAACAAAATCTATATTTAGAGAAATAAATCTTTGATTTTCAATTAAAAAATAGAAACTATTCAACCATTTTATCACAAAAATATACTACTAAAATAGCTAGCCATGTTAACAATAGAGTAGTAACACTCCATAGCTTTGTCCATGGCCGCCATTTCGGTCGCAAATTTTTTATCTATAGGAAAGATCATGGGTGACGTACTAGGACGTCACAGTGCCATTACTCTATAACAAAAGTATAGACTAGAATGGTGGTACCTTGGGTATTAGCCTAGCTGATTATTATTATTATTATTATTATTATTATTATTATTATTATTATTATTATTAAATGAGAAAAATGAGTCATATATTGATGACCTCACCACCGGTCGCCATCTTAAAACAAAACTACGGCTGCTACGGCAAATAAATAACATATAACCTTCAACCACTCCCTTCTTACTCAAACTCGTTCTTTTTTCGTCAAGACAGAATTGGAGTAAAAGGACGTCATAGGGCTACACTTTTAACCTGCTCAAAAACCCAGAACAGGCGGGGAAAAAACCACCTAGTATAGAGTAATGGCACTCTGACGTCCTAGTACGTTACCCCATCGCGAAATAACCCTCAGGGGGTTATTTGCCATGGTTACCCATGCTCTTTCCTACAGAGTAGTATCGCTCTGTAGCTTTGGGCTATGGCCGCCATTTTGAGGGCAGCTGTTTATCGATAGGAAAAAGCATGGGTGACGTCAACATATGTCACGTCGATATTACTCTATAGATAAAAATTTGCGATCAAAATGGCGGCCATGGCCAAAGCTACAGAGTGCTACTACTCTAAACATTCATTTCGAAGACGGGCCCCCTAATCTCGGGGGACCATGGGCCATGGCACAAGTCTTAATACGGCCCTGTTTATTTTGTCAAAGTCTTGAAGCAGTAACTTTTAAAAAAATCACATTTCAAACTTTTTAATTCGCTATTCTCTCAACGAAAACCTCTTAAAGGAAGTAGAAACTAAATAAAAAAATCGACTGCTAACACTTAACTAGCGCAAATAATCCGTAGCTTGTTACACCTGGTGGCTGAAATATGAAATTCATGGATCAATTATAAAATATAATATAATAAAGGGAATATATCTTCACGGATGACCCCAATTTTAAGGATTACCTCCGAAACGAACCAATAAACAGCGCCGAAAATGTCAAAAGCCACAGAGTTGAAATCGAGTTGAAACAATCTCATCATCGTTTCAGTTGAAATCGAGTTAAAATAATCTAAACACCGTTTCAGTTGAAATCAAGTTGAAATAATCCAAACGTCGTTTTGGTTGAAATCGAGTTGAAATAATCCAAACATCGTTTCAGTTGAAATCGAGCTGAAACAATCCAAACATCGTTTTGATTGAAATCAAGTTGAAATAATCCAAACATCATTTTGGTTGAAATCGAGTTGAAATAATCCAAACATCATTTTGGTTGAAATCGAGTTGAAATAATCCAAACATCATTTTGGTTGAAATCGAGTTGAAATAATCCAAACATCATTTTGGTTGAAATCGAGTTGAAATAATCCAAACATCATTTTGGTTGAAATCGAGTTGAAATAATCCAAACATCATTTTGGTTGAAATTGAGTTGAAATAATCCAAACATCATTTTGGTTGAAATCGAGTTGAAATAATAAAAACATCATTTTGGTTGAAATCGAGTTGAAATAATCCAAACATCATTTTGGTTGAAATTGAGTTGAAATAATTCAAACATCATTTTGGTTGAAATCGAGTTGAAATAATCCAAACATCATTTTGGTTGAAATCGAGTTGAAATAATCCAAACATCATTTTGGTTGAAATCGAGTTGAAATAATCCAAACATCATTTTGGTTGAAATCGAGTTGAAATAATCCAAACATCATTTTGGTTGAAATCGAGTTGAAATAATCCAAACATCATTTTGGTTGAAATTGAGTTGAAATAATCCAAACATCATTTTGGTTGAAATCGAGTTGAAATAATAAAAACATCATTTTGGTTGAAATCGAGTTGAAATAATCCAAACATCATTTTGGTTGAAATTGAGTTGAAATAATTCAAACATCATTTTGGTTGAAATCGAGTTGAAATAATCCAAACATCATTTTGGTTGAAATCGAGTTGAAATAATCCAAACATCATTTTGGTTGAAATTGAGTTGAAATAATTCAAACATCATTTTGGTTGAAATCGAGTTGAAATAATCCAAACATCATTTTGGTTGAAATCGAGTTGAAATAATCCAAACATCATTTTGGTTGAAATCGAGTTGAAATAATCCAAACATCATTTTGGTTGAAATTGAGTTGAAATAATCCAAACATCATTTTGGTTGAAATCGAGTTGAAATAATAAAAACATCATTTTGGTTGAAATCGAGTTGAAATAATCCAAACATCATTTTGGTTGAAATTGAGTTGAAATAATTCAAACATCATTTTGGTTGAAATCAAGTTGAGATAATCCAAACATCATTTTGGTTGAAATCAAGTTGAGATAATCCAAACATCATGTTGGTTGAAATAAGTTGAAATAATCCAAACATCATTTTGGTTGAAATCAAGTTGAGATAATCCAAACATCATTTTGGTTGAAATTGAGTTGAAATAATCCAAACATCATGTTGGTTGAAATTGAGTTGAAATAATCCAAACATCATTTTGGTTGAAATTGAGTTGAAATAATCCAAACATCATGTTGGTTGAAATCGAGTTGAAATAATCCAAACATCATTTTGGTTGAAATCGAGTTGAAATAATCCAAACATCATGTTGGTTGAAATTGAGTTGAAATAATCCAAACATCATGTTGGTTGAAATTGAGTTGAAATAATCCAAACATCATTTTGGTTGAAATTGAGTTGAAATAATCCAAACATCATTTTGGTTGAAATTGAGTTGAAATAATTCAAACATCATTTTGGTTGAAATCAAGTTGAGATAATCCAAACATCATTTTGGTTGAAATCAAGTTGAGATAATCCAAACATCATGTTGGTTGAAATAAGTTGAAATAATCCAAACATCATTTTGGTTGAAATCGAGTTGAAATAATCCAAACATCATTTTGGTTGAAATCGAGTTGAAATAATCCAAACATCATTTTGGTTGAAATTGAGTTGAAATAATTCAAACATCATTTTGGTTGAAATCAAGTTGAGATAATCCAAACATCATTTTGGTTGAAATCAAGTTGAGATAATCCAAACATCATGTTGGTTGAAATAAGTTGAAATAATCCAAACATCATTTTGGTTGAAATCAAGTTGAGATAATCCAAACATCATTTTGGTTGAAATTGAGTTGAAATAATCCAAACATCATGTTGGTTGAAATTGAGTTGAAATAATCCAAACATCATTTTGGTTGAAATTGAGTTGAAATAATCCAAACATCATGTTGGTTGAAATCGAGTTGAAATAATCCAAACATCATTTTGGTTGAAATCGAGTTGAAATAATCCAAACATCATGTTGGTTGAAATTGAGTTGAAATAATCCAAACATCATGTTGGTTGAAATTGAGTTGAAATAATCCAAACATCATTTTGGTTGAAATTGAGTTGAAATAATCCAAACATCATGTTGGTTGAAATCGAGTTGAAATAATCCAAACATCATTTTGGTTGAAATTGAGTTGAAATAATCCAAACATCATGTTGGTTGAAATCGAGTTGAAATAATCCAAACATCATTTTGGTTGAAATCGAGTTTAAATAATCCAAACATCATTTTGGTTGAAATTGAGTTGAAATAATCCAAACATCATGTTGGTTGAAATTGAGTTGAAATAATCCAAACATCATGTTGGTTGAAATTGAGTTGAAATAATCCAAACATCATTTTGGTTGAAATCGAGTTGAAATAATCCAAACATCATTTTGGTTGAAATCGAGTTGAAATAATCCAAACATCATTTTGGTTGAAATTGAGTTGAAATGATCCAAACATCATTTTGGTTGAAATCGAGTTGAAATAATCCAAACATCATTTGGTTGAAATTGAGTTGAAATAATCCAAACATCATTTTGGTTGAAATTGAGTTGAAATAATCCAAACATCATTTTGGTTGAAATTGAGTTGAAATAATCCAAACATCATTTTGGTTGAAATCGAGTTGAAATAATCCAAACATCATTTGGTTGAAATTGAGTTGAAATAATCCAAACATCATTTTGGTTGAAATTGAGTTGAAATAATCCAAACATCGTTTTGGTTGAAATCAAGTTGAAATAATCCAAACATCATTTTGGTTGAAATTGAGTTGAAATAATCCAAACATCATTTTGGTTGAAATCAAGTTGAAATAATCCAAACATCGTTTTGGTTGAAATTGAGTTGAAATCTTTTTAACTAATTTATCTTTAAAAATAGTGGGCATCGTTTTGGGCTAAACCTTTAGAATCGGTAAATTTTTTGGCAATATTAAAACAATTTATTTTTCTGAAAATAAATGGAGACCATATTGAAACGAAACATTCCAATAGAGTAGTATCGCTCTGTATCTTTGGGCTACAGCCGCCGTTTTGAGGGCAGATTTTTATCAATGGGAAAAATTATGGGTGACGTCGACATACGTCACGCCGATATTTCTCTATATTGCGTTTAAAATATTCTAAAAGGTGGAAGCAATTCTCAGGCGGTTACTACTTCCAAGTAGCCCTCGAAGTTGGCCCGAAAAGGTGACTGTCCAATCAGCGCTAATGATTTGCACCAGCCCTTTAATTTGAAATTGCGCCCCTTTTTTCCCCTCCGAAACCCACGACGAAAAAAAACCATTCAAATAACGCGTCCATTTCCGATTTCCCCAAAACACCCATTGGGCCACTTTACAAATATTCAGAACAAATTATTCCAAAACACGCCCTTAAAATGCATTAAAAGAGAAATTTAGGAATAATAAAATGGGTTAAAATTACTTTTGAATAAGACTGGACTTTAGATTTCAGATCTGGAATGGTCAGTTTGGACCTGGCGTAACCGACGAAAGTGGTTTTGGTCGGCGTCAAGCCATCTCGATAAAGTGCCCTTTTCAGAAGGAAAAAAGAATAAATTAAGAACTAAGGTAATGAAATGGGTCAATGAATTACACGCGAAAAAAGGCGTTTAGTTGCTTTATTTTTCTTTAATCTCAGAAAGCTATTGAATAAAAAAACTGGGTTTAAAAATTTTATATTATTAGCTCATATGACCCAAATTATAAGTAATCTGCCAAAAATGTTTTTTTTATTTCTATTCAGTGGGGATTGGCCTTGAGGTAAGTGTGCTTACACAATCAATACAATTTACAAAGAATAAAGACCAAATATAATTGATAAGTTTGTAACTATCTTCGATATTTACCATAGTGTTGGGTAAATTTTCTTCTTCGCCAAATCACCCTGTAATGACACAAAATTGAAATTAAATATCAAATTTTAAAGTGTGGATTGATTATAAAGATTATTTTAAATAACATGTTTCTACTTCACAGATTTTTAAGCTTATAATCAAAAGTTAAGGACACAGTTTATATTAAACCCCTAATTTATAAGTCTTTTACTTCTGATATTATCAACTGTTTTGCGGTGGTTTTACAAAGTTTTTTTTTAATTTGTTTTCACATAATACTCACAATTTAAAAAAGCCTACTAAAATGGGAACAGAATTTGACAATACCATCTAAATATGCTCTACCTAGTTGTTAATTTTATGTAGTCTATATAAGCAGAGATACTGACAAGCCTTCCAGATGATATTACATTCATATGTTTACAGAGGTAATTGTTGTTTAACATTGCAGCGATACTGATTATTAAATATTTTACTTCCTTTAATAAACCATTTTCAATCGAAAATCAGACTAGTCTTGTTTCCTTTAAATTTTAACTCAACCGTAAAAATCAATTGGTATATGTTGTTTAAATTTCTATTCCTAGCAATTTTCCTAATTTTTCCCACCGAGACAAATTAAAATCCAAGAAAAATACCGAGGTTTTTCCCTACTAAAACGTCATCAAATGAAAGTACCGGTAAAATCTACCAAAAGTAACTATTTTAATTTAAGGAAATTAGCGCCTTCCCAGTCAAAATCCACCCAGGAGATTTAACCCTTTCCTCTAACCGTAACCGGCTCTCCGTAACGTACGATTTTCCCCTTTAGAAAAACAAAAATACACCGTTTTGTAAGACCGGAGAAACGCAAACATAAAATGAAAACCGGGCTTCTCCAAATTGCCAAGGCTTAGAACTTTTCGCTAAACACGGGCTAAGCGCTTCGATATTTAAGTAAATGCATGGCGTTAATCGCTACGGATAGTTTACAAAACATTTAAATGACACTTACCGAAGCCCCTAAGACTACAAAAACGTGTTGCGCTTCGAGCTGCAGCGTGTCTTCAGTGTGCTGCAACGACTCCTTGATGAGCTCTATGCCCTCGCTGGAGGGAGATTTTGACAAATCGAAATCCATATCGTATCCAGCACCTAAACTGCTCGAATTGGCAGCCTTTCCTTGGGATATATCCATAGTACTTGTGTTTATACTTCTAATAATAGACGGCCTATCGCTGCGCTCTTCGACGACTGCGGCGGAAGAAATGTTCCGAGCGCTTCTACCAACATCCGCTTGGGTTCCTTCTTCGCCGAGTTCGCCCGCCCCGTATTCCTCCTCTTGCGCAACAACGACGCCGCCGCCGCTTTCGAGGGAAAATTTGCCGTTTTTTCCCACCACACACCCCAGGATTACTGCCGGAGGTTGAACGGGATTTACAATTTTCTTTATCAACTTTTTTTCTCACAAAAGACACCACCCCAATCGGCGGGGAAAAGGTTCCTTACTCTAGTAGGTAATCACACCACCACGACGCGGCGCGGCGCATGCTTTCCATGCGAAAGGCACGTTTACAAACACCAAACCACGCCATAGACTGACTAGTACTTTCCCAGACGCGCCGCGCGTTTTGTTATCCCCCCCTTTTTTGATAAAAGCTTATTTTCGACCCGCCCGTATTATTCCGCTATCGCGCGAGTCTCTTATAGACACGGTACTATTTTCATTCAAATAACTTCAAAATATAATCAAAAAGCACTAAGCCTAGCTAAAAATTATACACACGCGTAGAAAAGTATTGAAAAATACTTGACAATACATTTTTTTGAACCACGCCTATTTCCTTACGTAAGAAAAAATCAAGACCGTAATTATAAGAACTACGTTATCTCGCGAGATATTTATATCGAAATTACGTGATAAAAATTGCCTGATATTATTGTAAAAAAAACCGTCCGATATAATCGATGCAAACACGTTTTCAAATACATTTGTGTTTATATTGGAAAAGTTCGAGAGGAATGGTCGCCTTAAAGCTCCTAATCACGTGCGCGTCTCCGATTGGTCGACGAAACCGCGCGCTTTTCAAAACAGCGTTCTGATTGGGTAGTTCGTCATTTATCGATTAACTTTCCTCCGTGGTGGTCGATATTATTCCGACCGGCTGCTGATAAATGAATAGATTGATTAACACGGTAATTTTATATTGAATAATAACACATAAAGACGGAATGCACCGTTCGATGAATATTGGAATTAGGCCTACCTCGTATTTAAATGGTGTAGCGACGCGAAGAAGCGTAACCAAATAGTTGGTCATGGTGGGTTGCTGGTACCATCCTCCCCTAGTTTTCCGGTCAATTATTAAATTTAAAACATATCCTTTTCATTAAAGAGGTAAAGCTAGTGCAAATACGTCTGGAGATTACCGTCGATAGTATCAGGCATTTTTACCACAAGTTGTAAACGATAAGTTAGGCTTAACAAATGCTCTTAAAATGCTTGATACGTTCGGCTTAATATGCCGAAATGTATAAACGTACACTATCAAAACTATATTACTAAACATTAAAATTCCGCGTTACATGTTTTCGGCGAGGACATTTTTTGGGATAATTTATAAATCTAAAATACCTATACATGTAAACATTGCCGAAACTTTAAATTTTCTTAATCTCAGAGGAAATGCACGTAACAGAGAACTTGGTCCTAGTGCCGATATTGTGATTTTTTTATTATTATTAGAAAGATATTTACAACCTTTCTTTATATACGTATAAATTAAAAAAAAATAGCTAGTATATAATGTTTTAGATTTTACGCCAAAAAAACTCTAAATTTTTCTCAATTTTAAAGTGTTTATACTGTACTGCAGGAATCCATACCTCTACTTGGATTGCTTATCGCGGCAGATTTTCGTCTCGATGTGGCTAACGGTTTTTTTGACGTCACTATGTTCAATTAACAAACAACAACATGAGAGGGGAGCGTGCGCAAAGGGGATTTTTTTATCTCGTAGGCGGAGCCAAAGCCGTCAGAGTGATCTTACCATACGCGATACGCCAGGATAAGCATTCCAAGTAGAGGTGTGAATTCCTGTGTACGGTAAAACGTTGTTTTTACTTAATTTTATTGTTATATACACTAGTTGGAGTATCGTATCTCATAAACACAACAATAGCAATTTAGCTTTTTGTGTACGTAGTTGAGTGCAAAAAAGGCGTGTCGTCATGTGTTTTCCTTTACCAAAATAAATATTATTCTGTCAAATTGTTTAAAGAAAGTAGAGCTATGGATTCCTGATGTAATGGTACTTTTCTTGCTGTGACTAGAATAAGAATATACTGCCTTTCTAAACCAAACGTACAAAATGGCGGATATATCGACATAAAAAACATTTTTTACGAAGTAATCAATTTTAAATTCTTTGGACTCATAAAGGTTTTATTTAAGTTTTTCAAAAAGTGCGTTATAGAATTACACAATTTCAACAGACGTAAACTTCTGATTTTAACCTATAGAAAGGAAATTTCGCTAACGTTTTTGGAGAAATTTTACACCTATTGGATTTCGTAACACAACCAATTAGGTAATAGCCGTTATTAGCCGTCGCAGAAGTAACATAACGCCATAAGTGTATCACTACCCTCAGAGAGTCAGAATTAATGGTTTGAGCCAATCACGGTTTGTTTAGACTTTAGAATGTGACACTTTTTTGAGTTACGTACTTTTGAAAATAGCTAAGACCGTTTATCAACAAAACCAAACACAAGCCGTCTACACTGCGAAAAGAACATATATATTTATACGTTAGGGAGAATGACCAAGTTGGGAAATCCATTCTTGGTATGAACATAAGTGGATAAGAAAGATAAGTATGCCACTTCCTATTCACCCGATATTTTTTTTAATGATAGTCTGTTTCGCCAATGACAACGTAAAACATTACGTACCGACGGACTGACCACTCTCCGCGAACTGCTCCTAGTATCGGGAGGATGCCCGGAAAATCGGCGACGGTCCGCCGGCAGCCTTTTCGACCAACCAGCCAAGGCCTATTAAATATTGAAACACTTTCAAAAGTGTAAATAACGCTTACTTTTGGAAAATAATGAGGAATTATTGAATCGGATGATAAAAATAACTATTATAAACACTGGCTCCATTTCAGAAGTTAATTTTTTTCGAATTTAAAACCGAAACGCGTGTACGCTCGTATTTCTCGCCATCAAACTAACCAACTATTTTGCCGACGGAAAGAGTAGTAAGGGACGAGTTTCCGGTTCGGAAACTTCTATTTCGCAATCACTCTCGACGACAGACTATCATTAACCATGGACCAAGGTATAGGTGTGGTCTAAATCGGAAGGCTTACTGACTACTGGGGTACATCAGCCGCTTTGAAGCGCCTCAAGAATTCTGTTGGGGCTTAGTTCATAAAAAATTTTCAGTTTAGAAATTAAATGGATTTAAATAAATTTGATTGAAAAACCTCAGCCATACGCTGCTTACTGGTTATTTTTACTTAACACAATGGTTAATTACCATTACTTAGACTATTAAAGGCCCAATTTCAAAAATAAAAGGTCAAAAACTTACTAAGCCTAATCATTTAACTGACAACAACGCGGCACCATTTTGTCAAAATAAAACGTGAACGCTATAGCTTCTCTATGAAACTACGTCGGAAATCGACTACAGCGACGCCAAGTTTGACCACATTGAACTAAAATTACCCGTGATTTTCCTATAAGCTTCGTGCGTAGTTTAAACTTTGGTATCGCCGCCTACCGACTGAGTTTGTAATCGAATGTGTGAAAGCTGTCTGCTCATTCAAAATTCGTTTCAGTTAAAGAACATTCATAATCAAAAGTCGTCTGCTATTTCTCCACACATTAAGTGGACAGGTATTAAAGTAGATGGCGCTATCTTTTCCAAGCTCGAAGCCTATTCCCAGTATTAACGCGTGTTTCTTAAAAGCCTAAACAGAGAGTCCCTTTAGATTCTTGGTCCATGCATTAACGGAATTCTTTCTGTGAGATACTTATGTTTATTATCCACTTATGGTATGACTAATATGGAATAATTCATGAGGTCTTTGTTACGTGTTCTGTTTTAGGCGATAATGGATTAGATAAAAGCCCATTTAGCAGAGTATAAACACTTATCCTTCTTTATATTATCCGCACAGGAAGTTTATATAACCACGAGGGGTTTAAGAACGCAAAATATACTTGCGAAAACGTCCATCACAACAGGGCTTATTCGAGACATTTACTAAGCCTCGCTACTTCCAACTCTGCATTTGTTAGGCTTAAGGAATGCCTTGAGAAAGCCCGATGCGTCTGACGTATCACTCCTCGCGTTCTTAGCCTCGCTATACTTTTTAAAAGGTGAGTTTGCAAATGGGCAAGATTACAGAGGTAAATATAGGCTGCAACCATGGTGAAATTTATTTTGATTGATTGATAGGTCGGAAAGGCGTTTACGGAGAAAGAAAAAACTAGGCTCAAGGGTTACTGGATCGAAACGTTATTTTTAAAAAATTTTAAAATAAATCTGGTTTCATAACAATCGCCGCCGATTAAAAAAATATTTAAATACGGCTGAAAAGTTGTTTTTTAATGAATGTACGGGACATTTTTATGTTTAATTATAGCGATTGTATAAGTTTAAAAGATTAACTGTTGTTGAAAAGGCGGAAGTTATTGGCGCGTGACGAATACAAATTGGTCTGAATAGTTTTTTCGCGTTCCGCCTAAAAACGCGTTTCAACGGATTAGACTACCAGTTAAAGACGCGAAAGTGATGGAAGTTTTTTGAAGTTTGATTCTCAAGTTTAGTAAGTAGACGCTAGATTCTTTAAAGGACTTATAAACATGGTTTAGCTACGGAGGACAAACTAGCAGTTTTATCTCTTTTTGTTGGCAGAAGGACTACCATGTTACGTTGATGGTGAAAACGCGTTTTTTCCACCAAATTTCAAAATAAGTACATTCAGAAACGAAGCTAATGTTTTAAATCATTGAATTGGGAATAATACTGCTAGAATTACAATTACGATTTCATTTGCCATGGTTACGTGGGACCTGTTCTGATAAGACTGTAGCATGACTGTACGAAATTAATCTTTATAATTAGGCGGTAGCGCCTACTATACTTTGTAAAGTTATATGGGTAAAAATAAATAATTATTAGCTAACTCAATGTAACTTGAGTTAAAAAGGATCGTGTTGACAGAATAAAATTATATTTAAACAACTTCAAAGGTTTGTTTGTTACGAGTAATCATACATTTCAATTTCGCATCAGATTCGCGAAAAAATTGCAATATAGTGGCCACCACTAGAGACAGATGCCGCCACGGTAGAACAATAAATTTGAATAAGTCTCCTTATTGAACGAAATTGGTCCCACGCCAGCCAGATTTAGTTGTACCTCAATTTATTCCCAACTCAATGTCTTAAATAGAGTGTTGTCGTCTAATACGATTTTACCGTTTTTTATCAATAGGCAAATTACAATGGTGACGTCGCAGGGTTTCAGACGACAACACTCTATAGTCAATTTTAGATTTCAATTCAATAATTTTGGTAAAGTAGGGTACACGACGATGAAAGCGATTATATATTATATTATTTTGCCATCGTGTGTTCTCCGTTACGAAAATAAATATTAGTCTGCTTTACGCCTATATTAAAAGGTGGGTAAAAATGTCGACCCACCCGGCCACATTTTTATTTTTAAGCCATTGAATTAAAAAAACAATTAATACGTCTATATGATAATTTGTCAAATTATCGATTTGGAAATTTGACCGTAAAAAACGTGTCAATTCAGGGTGCTGAAAATATGGCACAGAATTTTAAAACACGGATAATGATTATTAAACGACACTCTTAACCTTGTATTTCTTTTATTCCGTTCAATTTTGGAGAAAAAAATATATTTAAAAGGCGGGTCCAACCACGGCCGGTGTAAATGGCCAGGGCCCGTGCAGCCTGGGGCCCCCTTTTTAAACCATCTCAAGTAGTAACGGCTCTCCATGGTGAGGAGTTATTGATTAACGACACACCCCTCAAAATATTAAATCCGATTTAATCGTGATTATTTTGATTAAATTCAATTTAACCACGATTATGTTGATTAAATCACGTTTAATCAAGATTAGAATGTTTAAATCTGATTTAATTATGATTAAATGATTAAAATGATTAAATCCTGATGGAAACAATTAAATCGAGATTAAAAATTAGAACGAGAATTAAACACAATCAAACAATATTAATAATAAACATTAAATTATCGTACTTTAGTTTTGATTTTAATTATAAAATCTCGATTCGACCGATTATATTGATTAAATCGTGATTAAAATGATTAAATCTAATTAAAATAATTAAATCCTGATTAAAATTATTACATCTGATTAAAAAGATTATATCATGATTAGAATGATTAAATCTAGTTTAAATCGTGATTAGATTTTTCATCTTGATTACCCTGATTTAATCAGGATAACCCGTACTATATTCGCCTAGTATGAAGATTGGAAAGCGCCACCTCATTTAATGGGCTATTTGCCACCATATTCATATTCCCTGTTTTCCCTGGCCATTTTAAGAGATTTCCCTGACTTTTAAGGCCAAAATTAGACAATTTTGAACTTAATATTTGACTTTTATCAGACATTAATAAATTTAAGTCAACTTATATTACGGTACAAAAGTTATTGCAACGTTTAAGAAATTAACAAAACTTCCAAGGAACTTAATAATAATCACAGAATTTGTCATAGAGTAAAATCAGAAGTAAATGAACGTTAGTTATCGAAATAGCGCTCAGAATCGGAGGGCGTTTTCCTGATGAAAATGATAAAATCGAGTCAAATGAAAGCTAATTCCCATCCCCGCCTTTTGAAGCGATAATTGCACTTGGGAATTGTGGGTATAGCTATTTCTATGTATAGAAAATGGTTTCATAAAAACAAAAACCTTTTTTCGGCCTAGGAGCGCGCAAAATTTCAAATTCGAGGTGAAAATGTAACGACGCGAAAACAATGCTATAAAATGAGAATAGTTGCAAAATTCCGAGTGCAGTTGGCGCTAGTCGCGTTTGAACCCCTCCGTCTCGCGCGAGTTCACGGTCACTGACGAAACCGATTTCGCATGTCTCCGCAACTCCTGTATACTTGTTTTATTCCTCCAAGATTTTGTATGGTGGAAGCTACAGCTTTTCCCGCCCGGTTAGAGATACAGTGTCCTTGCTTTAGTGTTTAGTACCTTCTGCCGACGTCGGCCCGACTCTAATTTGCTACAGGTACAAAGGTACCCCCCCTTTTGTCTAAGCCACTGGGATAAATAATAATTTTTAGGCCGTGTGGTCACCCTGCATTTTAAATAATTATTCGAGGTTGATGAACTCGTAGAAAGAAAACATCCTAGTATGATAAAATATTTTATTCATACACCAGGCTGGATAAATTAACAATAGTACTCTCATCGTGTTATCTATGGAACACACTTCGTGAGCTAGCAACTTTTCCTACAAAAAATAATTTTAAAATACCATCGTGGTCTGCATTCGCTCTTTTAAAAAAACACTTTAATTATTTCAAACTTAACAGTTTTTGCGTTTATTTTAAACCTACTTTATCAAAACTTGGGCCATGCGTCCAATTGCGGTCGATAGAAAAGTTTCTAGAAAATCTTCAAAAAACAAAAATGAGTATAAAACTAAGCGTCTTTGAGATTGTTCAAATAATATTTCACTGGGTTGTGGGTTAAATTTCAAAAAGATTTTAAAAACAATTTTTTCGAATTTCATGATTTTGGTATATTTGGATTAGGGGCTTTTCCGATTAATCGGTAATTCAGAAAAAAACCGATAAATTAGATGTGAACCAACTAATCGATAAAAATCGGAAATATAGACGCGAACCGAATAAATCACAAAAACGGTATTTAAAACGCAAATCGATTTATCGCAATAACCGGTATTTAAAACGCTAATCGATTTATCACAATAACCGGTATTTAAAACGCTAATCGATTTATCGCAATAACCGGTATTTAAAATGCGAACCGAATAATCTGTGTAAATCGGTTATTTAGACGCGAACCGAATAATTGGTATAAATCGGTTATTAAGACGCCCTCTGATTAATCGGTAAAAATCGGATATTTAGATGTGAACCGGATAATCGGTAAAAATCGGATATTTAGATGTGAACCGGATAATCGGTAAAAATAGATTATTTAGACGCGAACCGAATAATCGGTATAAGTCGGTTATTTAGACGCGAACCGAATAATCGGTATAAATCGGTTATTTAAACACGAATCGAATAATCGGTATAAATCGGTTATTAAGACGCTCACTGATTAATCGGTAAAAATCGGATATTTAGATGTTAACCGAATAATCGGTATAAATCTGTTATTTAGATGCGAACCGGATAATCGGTAAAAATAGATTTAGACGCGAACCGAATAATCGGTATAAATCGGTTATTTAGACGCGAACCGAATAATCGGTATAAATCAGTTATTTAGATGCGAACCGGATAATCGGTATAAATCGGATATTTAGACGCGATTAACCCGTATTATCACGATTTTGGTAAATATAGTTCACTCCTTTTCACAATAGTTCTGCATAAATTGATAAAATTCATGATTATTTCAATCTATTTTTCCTTATGATAATCTCCTTTAACGCACTAAATTTCTAACTGAGATTGTATTTCTAAAGCTGAGAGGGCTTCGTGAAACGAAAACGATGTAGGTATTCAATTACCGATACAATTATAAGTATATTACAATTTAGTTTGAGTAACCAATCAATTATGCTAATTTTATTTATGGTATATGGATTTAAAACGTTTCAGTGGCGTCACCTGGAGTGAATAATGAAAAATATTTTTAGGGAAGACTGGGATTCGGAAATTATTTTACGAGTAACGTGTCAGGCGCTATCAAAGTTGGGGAAGCTAACATTTAGAGAAAAGCCATTCAAGGTTCTATTTTAATACCTTACTAAATACTAGATGGCGCCAGTTTGCACTTTTTTTTAAATAATAAATACTTCCTGATTTATTACAAAAAACGTCTAATCCAATTTAACTGCTCTGTTTGAGACGGCTGGCGCCATCTGATACACTTTCTGGTATTTAAATATCGGCCTCTAATGGCGTTACTTGTAGGAGGATCTTCTCCCTTTTCAAATATTTAATGTTAATTAAACCTTGACTGGTTACTTCACAAAAAATTCGTAATATACTTATGGCGAAGGTTCGCTATTTTATACCATATTAATTCACTAATTTACTGAGTGACGTCATGTGACGTCGGATCATAGTAATCTATAGAGTTCCTTCAATGTAGGTGATTACTTTTGGCCTGCCCCGCAGCTGTTTACGACCAATTTAAAGCTACATTTGTTTTCCGGGAGCGATTGTAATATGTACTGGTGTAGTTCCGGATAGCTTAGGGTAGGCTAATAGTTTCCACATAATGAGACAGTAAATACACTGGAAACGTCGCGAAACAGCTCCCAAGTAATCCAATAGTATCTCTTGGATCATTTTAAACATTTCCGCGGATCTAACGGAGAGTTTCATAGCACAGTTATATTATAACAGGCAATTTTGTGGGTATAAAAAAATTACAATTTTAAAGCTAGTATTAGCGAAGGTAGATAAAATACCTTCATGGGGGTACCACACTTTGCTCGAATTGTTATGTTGAATGTCTAATTTTGCAACGAAACTGCTATTAAAAAATGTATCCCCATTAAAGGGAGTATTAAGTCGAAAATTCACTTTTATAATTTTGGGTGCCGATTTAAAATGCCCATTTCACACTCAGGCAATTCTGCACTCCGGAGTGGGTGTTTAATTAAAACATCTTCAAGGAATTCGCCTGCAAGGTACTATAGGAGCCTTAAACACTTGTTACATAACTTACAGGTGAAAAGTTTCCATTTTTTCAACTTGCAGGTCCTGACTTTCGGAAATATTACTTCTTGGCGATTTCCTTGAAGTTGTTTTATTTAAGCGCCTATTCTACTATGAAATCTTCTTGGCCAATAAGCTACGAGCAACGCACGCGGAAAACACGCTCGCGCAAGAACTTAGTATATGCGGTAGGAATAAAAAGGTCCTACAGACTTTCACCACTAAAATAAAATAACATAAATTATATTAATATGAATTCCGTTGATCCACCATCGAACGTCCAACTTTATACTCCCTTTAAACGCGTTGATCTTATAGTCCCTTTAAAGGGCGTATTAACCCTAACAGGAAATGGTTGATACCTCCTTGTTGATACAATTTCATGGCGTGACAGTCGAGAACGCAGAAGAGAACCTACAGCGAAGTGTACAGAAAATCTTTCTGGGAATAAACGCTCGCAATATGATTTTCTAACACGATCTCGATTGTGGCGCCACGAGTGGGTATTGTCATATTCCCTTTAAGAGGTTTTCGTCGAGCAAAGTGCGGTTTTAATCAAATAATCACATTTCAATGTTTTGTTTAAGTTAATGCTTCAAGACGCAAACGTTATCTAGGTTGCACTCGTCGGCGTATTTGAAGGACGATTCAAAGTCAACGAAGGGGCAGAAGGAGGAAGGGCACCCGTTGACCGTGACGGGTTTCTCGTTGACCAGCGTCTCAATTTGATAGTCCGAGGCGCCGCACTTGTAGAGGGTGAAGGCTACGTTGGCGTTGAAGGGGCAGATGAGACTGGACTTCCACTGGCGGCCGGCCGACGAGCAGAAGCCGCTGGCCAACAGCGGTTTGCGGTCTTTGAACAGGCCCAGCGCCGTCACGATTTTCTTGAAGGCTCCGGCGTGCGAGAACATCAGGTACGCCTTCGGGTGTTCCCCTTGTATCGCAAACCTGCATTCACCAACGGACGCTTATTAGTCAAGTGCTGTTTATTCCGACCATTTTTAGATTGTAATATCCCAAAGGTTTTAAGCAATGTGTATTCCCTATTTATATGGCGACATTGCTAAGGATTTAGGCACTGCTAATTCCCAGTTTTTATAGTGAGATTGCTAAAGTTTTAGGCAGTGCTTATTCCCAGTTTTTATGGCGACATTGCTAAGGTTTTAG
Source organism: Leiobunum rupestre (assembly GCF_980474605.1). NCBI lineage: Eukaryota > Metazoa > Arthropoda > Arachnida > Opiliones > Sclerosomatidae > Leiobunum > Leiobunum rupestre. The sequence goes on from NC_143384.1 coordinate 40,620,901, forward strand.
GCACTGCTTATTCCCAGTTTTTATGGCGAGATTGCTAAAGTTTTAGGCAGTGCTTATTCCCTGTTTATATGGCGACATTGCTAAGGTTTTAGGCACTGCTTATTCCCAGTTTTTATGGCGAGATTGCTAAAGTTTTAGGCAGTGCTTATTCCCTGTTTATATGGCGACATTGCTAAGGATTTAGGCACTGCTAATTCCCAGTTTTTATAGCGAGATTGCTAAAGTATTAGGCAGTGCTTATTCCCTGTTTATATGGCGACATTGCTAAGGATTTAGGCACTGCCAATTCCCAGTTTTTATAGCGAGATTGCTAAAGTTTTAGGCAGTGCTTATTCCCTGTTTATATGGCGACATTGCTAAGGATTTAGGCACTGCTAATTCCCAGTTTTTATAGCGAGATTGCTAAAGTTTTAGGCAGTGCTTATTCCCTGTTTATATGGCGACATTGCTAAGGATTTAGGCACTGCTAATTCCCAGTTTTTATAGCGAGATTGCTAAGGATTTAGGCACTGCTAATTCCCAGTTTTTATAGCGAGATTGCTAAAGTTTTAGGCAGTGCTTATTCCCTGTTTATATGGCGACATTGCTAAGGATTTAGGCACTGCTAATTCCCAGTTTTTATAGCGAGATTGCTAAAGTTTTAGGCAGTGCTTATTCCCTGTTTATATGGCGACATTGCTAAGGTTTTAGGCACTGCTTATTCCCAGTTTTTATGGCGAGATTGCTAAAGTTTTAGGCAGTGCTTATTCCCTGTTTATATGGCAACATTGCTAAGGATTTAGGCACTGCTAATTCCCAGTTTTTATAGCGAGATTGCTAAAGTTTTAGGCAGTGCTTATTCCCAGTTTTTATGGCGACATTGCTAAGGTTTTAGGCACTGCTTATTCCCAGTTTTTATGGCGAGATTGCTAAAGTTTTAGGCAGTGCTTATTCCCTGTTTATATGGCGACATTGCTAAGGTTTTAGGCACTGCTTATTCCCAGTTTTTATGGCGAGATTGCTAAAGTTTTAGGCAGTGCTTATTCCCTGTTTATATGGCGACATTGCTAAGGATTTAGGCACTGCTAATTCCCAGTTTTTATAGCGAGATTGCTAAAGTTTTAGGCAGTGCTTATTCCCTGTTTATATGGCGACATTGCTAAGGATTTAGGCACTGCTAATTCCCAGTTTTTATAGCGAGATTGCTAAAGTTTTAGGCAGTGCTTATTCCCTGTTTATATGGCGACATTGCTAAGGATTTAGGCACTGCTAATTCCCAGTTTTTATAGCGAGATTGCTAAAGTTTTAGGCAGTGCTTATTCCCTGTTTATATGGCGACATTGCTAAGGATTTAGGCACTGCTAATTCCCAGTTTTTATAGCGAGATTGCTAAGGATTTAGGCACTGCTAATTCCCAGTTTTTATAGCGAGATTGCTAAAGTTTTAGGCAGTGCTTATTCCCTGTTTATATGGCGACATTGCTAAGGATTTAGGCACTGCTAATTCCCAGTTTTTATAGCGAGATTGCTAAAGTTTTAGGCAGTGCTTATTCCCTGTTTATATGGCGACATTGCTAAGGTTTTAGGCACTGCTTATTCCCAGTTTTTATGGCGAGATTGCTAAAGTTTTAGGCAGTGCTTATTCCCTGTTTATATGGCAACATTGCTAAGGATTTAGGCACTGCTAATTCCCAGTTTTTATAGCGAGATTGCTAAAGTTTTAGGCAGTGCTTATTCCCAGTTTTTATGGCGACATTGCTAAGGTTTTAGGCACTGCTTATTCCCAGTTTTTATGGCGAGATTGCTAAAGTTTTAGGCAGTGCTTATTCCCTGTTTATATGGCGACATTGCTAAGGTTTTAGGCACTGCTTATTCCCAGTTGTTATGGCGAGATTGCTAAAGTTTTAGGCAGTGCTTATTCCCTGTTTATATGGCGACATTGCTAAGGATTTAGGCACTGCTAATTCCCAGTTTTTATAGCGAGATTGCTAAAGTTTTAGGCAGTGCTTATTCCCTGTTTATATGGCGACATTGCTAAGGATTTAGGCACTGCTAATTCCCAGTTTTTATAGCGAGATTGCTAAAGTTTTAGGCAGTGCTTATTCCCTGTTTATATGGCGACATTGCTAAGGATTTAGGCACTGCTAATTCCCAGTTTTTATAGCGAGATTGCTAAAGTTTTAGGCAGTGCTTATTCCCTGTTTATATGGCGACATTGCTAAGGATTTAGGCACTGCTAATTCCCAGTTTTTATAGCGAGATTGCTAAGGATTTAGGCACTGCTAATTCCCAGTTTTTATAGCGAGATTGCTAAAGTTTTAGGCAGTGCTTATTCCCTGTTTATATGGCGACATTGCTAAGGATTTAGGCACTGCTAATTCCCAGTTTTTATAGCGAGATTGCTAAAGTTTTAGGCAGTGCTTATTCCCTGTTTATATGGCGACATTGCTAAGGATTTAGGCACTTCTAATTCCCAGTTTTTATAGCGAGATTGCTAAAGTTTTAGGCAGTGCTTATTCCCTGTTTATATGGCGACATTGCTAAGGATTTAGGCACTTCTAATTCCCAGTTTTTATAGCGAGATTGCTAAAGTTTTAGGCAGTGCTTATTCCCTGTTTATATGGCGACATTGCTAAGGATTTAGGCACTGCTAATTCCCAGTTTTTATAGCGAGATTGCTAAAGTTTTAGGCAGTGCTTATTCCCTGTTTATATGGCGACATTGCTAAGGATTTAGGCACTTCTAATTCCCAGTTTTTATAGCGAGATTGCTAAGGATTTAGGCACTGCTAATTCCCAGTTTTTATAGCGAGATTGCTAAAGTTTTAGGCAGTGCTTATTCCCTGTTTATATGGCGACATTGCTAAGGATTTAGGCACTGCTAATTCCCAGTTTTTATAGCGAGATTGCTAAAGTTTTAGGCAGTGCTTATTCCCTGTTTATATGGCGACATTGCTAAGGATTTAGGCACTTCTAATTCCCAGTTTTTATAGCGAGATTGCTAAAGTTTTAGGCAGTGCTTATTCCCTGTTTATATGGCGACATTGCTAAGGATTTAGGCACTTCTAATTCCCAGTTTTTATAGCGAGATTGCTAAAGTTTTAGGCAGTGCTTATTCCCTGTTTATATGGCGACATTGCTAAGGATTTAGGCACTGCTAATTCCCAGTTTTTATAGCGAGATTGCTAAAGTTTTAGGCAGTGCTTATTCCCTGTTTATATGGCGACATTGCTAAGGATTTAGGCACTTCTAATTCCCAGTTTTTATAGCGAGATTGCTAAAGTTTTAGGCAGTGCTTATTCCCTGTTTATATGGCGACATTGCTAAGGATTTAGGCACTTCTAATTCCCAGTTTTTATAGCGAGATTGCTAAAGTTTTAGGCAGTGCTTATTCCCTGTTTATATGGCGACATTGCTAAGGATTTAGGCACTGCTAATTCCCAGTTTTTATAGCGAGATTGCTAAGGATTTAGGCACTGCTAATTCCCAGTTTTTATAGCGAGATTGCTAAAGTTTTAGGCAGTGCTTATTCCCTGTTTATATGGCGACATTGCTAAGGATTTAGGCACTGCTAATTCCCAGTTTTTATAGCGAGATTGCTAAAGTTTTAGGCAGTGCTTATTCCCTGTTTATATGGCGACATTGCTAAGGATTTAGGCACTGCTAATTCCCAGTTTTTATAGCGAGATTGCTAAAGTTTTAGGCAGTGCTTATTCCCAGTTTTTATGGCGACATTGCTAAGGATTTAGGCACTGCTAATTCCCAGTTTTTATAGCGAGATTGCTAAAGTTTTAGGCAGTGCTTATTCCCAGTTTTTATGGCGACATTGCTAAGGTTTTAGGCACTGCTTATTCCCAGTTTTTATGGCGAGATTGCTAAAGTTTTAGGCAGTGCTTATTCCCTGTTTATATGGCGACATTGCTAAGGATTTAGGCAGTTTTTATGGCGATTTAATTAATGAGTGAACGTGCCTTTAGATGGTGCGATTGCGATGGATTCAAACCATTTAGGAGAATAGAATATTTGGGAGTAAATCGTTTTTAGGCGGACAAGGTGTAATTTTTTTAATGTTATTAAGTTACAGAGGCAACATTTTCAGTAGAGGTGTAAAAGTGCTTTTTGGGCGAAGGCCTAGAAATTGTCTCTACGAGTAAAATTTTTTATAAGTCATAGTTTTCTTTCAGGATGAGTAATCATATTATCGACTAGTAAAAAAAACTACCGCCGTGCTATTTTGGGATCCTAGTGAGGCTTAGGTTAAAGTACTGATTGTACTCTTGGCGTTGTGACCTTCGAAGAACCAGCACTGCCGAAGTTATTTTTAAGTGATCACTCCCCTTTTATTTTAGGGTTTGTTGACGAAGCTCATATTTAACAAGGTTGCCACAGATCTTTTAGATTAAAATTACCTGACTTTTCTAGGTTTCTCCTGACCATTTCCACAGATATCACCTTAACTATTTTAAGCCACAATTTTGCAATTTTTTTACTTATTTGTGCCCGGATTTCTAGGATTACTCACTATACCAATGTATAAGTGCCAGGATTCCTAGGATTACTCACTAAACCAGAGCATGTGTGCCCACATTTCTAGGATTACGCACTAAACCAGAGTATATGCGCCCGGATTTCTAGGATTACTCACTAAACCAGAGTATATGCGCCCGGATTTCTAGGATTACTCACTAAACCAGAGCATGTGTGCCCACATTTCTAGGATAGCTCACTATACCAATGTGCCAGGATTTCTAGGATTACTCACTAAACCAGAGTATATGCGCCCGGATTTCTAGGATTACTCACTAAACCAGAGCATGTGTGCCCACATTTCTAGGATAGCTCACTATACCAATGTGCCAGGATTTCTAGGATTACTCACTAAACCAGAGCATGTGTGCCCACATTTCTAGGATAGCTCACTATACCAATGTGCCAGGATCTCTACGATTACTTACTAAACCAGAGTATATGTGCCCGGATTTCTAGGATTACTCACTAAACCAGAGCAAAGAATATAAAGCCCCAGGAATGGAAGGTGTAGCTCCGTCTAGTGGAACTTTTGCGCCTCTCGTTTTTAAAGAGAGACCGGGTGGCGTTAACCGTTTCCGCTTACTCTGATTTGCTTTGCCGGAAGCTTCTAACGCAACCAAAACACGCGGCCAATAATATCAATCCTTCCATTCCTGGGGCTTTATATTCTTTGACCAATCTATATGTGCCCGCATTTCTAGGATAGCTCACTATACCAATCTATATGTGCCCGCATTTCTAGGATAGCTCACTATACCAATCTATATGTGCCCGCATTTCTAGGATAGCTCACTATACCAATCTATATGTGCCCGCATTTCTAGGATAGCTCACTATACCAATCTATATGTGCCCGCATTTCTAGGATAGCTCACTATACCAATCTATATGTGCCCGCATTTCTAGGATAGCTCACTATACCAATCTATATGTGCCCGCATTTCTAGGATAGCTCACTATACCAATCTATATGTGCCCGCATTTCTAGGATAGCTCACTATACCAATCTATATGTGCCCGCATTTCTAGGATAGCTCACTATACCAATCTATATGTGCCCGCATTTCTAGGATAGCTCACTATACCAATCTATATGTGCCCGCATTTCTAGGATAGCTCACTATACCAATCTATATGTGCCCGCATTTCTAGGATAGCTCACTATACCAATGTATATGTGCCCGCATTTCTAGGATAGCTCACTATACCAATCTATATGTGCCCGCATTTCTAGGATAGCTCACTATACCAAAGTATATGTGCCCGCATTTCTAGGATAGCTCACTATACCAAAGTATATGTGCCCGCATTTCTAGGATAGCTCACTATACCAATGTATATGTGCCCGCATTTCTAAGCTAACCCACTAAACTAGTTTATGTGCCAGGATTCCTAGGATTACCCAGTAAACCAGTTAAAAAGTGCCAGGATTCATAAAACTACCCAGTTAACCAGTTAACAAGTGGCAGGATTACATAGTCAATAAGAGAACTACACAAAAAAACCATGAGACATCGGCTACCTGAAATTGTCGAGTATGTGTTTGATAAGTGGACAAGCTTGTTGGTAATTTCGCTCGGGGCCTCCATAGCCATCATTGTAGTAGTCATCAAGGTCCTCCACGTACTCAAAAACCTTGATATCACTGTGCGAGAAGACTGAACACCAAACGGACTTATTTTCAATGGAGAACTGAAACTGGCAGGCACGCAGCATCATTTTGATTTCACCCGCTGTTAAATTGAGACCAACACGATCCCGGATGTTGTTTAAAGTTGTTTCCATAATTGAAGAGTTGAGGAACACCAGTTCCTGCTCCGGTTTTTCCTTTTTGAAACCTTTATCCTATTAAAAATAGAAACCACTAACAAATCTTAATTGAGAAAAATAACATGCAACAAGTAAGCCATGGCAATTGTATTTGGCAACTTGGAGAAATAAAGCTTGCAAGAATAGCGAAAAGGTGCGTAGTTCGCTTTCGTTATTGGCAGCTAGGAGCAACAAACACAGCACCCCACACAAAAAGAACGCAACCCGTCCAAAGTCGTGGATTTTCCCGTGTACAATTTTCATTGGTTAAACGCTTTAGCTCCTGCTGCCGTCGGAAGGTTGAAATTCGGAAATTGTCGCCAGTAAAACGTTCTGCTTAAAAGTTCGTCCAATGAAATTTGTACACAACATTGCCTTAGCGTGTTTAAAAGCTAGTTGCATTCTCCATGTGTGGGGTGCTGTGTTTGTTGCTCTGATGTGGAGAATTTTAAATAATGTGCACAAAAAATACCGTTGATTTAATTTTTTTAATTTAGTATCTTTAAGCACAAATAGCCACGAATAAATTACTTAAAATAATTTAGAAATATTTATTGGACTATACTAAGGTTAATTTTCCGTAGTACTGTAGTCCATATGCTATTGTAAGGTGTCGTCGTTATTTCAGCTTATTTAACTTTATTCCCTTCTTGTAGTGACGTTCTATGGTTCACAACAATAGAACGTTCTCAATTAGTTCTTAGCTTACACCATTTTAGTTTTATTCCTGGGAAATTTACTATCCAGCAATGGGAAATTCAACTTTCGAACATTGGCAACACTGCTAACTGGTGCCCTTCCAGTCTTCCAGTGATTTTTAGAGGTGGTATACAGCGAAATTATGATATCTCAATGTTGTTTTTCTATCATATTTAAAATAGGCCTACATTTTGGAAAATATTATCTTCACATCTTAGCTATCTCTTCAAAACTGGTTTATAGCTGTTTGAATCTCATCTCGGAGCTAGGCACCAACAATAAAGTTCAGCTCTATTGGGTTACTGGCCATCGGGGGTTCTATGGTAATGAGAAGGCCGATGTCTTAGCCAAGAAGGGAGCAGAGGCTGGGTTCTTTGGTCCTGAACCTGCCGTTCCTATCCCCTCTAGCATAGTGCGCGGCCTTATCTCTAATTCTATGACTGACCATCAACTCAAGCTTTGGCTTGAGACGGATGGCCAAAGGCAGGCTAAAGAGTTTATCTCGGGCCCCTCTAGGCAGAGAGCTAAGGAGCTGCTCTCGCTTTCCGAATCTAATATTAGGCTGGTCGTTGACCTATTAACAGGTCACTGCCTTCTTAACAGACATCGTTACTTGATTGGAATCAATGATGATCCAATCTGTAGGGCATGTCAGGTTGAGGAGGAAACCGCCTCTCATGTGCTTTGTAGGTGCGATTACTACGCGGCCCAAAGATTTGAGCATCTTAGTATGCATCAGTTGAAACCATTGAGTTGGGAATAAATAGAGGTACAACTAAATCTGGCTGGCGCGGGACCAATTTCTTTCAATAAGGAGACTTATTCAAATTTATCGTTCTACCGTGGCGGCATCTGTCTCTGGTGGTGGCCACTATACGGCAATTAAATTTTTGAGCGAATCTGAGGCGAAATTGAAATGTATGATTTCTCGTAACAAACAAACCTTTGAAAATGTTTAAAAATAATTTTAATCTGTCAACACGATCCTTTTTATCACAAGTTACGGTGAAGTTAGCTAAAAATTATTTATTTTTAGCCATATATCTTTACAAAATATAGATGGTGCTACCGCCTAATTATAAAGATGAATTTCGTACAGTCTTCTCAGAACAGGTCCCGCGTAACCATGGCAACCGAAATCGTAATTGTAATTTTAGCAGTATTATTCCCAATTCAATGGTTGAAACCTCTGATTTAAATAACATGCCGGCCAAGAGGATTCTCCGTTTTGTGTCGGATATCGGACTTTTTAAGTCATAAGGTTTTGGGTTGCACAATGGACCACTGGTCAAAGTGCGCGAATGGGCAAGTCTTTGCCCTTCCTTTCATTAATAATAATAATAATAATAATTAATAGCTATGTGTAATAAAAATCAACTATAACTTCTATAAGAAATGATATTTTTGTTGCTGTGAAATGAAAACAACAGTTTGCATCACTACGTCATCAGTGGTAAGTTTCCAAGTGTAGATAAAAAAGAAAGGATAAATATGTAACATGAGCGAGAATGAGATATGTTACCACCATTTTGATGGCCTTTTCGACAAAACTTTTTATTCCTTAGGTTCTCCATAAGACAGTTTAAGACTCTTGGCAACTTAAGTTATTTAATTTCAAGTAAAAAATTGTTAACTGCCTTGTTAAAAAACCATTCAACTAGAAGGAGGGCCAACAAAATAGTTTCATTTTACTTATAAACAACCATTATGGCAGTGTTGCCGGTCATGTTTTGTGTAAAATGCCGGCGTACACATTTTTTTAAGTACTGAACAGTAAGATTCTTTTATGCGCGTATTTCATGTGAGTCGCCATTACCGTACTGCAAGCCAGAGAACGGGTTTTGGGGGAAAGACATTTCTACAGTAGAGCTACGTGCAGTACGCAGTGGCGTAAATAGCGCCCCCGCAGACCCCGCAGCGCGGGGGGGGGACTAGGGGCCCCCAAACGTTTATGATTAAAATCGGTGCTATTTAAAAGGGCCCCAGAGTTCCTAGTTACGCCACTGGCAGTACGTCTATGGCGGCTGCCTGTGGAGGAAATCGTGGGAGGGTTCCTTGATGGGGGGAAACGCGCGAATCCAATTTTTAATATAATCCACTATAAGATTCTTTTATGGAGAATATTCGTGGGGGAATCCATAGCTTGACTACCTGGGGAGGGGACCCGTTAGGGAAAAGAAATTTCAATAGTGGAGGCATATGTAGTACGGCCGTCGTAAAAGTGTGTATAGGCTTCAAGCTTAGAAAATATAGCGCCATCTTCCTTAATATCTGTCAACTAAATAAGTAAAGAAATAGCAGATAACTTTTGAATTTCTATGTTTTTCAGTTGACTTTTAGCTGTTGTGCTGAGAGAATTTTGAATGAGCAGACAACTTTCATATATTCAATTTAAAACCCAGTCGGTAGGCGACGATACTTATGACCATAATAATATTGTTCCTAAGTTTGTCATTTTGGGGAATATTTTACTGAGAGCTAGTAACGGAGTGACGTCATTACAAGAAGAAAATCTCCCCCTAGCGAGACGCTGTCAAAGGCTAGGTGTGACGCTTTAGCAAGCGAACGCAAAATGGCGACGAAGCTCTTAATGCAGTCTGTCAGACTTTGTCTTGTGAATAGCTCTCACGACGTCAGTATAACCATGGTATAACGTTTGTATGTGAAGAATAGGAAGTGTCACACTTATGTAATAATATTATACACTTATGTTATGACCAAAATTTAAACTAGGCAAGACCCCAGGAAGCCTATCCCTATATCCCAGAAAATAGAGGCATAAGTATAGAATGGAACAATGAAGTTCTGTTCATTTGTTCCCTGATTTTCTGGATGTTTAGTTTATCCAAAGTTATTTTTTTATAGAACAAACTTATGGTGATACAATAAAAATATTCATTCTTCTATCTTTTAAAATTAAAAAAAAATTGTTACTGACTCGCCTTTATAAGCTCCTACTTTTAGCTAGGAGTATGAATGTACGAGTATTATATTCCAAGCTTTAAGTACTTTTGGCGCTCGATTTTTATTACATTTTGGACACAGTGGCGCCATCTACATTACTCAATAAGAAGGACACAAACTGCGGGAAAATACAAAAATTAAAAATATTACCTTTAATTTTTTATCACAGTTTTTATGAAATTGCAAAATATCATCCACCGGCGGGGAATTAATGTTAGAAATAACTTTCCCTGAAGGAAAAAATTCCCATTATTCAATCGGATCATTAAAAGTAAACTAAAGTAAATTTACCAAATAATCCTTCAGCAAATTTCACTGCTGTTTCTTTTGTTCTTTCGCGACTTGTGAAACCAAATTTATACACATTGTCATCATAAGATTCATCAAACAATGTGGGATACATAGATCGAAATCGCTCCCCTTGCAAAAATAAAACTTAAAAGTTACCAAAACTTCAATTGAAATTAAATTCATACACCAATACCTAATTCTAGCGCTTGTTGCTCGCCTGTATCGGAAATGCGATTGTCATCTTCTTTCTCCATTTTCAGATCCCAGTTTCTGAAATCTTCTTTGGTATCGTTGCAAAGCTTTGCTTCAAGAAACAAAATATTCATTAAATCAATAATTGATTAAATTTATTTACAAACTAATTTGTTTTACTTTTATCGGATTCGAAATTCGATAATATTTGACTACGAATTTTGAGAAGAACGGGTTCCATTTCTACAATATCTTTTCCATCGGGATAACGAATAGCGTGTCGACTCACCAAATACAATTCAACTGGTTGACAACCTGATTAAAATAACAATAATTTATTACAATTGTACAAAAAAACACTTCAATTTTATTTGATTAAAATATTGAATACCTGCTTTCTTTTTTTCCTCTCCTTCGTTGGGAACATCACCTCGTCCAACAATGTAATCCGACTTGGTTCCATAGTACCGGTAAAATGTAGTACGATTACACGAAACTTCACTGTCCAATGAACAAGTCTCTTTATTTGGTTTATTCAAAATAGACGCAGCAATAATGGCCAATACAAGCAGCACTAAACATATCTAGAAAGTAAAAAACCCAAAATTAATAATAAACTTAAATCTACTAAATTTTACAAAACCGAAAACTGACCACAGTCAAACATATGAAAATAGTTTTCTTCCGGCAAATTGAGTTAACCAGATCAGCCATGTTATTTACACTCTTGTTATCTTTCAGTAACCTAGTTGTGTCAAGGCTTCGGTTAAATGAAGATGGATCGTCGCTATCTTCTACGGAGCACTCTCCACTATTTAAAAGTCGTTTTCTCAAGTGAGAAATTTCAGAATTGCTTTGTGGCAATTTCAAAATTGTCTCGTTGTTGGCCATTATCTTGCTTGATATCAAAAGTTTCACTTATCAAAGATCTATATGGGGTTTATACGTAATGTATCATTATTAACGATTAGATTACATTGGTTTACTTCATTACAGGTAAATATATTAAAAAACCCACGAAATGAAGCCAAGTCTCAAATTAGATAAACTAAGAAATACGCTCGTTTTCCATTAGTAAAACATGTCAGCAAACAAATCAATGGCATTACAAAACTTAATTCATGGTGATATCATTAAAATAATAAAAACTCCTATATATATTATCGTAAAATAGTGTTATTTGAAGTGATAATAAACTGTAACGGAAACCACGACATAACTCCAGCGGCCATTTTGCAATTCTCAACAGTCGTCTGCTTTTTGGCGCGTAAGTTTTAAAATGTAAAAACATCGGTACATTAAAAGGTAAAGGTAATTTTAACAGCAACATTTTTTTTATCACGGAAAAGTTTAATAATAGTAAACGCATCGTAGCGTGAACAAGGTTATACGCTTATGCTTATAATGATGGTTTTTATTTGTTTAGTGGTAAACAAACGAATATTTAAAAAAAAATTGACACCAGAGCCACCTAACGACCAAAAATTATTATTCCTAATGGGGTTTGGTCTGCTACTAGTCTGTTTAAATAATAATACGCGCTGACGAAAGTCATGAAGCTTAAAACTTTGATTTGTAAATGAGACTGATGGAAATTTAACCAGCGTGTTGTCCTTTAAAAATTGTTACTTCTTTAGCATATCTCTTGAAATTTCGCTATTTCATTATGCATTCTTGCATTATTAATAAGTATATATTAAAATTTACCACCCACGTATACTCGTTTCCATGAGAACGAAAATAAGCCACACCCACTAAAAAACCTTACATCATTCTAATATCGATAACTTTTATTACAACCAGGGATAAGATTAGAGCAAAATTTAAAGTATATAAAAATAATAATCCTAAGAAAGAAAATTTAAAAGAAAACTTACCCAGCCATTTTGACCAATTGCAAAAATAGTACACTTAAAAACACTTGAAATCCGCAAACTTTAAAAATTAGTTTAATTTAATAAATCTTTGGTATCGATAGAAGAGACGTTTTGACGAAAAACTGTTGACGAAAGGGCGCGTCCGAACGTCAGACGACAAGAAATTAAATTGAAGACGACGCTAATTTGGTATTCCAACGGAAAAAAAGAAGCCAAAAAAATAATAATTAGCCGGCCCTTTGGAATGTGTGGCACCAAATAGTCCTTAAAAGTAATAAAAAGCGAAGGTAATAATTAAGCTCCAACATTTAAAAAACATTAAAAAGGTTTTTTCACTACCAAAAAACGAGACAGCGCCAATGAAACCAGTTTGGGATATGATCACGTATAGTAGGGTGACCAAAAACTAAAGAAAAAATTAACGCGCCGGAGACGAAAGATAGCTCGGTATTATTCGCGTACACCTACAGCGCCAAAACTAACTGGGCTTCTCTAAACAGGAAACGTGTAGGCTGTATAATATTGCCCAAATTATTTGGGTCTCCAAACTTAAATGAATTCGAAGACGCTTTGCTTAAGACGTTTCTACAACTACGCAATTAAAATTGCGAGGAGAAAATGTCAAAAAGCTGTTATGTTTCTCACGAAATGTTTTTCCGAGTTCGATTTTTCTGTCTCCGGCCCTCTCAAAATCGAAGTTTTACAAAGTGAAGCTATTTTTTGTCAACTGTCAAAACCAAAATAACGATTGCGTTGTTTTGTTTACGAATTATAAAGGGTGTGTTTGTTTTTAGAGTGAAAAAAATAGGTGGGAAACCAAACAATGTGGTAAAAACAAAAGACAGTAACCGGTTGCTAAGGTACACGTATGCCTTATTTAAAATAACAAATGATATTATGGAATCGATACGCTTACCTACTTCTGAAAATAAAAGTAAAATAGTTGTTAGTTTGAACAGCTTTTGCATGTACGCGTTCTTACACATGTTTGCAAGACTATTTTCACTGGCTTACATCGCATGTTCTATAGATTCATAAGTAACATAATAATTATAAGTATGAAAATAAGGAAGATTTTTTACACCGACTATGCTGGATATGGCGCTTAAAAATATTATAGGACCTTTCTTGCTTCTTTTTAATAACGGCGCGACGCACGCCGGTTTGCATGTAAAATGTTCAGTAAGAAAATTAGCATTACAACAATAGTGTTATACCAAAAGTTGAACCATTAATGTTACTTTTTACCAATTATGTCACGTTTGGCTATACTTACGACGTTAGTGTAGTTACGTTACTTATGTCAATGACTTATGACATAAGTGTATAATATTCTTACATAAGTGAGACCTTTCCTATTCTTCACATGCAAAAGTTTTACTGAGAGCTATTCACAAGACAGACTGCATCCCCATATGTATCCGTCACTGTAAAAAGGAAACACTTCTTGCATACCGTACAGATGAAAAGTTTCCATTATTTCAACAAGCACTATATAAATAGTAACTGGCAGGTCTTGGCTCTTGGTAATAATACTTCTTGGCGATTTCCTTGAAGGTGTTTTATTGAAGCGTCCATTGGAACATAAAATTGGGAATTATCTAGGAGTACTAAACACAGTAGTGGTGTTTACTACTCCTAGGTATTATTAACACACCCACTTCGCTACTGAAGGTAGTTGTTTCCGAATTTGAGACCTAATCGCGTTTCAGCCCCCATGAAATGTTTTAGTTTTTGCTTTTCATACGGGCCTTCCGCAAGCCGCTGAACTCGTATATATCACCTTCAAATTTCTGGAAGTAACGAAGTTTCCAATTTCGAAATCTCTTCGCAGCAAACTATCATTAACCATGAATTCAATTCACCGATTCGACTCTATAATTACCCCGTGGTGCCCTCTGCAGAAGTGAAAGGTGGAGCCGATTTTCCACCCGCAACCAATAAAATGGCTTCTTCACGTAAATTCAATCTTTGGAAAAAGGCATTTCCCATCACGCCAGAGTATAGAAGGCTGAATTAGATTAGCCCGAGATGCATCTGAAGTTCACGGGTGAGCTTAGAAGAGAGTCCCAAAACCGAAGACGTTACAAAAGAATACTTTCGAACCGATTGGTTTATGAATGGGAAGATGCAGCTTTCTAAGCCCGGGGCGGACGTTTCCATGAAGAGATGGAGCTAGATTCTGGTGACAACACTCCGTTAGCCTTGTGGCTTACGGAGTTGATGACAACTAGGCGCTTGGTACGCCGGCGCAACACGAGAGTTTGCCATTTGATGTGGGTGAGGACCGTCCACGTGTAGCCTACCGAACCAGCAAAGCGAATCACTCTTCGTTGGACCATTTCGATCTTGTGCAATGACTATATATACGCTGCGCTTACTAGACAGGAGTCTCCATAGAAAAAACCTGTTAACACTTTCTAAACACGGGAGAAGCCTTTGACCAGCCGTTAGAGGCGCCCCTGGTAGCACTGCTGAAGCGCGGAGGGAAATTTGGTCCAGCGTCTGCTATGTCGTTTGCAAGATGAGCCATTGAACACGCCAGTCTATTTAGCGAAGCGTATATATAGTCTTTGATCTTGTGCATGCCCACCACCGTTTGCGGGTACACAGTCTAACCTAGGAGCAACAAACGCAAGGAGAACGCAGCTAGCCTTTGTTGGAATCATAGAAATCTCATAGGTAACTAGAATGCTGCCGCCTACGGCCGAGCTGGACGCCAGTTCGCCTTGAACCTTCAGCCAATGAGAGGCCGTAGAGTGGTTCCGCCAAGGAGGATAATAATCCTCCTTGGATCCGCTACTATAGCGGGAGATAGGTGACGTCATTCTCTCTGGTGACATTAAATTCTTGGCAGAACCACTCTTTGAGCTCTGATTGGCTGAGATCTGGCTATCGTCTGCCATGGCGTTTGGCCCATTTGCCAGTTACACGGCAGCATTCTAGTTACCTATGAGATTTCTATGGTTGGAATATAGAACTTTGCCAATTAGGGTCTTATGTGTGGCCCTTATCTAAAATGTAACTGCATCCGGCAGCCCTGTTTTTGTTTTTACGCGGGTGTCTGCTAGCACTAAACTCACTTCTCTCTCACAACTCATTATGTAAAGTTTAACCGTTTTAACTTATATTAATATTAAACAAACGTTTTGATTACAATTACCAAAGGAGTCTTTATTTATCAAATGCCACAAAACTTACATTTGGCATCTCTGCTGGGGATGGCGTTGAGTTAAGGACAAACGTTTGTGGAAGCATGGGTGGAAGCAAGGCCTAACTACGGGTGTGCATTTCGAATTTAACTCAGAAATCAAGATGGCTGAGGGAGGCGCTACTTTGGTAGGCCAATTCGCTAAACTAGATTCGTTCAAGAATTATAAGGACTGGAAGTTTAAAATGCAAATGGCCTTGAGAGATAAGGGGTTATGGCACATAGTGGAAGGAACAGAGACGGCCCCTGACGAAACTATTGCATCAGACGAAGTTCAACAGAGGTATAATTTGAGAGCGTCCAAAGCGCATGCAATGCTTGCTCTAGCTATCAGCGATGATTTACGAAGTATCATAGAAGGGGCAGCGGATGCTACGGAGATTTGGGCCATTCTGAAGGAAACTTTCGAACCTAAATCACGGGCAAGGATTGCCATGCTGCAGAAACAGTTCTATGGAGTCTCCTATCAAGAGATGGAGAGCATGTCAGGTTTCGTTGGCCGAGTCTATGCCATCAAGAGGGAACTTGAAAACGCAGGGAGAGCTGTGAGTGATGATGATGTTTCCTATTTACTTATAGGATCGCTACCAGAGTCCTACGATGCCCTTTCATATCAAATATACCAATCAGCTGATGCCGATTTCAAACCGGAAAAAATAAAGAAATTGCTGATTACTGAACAGGGCAGACAAATGCAAAAAGAGCAAGAGATCGCAAATAAAATCGACGCATTTATTGTTCAGGGAAAGACGGTTAGTCGGTTACCGCTACAATCGACAAGAAAGCCCCATCCAATGATAAGGCACAAGACAAGAAACCTAAGCCTTTCCATGGCGGTTGCTATGTATGTGGACGTAAAGGTCACCGTGCCGCAGATTGTACTCAAAAGAATATCGATAAGATGAAGAAGAAACCGAAGGGCACATTAAAGGGCGCTTTTTACGCATCAGCAATGATTACCACATCTACCTCAGATATGTGGGTACTCGATTGTGCAGCCACGCACCATTTTTGCAACCGGAGGGACTGGTTTTAACCTTCACGAGCCTCTCATCGGAAGCAACAGTTGGAGAAGGCACATCAAAGGTTGCAGGTCGTGGGGACATATGGCTACAAATGGCAGGTGAGCCGAAGAATTCTTTCTTATTACGGGATGTCATATATGCGCCCAGGATGGGAAGGAATTTAATTTCCATCCGTATGATGGACAAAGCTGGGTATTCTGGAACATTTAAAAAGTCAGTGTTTCAAACCTTTTTACCCCAAGGACAGTTCGCTTTTGAGGCAGATTTATCGAAGGAGAATTTTTATATTGTATATGGCGAATCATGGTATGTTGAGAGGTCTTGACACATTAAAAGGACATCTGGATATATGTATAGCATGTAAGAAATCTAAGAGCACGAGACAGACTCGTAAGACTAGTGGACTTATCAGAAGCAGGAATATTCTGGAGTTAATACACTCGGATGTGTGGGGACTGTTAAGTCAGTTAAACTGTTATTGAGTGACTAATTACAAGAGCTAAGTTTGAAGCGACTTTATTTACTTTCTTGCCACACTGGTCTCCCCTGGTGGCCAGTCTTACAAAGTGTATTACGTGACATGTTTTATTTTTTTTTTGAAGTGAGAAACATTAAATAGATTGGTTTAACTTGTAAATGAGAACATTAAATTTTCATATTGAGATTAGTGTATATTTTGCGAAGAACAGATATTTTAAGGATTTTGTAGATAACGATGTGGCATTTTGGAGATGCGTCCAGATTTCGTTATTTGTATGGGAATGCCTTGAGCTGTGAGGGCTGCGGCTGATACAGCCGAGCTGGGACCTGGTTGAGGACGATCATAAAATCTGGTCGAGTGCTGGTTATTAGTGTTGTCCATGTTCATGTTACCGTCCTGCAATGATGTTGTCAGAAGGAGCTCCGAGATATCATCTTTTGTCGTGTCAGAGGGCTGTGAGATGTGATCGTCGTCATTGGTGAAAGTTTCCTGAGCATCTGGCCAGTTAGCAGCATCAACGGTTGATGCATCTGAAGGCGGTGTGAGAGGAGGAGCATGACGTAGTGTTGCGTACGAGACTGTTACGAATGGTTTGAACAGGGAAGTGTGCGAAGATGGTGCGGATGAAGTTGGAGTCGTTGTGGAAGGTTGAGTGTTGGATGCTGTTGGGGACGAAGGAGACATTGGTACTTGAGGGGATGAGTGTACTGGCCGGATGTGTAAACCCGTGCGACGATATCGAGCGCCATTCTCAGCTTCTATAAA
The DNA here is from genome assembly GCF_980474605.1 of Leiobunum rupestre. Taxonomy (NCBI): domain Eukaryota; kingdom Metazoa; phylum Arthropoda; class Arachnida; order Opiliones; family Sclerosomatidae; genus Leiobunum; species Leiobunum rupestre. Next base: position 40,638,722 of record NC_143384.1, read on the forward strand.
GTAGGAATCTGGGGAATCTGCATGAGCGATTATGGTGGCTGGAAGCCAATTACGGTGAGAAGCAAGATATCGCACTTTTGTGCCGATGGGATGAGGAGGCGGAGTTCGTGCGGGAGAGGGTTGCAGCATTTGGGCTCGACGAGAGTGAAGGGCGGTTTGAGTGGTGATAGTGGGAAATTTTGGAGTCAGCGTGTTGTTGTTGGTGGAGTTTGGAGTGCGGAGAAGGCGACCCATCAGCATCTCAGAGGGAGATGGAAGGTGAGGTTGAGGTGTTGCGCGATATTCCAATAGCACATAGTGGGGATCTATACCCGCAGCCTTAGCTTTTATCAGCAAATTTTTTATGGTCTGGATATGCCGCTCAGCCATGCCGTTGGACTGAGGAAAGAGCGGGCTCGATGTTCTGTGGTTGACACCCCACTGAGTCAAGAAGTCAGAAAAGGCTTTGGAATTGAAAGGTGGGCCATTGTCTGTGACAATTCTCTGTGGGCAACCATGGCGAGCAAAGTGAGGTTTTATGGCCTTGATCACAGCGTCGGCCGTGGTGGTGCGCAATTCGTCTATTTCCATGTATTTAGAGTAATAGTCGACACATAAAAGTATGTTGACCCGATCATGGTGAAACCGATCCATACCAACAACCTCCCATGGCCGTTGCGGAACTGGGTGTGGAGATGTGACAATATGAGTTTTAGCCCTGTCTCTGGTTCGGCATATGGTGCAGCATTGAATGAGGGATGTGAGTTCAGAGGTTAGGCCAGGCCAATATACATCAAGACGAGCCTTTCTGAGGCAGGAATTTATGCCTTGATGAGCACCGTGGAGTTGATTTAAGATCATGCTGCGCAGAGATTTGGGTATAATAAGTCGATCACCTTTATATAGTAAGCCATTGTCCAAATGTATTTCCGTCTGATGGGGCCAGTACCGTTTCATTTCCCAAGAGAGAGAATTGGAATAGCGTGGCCAACCACTTTCAGCATAGCGTTTTAATTGACTCATATCAGTGTCAAGTTGAATGTGAGTTTTGATTTCATGTTCGCGGTTTGACGAGAGTGTGGTTAGGGCATGCAATGCAGTTTGAGGACCTTCAAGATAGTCTGTGTTCATGTCGGTGGTTGGTAAAGGGGGGCGAGAAAGAGCATCAGATATGTACATTTTGGTACCAGGAACATAGATGAGTTGCGGGTTATAGCGAATAAGACGAAGCACTAAGCGTTGCAGGCGTGGAGAAAGGGTGTGAAACGGTTTTTTGACAATGGATAGTAGAGGCTTATGATCAGTCTGAATTATGGGATGTGTGCCACTCACATAAAAGTGAAAATGTTCCAAGGCATAGACGATCGCCAGTAACTCTTTTTCAATTTGCGCATAGCGCTGTTGAGTATGAGTCAAGGTAGTGGAGACGTAGTGAATGGGGTGGTCATGCTGCAATAGAACAGCTCCCATGCCCGTTTGGCTGGAGTCCGCAGAGATGATGGAGGGTTTGTTCGGGTCATAGAAGGATAACACCGGAGCTTGCGTTATGGCATCCTTTAGTCGCTGAAAATGTAATTGAGAGTTGTCGTCCCATAAGAACGTGGAATCCGTTTTGAGGAGATGGCGTAGAGGTGCCGTTTTAGTGGAATGATTTTGTATAAATTTGCTCAAAAAGTTGATAATGCCAAGGAAACTTTGGAGCTCCTTTTTTGTAGTCGGAGGTGGAATGGCGTGGATGGCTTTAATTCGGTCGGGATGGATGCGTACTCCGGTAGTGGATATAATATGGCCTAGGTAAACAGCGTCCGGGCGAGCCAATTGGAGTTTTTTCATGCTAAACTTGATACCAGACTGACGTGCTCTGACGAGGACAGCTCGGAGAACAGCATTGTGTTGTTTTAAGGTCAAAACAGCAATTAACAAGTCATCAATGGATATGTATACCCGTGGGAGATCGTGAAATATGGTGATCATGTGTCGTTGAAAAATCTCCGATGCACTTGCAATGCCATACGGGAGGCGAAGGTAGCAAAAGCGTCCATAAATTGTGGCAAATGTGCACAATAAAGAGCTTTCTTCCGTTAGACGGATTTGCCAGAAGGCTGAAGAAACATCCAATACCGTGAAAAGAGTGCTTCCATGTAATTCACTATAAATTTCTTGAGACGTAGCGAGCTTGAAGTGTTCGAAGAGAAGAGCTTCATTAAGGTTTCGCGGATCTAGGCAAACCCGGATTGTGCCATCTGGTTTGGGAACGATAACCAATGCATGGACCCACTCAGTGGGTTCAGTCACTGGCCGAATGATGTGTAACTTGATCATGCGTTCCAATTCTTGTTTGAGTGGTATGCGGTAAGCATATGGAACACTACGTGGAGAAACTGTCACAGGTTGTACATGAGGCTTTAGTTTGATTTGATGGACACCAGGTAAGCATCCCAAAGGGCCAAAGACATCGTTAAATTCCTCTATCAGTCCCTGAGGAGAGTCATTCGGGTTTGTGTAAGGAGTCAGGTCCATTGAGTGAATGAGGTTGGGATCATGAGTAACGGGAATAGTCTGTTCCTTGATGGAAGGACTTTCGTCTGGTGGGATATCAAGGCGTTTTACCAACCCGAGATAGGTGGAAGTAGTAGCTCCAATTATCGGAATGGTGTTCAATCTGGTTATGTAGAAAGAGCATTTCTGTGAGGCTGTGGTAGCAGTGCATAATAGATCAACCATGCCTACCATCGGTACTTGATGTCGGTTGTATGCCATTACTATGTTCTCGGAAGGCCTGATTGGAGGAGGCGCCTGAAGTTGATAATATAGTGATGCCGGTAGTACATTCACTTGAGAACCCGTGTCGATCTTGATTTGTATGTGTAAATTTTGTATCCAGTCTTTTGGTTGCATGGTGAATGTAGAATCAACTGTGAGGAACGCAATGTGGAATGGATCCATGTCCTGATAGGATTGAGTGGTGAGAGGTGATTCTGCAGTTGATGATAGTTCAAGTGGAAATTGTTCTACGTAGTGATATGTGGTGTCATAGTCCAGTTGAGAATCAATGCCATATTGAGGAAATTGTGCCTGGGAAGTATGATGAATCGCGTGAGGATATATTGAGCCATTGGCCTGAGGAGTGGGTAAGTTGTGTTCAGGGGCAAGGTGAGCTTCATGAAGGTTGAGCGAACGACAAGCTTTTGCAAAGTGATTCAGTCCACCGCATTTGTCACACATTTTGTTGTGAGCTGGACATGTGCGATATGGGTGAGAAGCGAGACAACGGTTGCAGAGCGACGGAGTGGCTGAATAGGGTCTACCCCGAGTGTAGAAAGTAGGACGGTTCTGAAATCTTGAGTTGTGGTTGGATTGACGAGGTTGAGGCATTGAGGTGCGATGTCGCCAGCCATAGTTGCGTGGAGAGAATGCTTGAGACTGAATAGCATCTAGAGGTAGAGCTTGTGGGGTCGGAGGCGTAATAGGAGAGAAAAGGCCTGCTGTGGAGGCTAGTGCATCAGTGGCTGAGGTATGTGATGTGGAAGTCTCTTCGGCCCTGCAAATTTGAATGGCTTGTGTTAGCGTCAGATTTGACTTAGCAAATAATTTTTTGCGGAGTTCTTTTTTATTTATGCCCACTACAATCATTGTGCAGGTGAGCGAATCTCGAAGATTGCCAAAGTCACAGTGAGCAGCTCTGGTTTTCAGGTCCGTGACAAAGGCGTCAAATGATTGACTAGGAGCTTGTTTGGTAGTAAAAAAGCGATAACGAGACATTTCAATATTTCGGTATGGAGCAAAATAGGACGTGTATCCATCACACACGGCTTGAAAAGTGCGTAGTTGGCCTTGGGGTAATGGAGGTAGATCCAGTATTTTATAAATTTTACGACCTTCATCACCGACACTGTAAAGGAGGGTGTTGATTTTAGTGACATCAGGTTTGGCTGTGAGCTCAGTGGCCTCAGAGAATATTTGAAATTTTTCCAGCCAATCTGCCCAAGAATCTGCCGGTTCATTTCCCAATTGTAATTCCGGCGGTGGAGGAAACGTTGTGGTAGTAGTAGCCATACGCAGAGAGAAGGGCGAGGTTTGCCGCCAAAAAGTATGAAAGTTTTGGTTTAGGCGGGAAAACCAAGGGTTAGGAGAACGGAATTATGACCTATGAGTTACGAACTTTACAAAAGACCAAAAGACTGAGGCGGAGATAAAATGCGTAAATTTGAACGCCAGGATTCTAGTAATATATTAAAATACTTCTGACACCATGTTAAGTCAGTTAAACTGTTATTGAGTGACTAATTACAAGAGCTAAGTTTGAAGCGACTTTATTTACTTTCTTGCCACACTGGTCTCCCCTGGTGGCCAGTCTTACAAAGTGTATTACGTGACAGGGACCAGCCCCCTATGTTTCGCTAGGGGGAGCCAAATATTTCATTTCATTTATCGATGATAGAAGTCGTTTTATTACAGTGTATACCATGACCCGCAAATCTGAAGCCATTGAGTGTTTCAAGCGTTATAAGGCTAGGATAGAACGGCAAACAGGCCTAAAAATAAAAGCCGTTAGAACCGATAATGGGTTAGAATACTGTACGAAGCAATTTGGCTCTATATGTCAAGATGAAGGTATTGTTCATGAAAGAACAAATGTTTATTCGCCACCAATGAATGGGGTCGCAGAAAGAGCCAACAGAACCTTGTTGAATGGTATTCGAGCTATGATGGAGGAATCCAAACTACCTATATCATTATGGGCTGAACTGCTACATACTGCCGCACATTTGCGAAACTTATCACGTCATTCGTTACTGGACAAAGTACCACTAGAATACATCATAGGGCGGATACCTAGTGCAGCGTATTTGAGAAGAGTGGGTTGTCTGGTGTTTGCTCATGTACCTCCACAACGTCGAAAACATAAGTTGGAAAAGAGAGCAAAGTTGGGGGTTCTAGTTGGCTATGCACAGGGTACACGTGGCTACAGGGTCTGGTATCCCCAGGACCGAGACGTAATACTAACGAAGCATGTGACGTTTGCCGAAAATAAGAATGGTGTTGATCATTGTAACATTGCTCATGCGGATTTAACATTCACGCAATGGCCAGATACAGAAGATGATGATGACCTGCCACAAAGAGAATATACAGTACCAGCACCAAAGAAAGCAAGTCATGAAGAAGTGATAGAGGCTGGTAACCAGCCTGCAGCTATTGAAGCCATGGATAGACTTGAAAAGAAACCCAGAGACGTTACAGGTGTCTTACCGGCACATTGGAGAAGGGAAGTAAAAATTCGACAATCCGGGGAATCGAAGGGGATGGCCGACATTTATTATTATGATCCAGATGGTACTGTTTGGCGCTCAAAGAAGAGTTTACAGGACCACATTGCCAAAAATAATTTGCCCATTGATCCAGACATTTTTGATTTCTCTAGAAAGAATTTAGCGGCAATGTTAGTTGACAATGACGATGAAGAGGTCTTTCAAGCCTACTGTGCCGAGGTTAAAATACCGAAAAGTTATCATGAAGCAATAAATTCTCCACAATCTAAGGAATGGCAAGCCGCCATGAAGGATGAAATGGACACCTTAGAAAGCCGGAAAGTCATTGAATTACTGCCCAAACCACCAAAAAAGAAAGTGGTTGGATGTAGATGGGTATACGCTGTAAAACGAAACCACGTAGGAGAGATTATACGCTATCGAGCTAGGTTGGTGGCGCAAGGGTTTAACCAGATAGCTGGTGAAGACTACGACCAGAGTTACTCGCCCCTGGTAAACTTTTCTTTAATAAGGCTGTTCTTGGCGATTTTTGCCATCACTTTCGGTTGGATCCATAGACATTGGGATATCAAAAACGCGTATCTCTATGGAGAGTTACACGACGAAGTATACATGAAGTTAATACCAGGGTATGAAAGCGAGGACCCAAATCATTTCTGTCTGCGATTACATAAAGCTTTATACGGCTTGCCTCAAAGTGGTAGGGCATGGCATAAAGAACTGGACCGGACTTTTCGAACATTGGGATTTAGTAAATTATTATGCACAAACTGTATTTACTTCATACCAAGGAAAGCTATCATACTCGTCTATGTAGACGACCTCGTTGTTTTGGCGAAAAATGAAGAAACTATTAGAGAGGTATATGACTTACTTACCAAGAAGTATGATGTTAAACAGCTTGGCCCCATAAAGAAATTGTTAGGTGTTGGCTTTCAGTTTCGTGATGATACCCTGAAGATATGTCAATCAGACTACATAACACAAGTCAGCGAGCGATTCCAAATACAGCCATCAGAACCGGTGGCATTGCCACTGCCATCTGGAGCAACCCTAAGTCAAATGGATTGTCCAGCAAGTGAGGAAGACAAAGAGAGAATGAAAGCGATACCTTATCGAGAACTGGTAGGATGTCTTTTATTCATCGCGCAGAGGACACGTCCAGATATAATGTACACTGTCATTGCGTTGTCCCAGTACAACAGTAATCCGGGCTATGTGCATTGGTGTCGGCTACGGCAGTTTGCTTGTTATGTTATTTCAACCAAGGACTACGGACTGACTTATACGCGTGCTCACAGTAATGAAATATTTTTTTTGTAGTGATAGCGACTGGGGTGCTAATCGAGATTCAAGAACATCGATATCCGGTTACGTGGGGTATTTCGGTTTATGTCCTATATTATGGAGATCCGTCAACCAAAAGTCGGTAGCTCTGTCCACTATGGAAGCCGAGTACGTAGCGCTGTCTGAAGCTATCAAAGAACTGTCATGGCTTAAGCCCCATTTTCATGCTCGCTGGTAGCGGATAAAAATCGTCAAAATTCGCTTCCGCGACTCGCAAGCGTGAAAATAAAGCTAAAATATCTGTTTCAAACAGATCGACGCGGAAAGTGAAAAAGTGTATAGCTGAAGCGGATTTGGTCGATTTTTACCCGCTACCAGCGAGCATGAAAATGGGGCTTTATGCCTATTATCGAAGAACTGAAAACTTTTGATTTAAACATTACTACCACCCCTCGGCTTTTGTGTGATAACCAAGCAGCAATATTTTTTACGAATAATTGTGTTGAGAATCAAAAGTCCAAACACATTGATATTAAATATCACTTGGTTCGGGAGAAATTTGAAGATAATTTATTCACCTTAGAATATGTAAGGTCAAATAATAATGTAGCGGATATTTTGACTAAATGTTTAGCGAAAACTAATTTTTATAATTGTGTTAACAAGTTAACGTTAGGGTAAACAGTACTGATGTTAACAACCATGGTAATTGCCAAAGAGGGGGAGTTTGTTGGAATATAGAACTTTGCCAATTAGGGTCTTATGTGTGGCCCTTATCTAAAATGTAACTGCATCCAGCAGCCCTGTTTTTGTTTTTACGCGGGTCTCTGCTAGCACTAAACTCACTTCTCTCTCACAACTCATTATGTAAAGTTTAACCGTTTTAACTTATATTAATAAAACAAACGTTTTGATTACAATTACCAAAGGAGTCTTTATTTATCAAATGCCACAAAACTTACAGCCTTTAAACACGCTAACGCAGTGTTGTGTACAAATTTCATTTGACGAGCCTTTACGCTGAACGTTTTATAGGTGGGTGGAAGACAATTTCCGAATTTTCCCCTTCCAACGGCAGCAGGCGCTAAAGCGTCTAACCAATGAAAATTGTACGCAAGAAAATCCACGACTTTTGAGAGGTTGAGTTCTCCTTGTGTGGGGTGCCGTGTAACCCTGTGTTTGTTGCTCCTAGGTCTAACAGTATTCCAGGATCAGCAAGATGTAAGTCTTAACTGCCAACGCCTTTGTAGAAAAGAAGCAACCACGTAGATGCCGAAGGATAAAACCAAGGGCTCCGTGAGCTTGAGTAGTTGACTATTTTGGAGATGTGATGGTCCAAGACAGTGTGGCAATAAGAGTGACGCCAAGATATTAAAATTCCGCCACGGGATCAATAGCAATACCATCGACTTGGTACACAAAGTTCACAGGGTGACCCCCATGGAGATGGAGAATAAGGACTTTGCCACTGAGTACTCCAAGGGACAATTTGATCTAGGTCGAGTCGGACAGTAGAATGATCACCTGAGGAAAAAATATCTCGGAGCAGGGCCACGTCATCAGCGTAGAATTACAGCCGTGAGATAACTCCACAGTATGATGCGGAAGAGAGAACTGCAGGAAATCGTGGTCTCCGAGGCCAGGGAAGTGAGTCACATAACCAACTACCTGGGGACGAGAGCACCAGGGCCTAAAGATTACTACACCTGAAAGTAGTGCGAGGGGTACTAAGCACAAGCTGAGCGTAGTGTCAAGAGAGCACCATGTGGTGGTGTTAGATAACCTGCTTTAGAACGGGGTTCTAGACCCAATGTCTACCAGTGAACCTTTTCCATTACGATCCTTTTTGTAAAAAAAACGTTACGCTTCTAAAAATATTTTAATTATACACTTTTTAAAATACAAATAAATATATTTTACAAAAAATACAATACTATTCACTGGAGTTACGATAAATCAATACCCAGCGTGACAGACGAGCATGTAACCATAAAGCCACCCAACAATACATGCAAAACGTCTCAAATAACGTAAGAAAGTAGGTGGATGTGGCCAATCAAAGCTTGCTAAATCCGCACGTTAACTGTACAGTGTTTTGCTTCGTCCATGATTTCAAGCATAGAAATCTCATAGGTAACTAGAATGCTGCCGCCTACGGCCGAGCTTGACGCCAGTTCGCCTTGAACCTTCAGCCAATGAGAGGCCGTAGAGTGGTTCCGCCAAGGAGGATAATAATCCTCCTTGGATCCGCTACTATAGCGGGAGATAGGTGACGTCATTCTCTCTGGTGACATTAAATTCTTGGCAGAACCACTCTTTGAGCTCTGATTGGCTGAGATCTGGCTATCGTCTGCCACGGCGTTTGGCCCATTTGCCAGTTACACGGCAGCATTCTAGTTACCTATGAGATTTCTATGATTTCAAGAGTGCCCCCGCAGCCATCAAATACAAAGTTTGGCTCTAGAAGTACTATATTCCCAACCATCTCAATGCTTTTCAGCTCTCAAGTTCTACAGTTATCATTAGTCGGTGGCGTCATCTACCGTGAGTTAGTGGTTGTAATAATTTAAACCATTGGCGCTATATCTACCACTAGCGTGAAACGAGTATAAGCAGATAACCCTTCAAAAAATTATATTTTCTTTGAAAGATAGGTAACGCCAACGACTAATGATAAATGTGGCTCTTACGTCAGTCTCTTACTTTTACAAGTACGTTCAGTAACTCATTTTTAAAAAAAGCGCTAAACTACGGATGGTTCTCGAAATTTCAGCGCTTACAATCGTGACATCAGGCCTTGGTGAACCACGATTTTTTTTTCATTTTAAAATGGCGGGGAGAAGGGAGAAATGCAATGTTCATACAAATGGAAGAAATAAACAAAGGCTAAACTTTAACTTACTAGGAAAACCAATTTTTAAATAATTATAAATGAATCATTTTTCGTCATCAGTCATTAATAAACAAACTGAGTAACTCTTCCCATCGCCGTCAGTTAATTTCGCCGTTACAAGATCATTTCGTTTCGAAGACGCCATAAATCAAAATCGTGGCAGAAGTTATAGCAGAAATTAAGACGCCATAAACCAAAATCGTGGCAGAATTTATAGCAGAAATTAAGAAAAACCGAGGGGTTGGTCACTCCGCGAACTCGGTGTACACTGTCGTACCTCTGACTGTGCTAATAAGAGTTCGTGAACTCTTAAAAATTCGTACCTTTAACAATACTAAGTACTCGAACTCGGTGTACAAGTCATCCGAGAGCGTTTTACTCCTCGAGAAAAACAGCGCAATTTACGGAATATATCGGGGTTACGTTCAGCAGCGCTCATCGGACTCGATTAGTAAGCGCTGACCTACTGTACGCTTTTTTGCGTTTCCGGTTTTGACGTCACGATGGTCATTGGTTGCTCACCAAAGTCCTCGGCTTCAAAAGCCGATTTTTCCGATGACTGACGTAAAACTCCTAGGCCTATGGATTCTACGCCATTTGAAGAAAACACCGATGACTGAATAAAAGCGTTCAGCAACTTATGACGTCATTATAACGAAAAAGCTCATCGGTGGAAAATTCTGGCTACGTTCAGCAGCAGTCAACAGAATAAAACCCGATGGATTTGATATTGTCCACCGATGAGCTTTTTCGTCATAATGACGTCGTAAGTTGCTAAACGCTTTTATTCAGTCATCGATGTTTTTTAAAATGCCGTAGCTTTTATAGTAGTTTTACGTCATAAATGACGTCAGTTTAATTTACCTTTATGCTACCTTGGACGTTATTATAATAACGTAGGCCACGCTTGGATTAATGATAGACCTATGGAAGAAATATCGAGCGCGTTCTCCGTATAGTGCTATATCCAAGAAGCGTTAGCTTCTATTATTAAGCTAAGATGCTACTTATGATAACAGTAGTCTTTGTTATTTATATAAAAATCCTTCACAATATATTAACAAATAGTTTTTGTTAAAAAACTAAAATATTTAATTTCGTGATTAATTGCTTGCACTAGTTTTTATTAATTGCAATTGAGGGCGCTGTTGGTCAATAAAACATTAAAACCTTTTGATAACAAATTGCAAGCGTTATATTTTCTTTTGTCAAAGAGTTATTATTGACAAAATGGCCTAGATTTTATTTTTATAAAAAAAAGTAAGAATACAAACAGCAGCAAATAACACAAACTTTAATTATACAAAAGGAAATATTTGTACTTTTTACAAGAAATTAATGGTCAAACTATATAAATTAAAAATAAAAACTTATCTAAACTTTGGTTTCAACCTCCAAACACCTTCACCATTTAAATTACGAATGAAGTCGCATATTTTAGACAGCAATGCTTTGAATACTGGCGCATCTTGTGCTGGAACTTTATCCTGAAACACATTAATTATCTCTGCTGTGGTTCCTTGGCCATTGATATTAGATTGAAAGGCGAGAAAATTGCGAATATCACCAAGAAGATCGTCGTATTCCGTCGTCTTCTTAATACCCAATGCTTGTTCCTGTTCGGCTTCAGAGTCACTGCTTGAGCTGTTGTCATTCCGACAACCATGCTGTTTAGGGTTTCTTTCTTTTATTCGAGCTAGTATATCTGCTGAAGTCATTGGTGTGGATTTGACGCGACTAATTGTGTTTAAGTCAGGTTTTTTCTTAGAAAAAAGACTAGTCGAAGGGCTGTTCAAGGCTGATGTCTCCTCAACCAATGATGTGTCTTGATTGATCAAGTCTTTTTTAGGTGATGATTCTGTAACAAGTGGAATAATTTTGGTGTTTTTCTTTTGACCAAAACGTTTCTTCGCAGCTGGAGGTGCTCCAGATGAGCCATTTGTTCCAGTCCATGTAGGAATACCAGACGAGGCAGTGGCGCATTGTCGTCTTGACCGTTTAAGTGCCTGAACAGCTTCCTGAGCCACGCGATTGGCCTCACCTTCAACTAGTAAGTAGTCTGGATCAGCCGCATCAATTATTGTATCATGTTTCAAGGCAGATTGCACCCCTTAAAAAAGGAAATGCATTACAGTCTGAACAAAGCATTTAAAGACAAAACATAACTTACCAGATTTCTTAAAAAGCCTGCTTAAGAGGTATTCGTCTTGTTTCATATCCTGAGTTTCATCATCATTATTACAGTTACGAAAGACTTCGTTTTTGAGCAAATAACCAATTGTCTGGCCTTCAAATTCTGAAATTCAAAACAATTTTAGATACAATTTAAAACCAAATTTTCACTCTGAATCAGTATGAAGAATGGAAACTGTAATAATAATCTGTCACTAGTGTTACCAAACATTTAATTTATACACAGGGTATTAGCCTAGCTGATTATTATTATTATTATTATTAACAAAAAACAAGGAAACACTACCAATTCCATCCAGCAATTTTCCTTTTTTCTTCTTTTTGCGTTTACGTTTGTGCTTATCTTTCTTCAACTCGCTCTCTTTATCACAGCTTGTTGTATTTACATTTGTGTTTGAGGTATCACCATTCGGGATAATTTCATCCCCTTTAATTGTAGACTTTGAAGCTTCTTGAATTTCAGTTTGAGGATTTATTAATTTATCGTCAATCACTGGCTTTTCATCGCATTTTACAGAGCTCAGTTTCTGACTGAGCTTTTTTGCTATTTCTTTCATTTTACTCAACTTTTCGTCAGTAAAAGTGAAGTTCTCAGTTAAATGCTTAACTTTCTCTTCGATAGTTTTCTCTTTCTTTGGTTTTTTAACTTTTTTGTTGAGCTTTAACTCTGAGCCTGTCCCAGCGAAAATAGCGCTAGTTTCAGTACCAGCTTCAGTATCTTCTCCGAGCGTGAAGAGTTCGTGGAGATCATTAGTTTTAAAAAAGCGACGCTGCCTCGGGTCTTTCAACACACGATTTGTTAGGAATTGCTTGAAAATCTGGCGATGGTAGATTTTCTCTTCGATGGTGCCAGAAGTTAGAAGACGGTAGATAGTAACTTGTTTTTGTTGACCAATACGCCAGGCTCTCTCTCGTGCTTGTACATCAGTGCTTGGGTTCCAGTCAGGATCGTAAATAATGATGCGATTCGCTCCAGTGAGATTCACACCCAAACCTCCCACTTTGGTAGTAAGAAGGAAAATGAAAATACTTTCATCCTAACAAATAGATGAATAATTCCGTTATTTTAGTTGTTGCTAATCCTTGTTTTAGTTCAAGGGTTAAAGAATGAAATGAAACAATACCGTGTTGAATTTATTGATTGCTGGTTGTCGAGCTGCAATGTTAACAGTTCCATCTAATGCCATGTAGGAATACCCTCGTTTCTCCACAAAAATTTTGAATATTTTGAGCATCTATTACAGAAAATTTTAATTGAGATAAAACACAAGTTTACACCTTTACAATCCAAATGATAATAGATTAAACCAGATCTAGAAAAAACGTAAGGGGTATTTATACATTCCTACATGTTTTCTAGCACAGGCTTATCTCAGCTATCAATGTGAAAATTACCATTCGACTTTGAGTGAACAAGAGTACTCTATGACCTTGCTGTTTCCATAAGCGCAACAGAGAATCAACAACTATCATTTTTCCAGATCTTTTATAATAACCATACTGTTCTTCTTCTTTTAATAAACTAACATTAGTGTCACGAAAGATACGGGGACCACCATCAAAAATATCAGGATGATTGCATATTTTTCTAAGCGCAATCAGACCAACAAATATCTAAAATCAAAATTTCATTAATAATTTAACAATTTACGGCAAAATATCAACACACCAACGCATGTCCATTTTTTTTTGGATTCTTTACACAACTGAACATTTCTGTGTCAAAATTATTTTGTGGAAATGAAAACTCGCGGAGATATTAATCTTATAAAATTAAAGTTTTTTTGCGTTTTCTTTCTCCAAAATTCGGCCCGCTTTTTGTTATAGGTGAAATACGATACGCGATGGGCTTAAAAAGAAATAAATATGCAATAAAGCCTTTTCCAATTTTTATTTGCGGAAATGGTTAAACTAGTGTAAATTAAATGTTAGTAAAACTTTTACCATTTCAACGGTCTTCTGCAAATTTTTTTTACACTGCCTACGTGCCCTCGAAAAATTTTGGTAAATTACTTATCTCCGAACACAAGACGAGTGTAAAAAGTATCGCGGGAAAAAGAACAAATTATAATCATAAAGTGCTGGGGCCACCACCCCAACCCCATTCTTGCTAATTACTCTGGGCCATCTAGCGTCTTGAGCTAGAGGACATATTACCAAGAAAAAATAGAAAATACTTTGTCCCAGGCCAATATTTCACAAAACGAAATATTTAGTGCATCCTACTATACGCTAGAAAACCTTAATTTTGGTTAATTAAAAAAAATTAATATCTCCGCGAATTTTCATTTCCGCAAAATAATTTTGACACAGAAATGTTCAGTGTTGCCTTAAGTATACAAAAAAACGGACATGCGTTGGTGTGTTGATATTCAACCCCAATTTTCGATTAAATTTCTAAAAATTACTTGAAATTTTCCATCAACTATCTGAGAAATTTCAGGAGTTGCTAGATAGGCTTTGTACATTTCTCGTTGTTGGTCGGTTAGTTTGCAAAACAGAACCTGCTCGTTCTTATCAGGAAGTTGCAGCATCATTTGCACGTCGGACTTCATTCGACGAAGCATGTATGGTTTAATAGTACTTCGGAGAACAACTGCGCATTTATAGGCAGTTTGAACCTAAAAAGTTTAAGAAAGAGGTTTTAACTTTGCATGAGACTCTGAATACTTCATGTAAGTACTAGCCTGCACTTCGGACGCATTTGAGTAGCCACCCTGAGTTATTGGAACAGAAAATTCTTGCATGAAAGTTGGAAGAGTTCCTAGTTTACCAGGAAACACAAAATCAAACAATGACCATAGTTCTTTTAAATTATTTTGTATTGGAGATCCTGATAAAATAATCCGGTGAGGAGTTCGAAACTATGATAAATTATAGAGATTGTAAGATTAAATCATCATACATGGCGATATTTAAAATACCTGCTTGCAAGCAAGAGTGATTTGGGCATCTGGGTTTCTAATTTTGTGACCTTCGTCAAGAACAATATAATGCCAGTCGTAAACAAGCATATCAGTTTGAAACCTTGTTAACCCTTGATACGATGTTATGAGAACACCATTGGCGTTATTTATATACTTGATCAGCAAACCCTACACATTTATAAACTCATTAAGTATACAAATGTAACATAACTGGGCAGCTTTAACACCTTTTTGCCATTATACGAGCCACTTTCATGCAAGACGGCCACTCTAATTGGTGGACACCATTTATGGAACTCTTTAACCCATTGGTGCATGACAGTCGCTGGGCAAACCAAGACAGATGGACCCAAGCCATAAACTCTTAATAAAAATTTTTTAAATTTGGTTACTATATATATTCTACTATGCCAACAAAGCACAAAACGGCAAACGCACTTGTCTCCATCAGTTTTCAACTGGCTGTTTTTTAAGGCAGCGAAAAAAGCTATAACTTGGATTGTTTTCCCCAACCCCATTTCATCACCAATAATTCCTCCACAGTTTTGTTGATGGAGCTCCCAAAGCCAGCGAACACCGGTTTGTTGGTATCTGAAGAGTTTGTCCCATATTTCAGTGGGAACCCTCAGTCCACCATCAAATTCTATGGCTGGTTCTTCATCTACATCTTCAACTTTGCCTTCTTGCATTCTGTTATGTCTTTCGAGCATTTTTTGCGCATTGTATGTTCTGGAAAAAACCACTTTGGATGTTTAGAATTTTTAAAAATCCAAATAAAACCATAGGTGATTCAAAAAAAGGTCGGAGGTCACATGATTTGGTTACTTTCTGTTCTATGGATTAAGTATTTGAGCGCGCGCATGTGCCCAAAAAATTAACACCTTTGTACATGTATTTGTCAATATTATATTTCAGAATCACATATTGTTGTAAAATTTGTTTCAAATTTCATTTTGAATTGAAATAAAGTGAGAATGGCTTTCGATGCGGACATGCTTACCTACACCTTTTTTAATAAAAAAACCCTGAATAATAGCAATCATATTTACTTTAATCTTTTTTGGTACGCCTTTTCATTCCCATCATCGGTTACGCGATCCTTTGAACTATTTTTGGCTTTCGTGCTTTCTTTCTTATTCTTCTTAATGGAAATCCAAGGTTCATCTTCATCAGTGAAATCCTCATCATTTTTCTTACGTTTTTTTCCAGATGATCCAAGTTCAGATTCACTATCGGAAATGTGTTCAGGAACATATTCCTCATCACTAGACTTCTTCACATCGATGTTGTCATAATTAACATCACCATTTTCAAAATCACTAAGTTCCGGATCACTTTTGTAATTAACATTTAGGCTATTGGATATTCTCTGGGATTTTTTAGGATCACCTGTAGCACATGCCGAACCTAATTTAACCTTTTTCCGAATTTTTGGACCTTGTTTTACCGGAATAAGTTTAGGATACATTTTAGATGTGGAAGGCTGGCTATGGAAATGTTGGGTATTGCTAGGTATAGAAGGTTTTTCACCGGGTTTGAGAGGTATTTTTACAGGAGTATCACTACGTTGTTTAAGCGTCTTGGGTGGTGTTGATTTAAGCTTCTGTTTTGATTCACCTAAAAGAAATTTCTCAAAATCAGTCAGTTCATTTGTTTTTGCTATGATGGCTGGTGCTTTTTTAGGTGTATTTGACATAACGGTGCCAAACGGTGTCATTTCACCGGCTTGTACTAAAAAATCTGAACTTTCTTGGAAGACTTGTTGAAGTTGAAATTTAGTTTCAGAGTCCAAATCGCAATTTTGTGAGGGAAGGGAGATTTGATCATCTGGATCTAATTGTTCCCCAATGGAATGCAATAAAGATTTCTTCTTAACTTCTAGCCTTTTCAACTGTTTTACTTTGTTTTCCTTCTCTCGTTTAATTGACTCAACTTTACGTCTAGCTTCCTTTGTCATCTCTTTTGGTGCCATACTCAAAGCTTTGTCAATTTGACCAAGTCTAATCCGTACGCTTTTAATTTCCCCATCAATACTTATAATTTCCTTTTGAACTTGCTTCTTCTTCCTCTCCAGTTCATGTATTTGAAATGAGCTTTCGACTTGTGCCATGACACCTTGTTCCAGCTCACATTGATCATAAACAGTGATACCCAAGTTCCACAGTTCATCATTTTGGTTCTCCTTGGGCACCGAGGGGATTGATGCCATGTTGATGGAAAATGCGCCATCATTTTTGTCCTTTGCACCATCACTATCACTAGCAAGGTCTATAATTTGGTTATCTTTAAAATCGAAGTTTTGTTCTTGATTAATAACAATGGGCTGCACATGTTGGGAAGGAATTTCAAGTTTTGTTTCATCAAAACTTGGTGTTTGGGTTTCTACTTGGTCTGGTTTAGAATCTTCACCAAGGCCTAAATTTTGACACTTTGGTGTTTCAATCGAATTTTTACGTTCATTTTCAGCGTTCAATCGATTTAAATTCGCCACAAAATGTTCCAAGTTTGTTAAGGAATTTAGATCTACTTCGTTACTCATTTACGCTATATATACTATCTATGTTAAAAAGCGATTTTAATCCCAATGACACATTTCTATTATTTTGTCTGAACTAGCGGACAGATGTTTATTTGCCTGAATTGAACTTTAGTCTGCCATCTAGCGGATGGCAAGATAAAACGCTGTACTATTTTGAAAAATAAAAAAAAACCCTAGTTGAAGGATTATTAATTTACCTAGAGTTGATGAATTCAAATAAATTTGTATTAATTTATATTTGGATGACAAAAAAATAAATTAAAAGAATAATAATAATGCGACGTGCTAAACCAATTACAAATCACCTGCATTTTAGGTTGCATTTTCATCACGTGACAAAAGTAACAATGCCGTTGGACGGATTGAGTTTGACCATCCATTTTGGATTGTTGGTCGAAGATAATAATGTAGTTGTAGAAGTGTACTAGACACTCAGTTTACTTTATTTTTATTATTTTGTTTGCTTACTTTACCTAGCCTTGAAATGTAAAACAGTTTACTTTTATCATAATCTTATCCACTTATCTTTTTCTGTAGAGTTGGGATTTTAGGTTTTTTTTTAAAGTTTTCCCTTACAATTAGGCTTCCTGCAGTGCACCTTTCATCTCCCTAATGGCGGCTCGAACAATTAAGTAGGAGGAACATCAAACATCTAATATAATTAAATACCAATCCTTTTTTATTTGTGCTTGTAGAGATACGCGTATAAAGACTTTCTTGGATGAAAGTCTTCGTACGAGACGGTTTGAGGAAAAATTGCATTATGTGAAAGAATTTTCCAATGGATACATATTTGCAGTTAGGTCTCTCCACCAGACTAAGTTGTACGATATAGAAAAGGATAAGGAAGATGAATATGAAGTCTTTTTGGTACTACTGTATTCTTCATTATTTAGTGACATGGATTTAGGTTGTAAATTTGTAAAATGTAATGATAGATTTGCAATTTTGCCTGTGCTTTCAATATCCCAAGTAAGTGACACTAGAGCCTAGCGCCGCCGATATTTTCTCTGGCGCCATTTGCTATTCGGCGCGCCTCCGATAAATTTAGTTCCCGCCGCCGTAATTTTTTGAATTTTCCTACTCAACTTAATTTTTTTTTTCAAAAACATGGGAAATTTTCAAAAGGGGTGGGGAAGACAGTTTTCCCCTTCACGCCGCCGCCGACCGAAATTAAATCGGCGCTATGCCCTAAAAGACACATGCTTTTGACACAGGAATGAGGCGCATAAAAAGCTTAGTTCCTTGGCTCATTATACCCTCTATAGAGTAAAGATGCTTGCTTGCTTGCTTGGTTGAAATGTTAATATGATCACACAAATTTTAGGGAATATTTGTCATAGTTTCCCAATATAGTGGAATTTTTAATGAGATAAAGGACAACACTGGTCTTTTGAGAAATCTGGGTCATAATGGAATAACTTCCTTCCATAAAAAGTGGGGTAGCAGAGTGTTTAGCACTTTTGCCTCGCAGCAAGAGGAGCCTGGTTCGATCCCAACTTGTGGCACTGGGTGAAAACTCTGAACAACTCCTGAGTTGCATTTGCAAGTTCTTTCCCCACGCGTTTAAGGGTTTCCCCCCGGGCTCTTCGATTTCCCCTTCCTTAAAAACTTGTTGAGGTTAACGGTAATAGTTAGTGTGTAGGGAGCTGTTGGCTCGCGTGTCATGAACGGCTTTCCACCACCCTTCTACGCATTTTAACCCAGCCACTTCTAGGCAGAGATCTAAGGAATTGCTCTCGCTCTCCAAATCTAATATTAGGTTGGTCGTTGGCCTACTAATAGGTCACTGCCTTCTTAACAGACATCTTTACATTGATTGGAATCAATGATGATCCAATCTGTAGGGCATGTCAGGTTGAGGAGGAAACTACCTCTCATGTGCTTTGTAGGTGCGATTCGAGCATCTTGGTATACATCAGTTGGAAACCTCTGATTTCCATAACATGCCGGCCAAGAGGATTCTCCATTTTGTGTCGGATATCGGACTTTTTAAGTCTTAAGGTTTGGGGTTGCGCAAAGGACCACTGGTCAAAGTGCGCGAACGGGCATATCTTTAGCCCTTCTCCCCTTTCATTAATGATAACCTGGCCACCTTAATTAATGGCTTTAAAAGTCGCTTGATGACTTAGGCCTTAGGTGGTGCCTTGGGTATTAGCCTAGCTGATAATTATTATTATTATTTTTTATTATTTTCAGTACCTTTTGATATTCTGGGGGCTTTTCTACCAAATTTCTTGACCTGGAGCTTATCTTAATTTTTTCCCTTTAGAAAGATTTGATTGAGTTTGATGTTTTTGGGGGTGAATGTTGGAAACATCATGTTTTGGCGACTAGTTAAAAGCAATGTGGGCCAGTGCTTAGGTAATTTTGGCACTGATTTGGAGCCCAGAAACAGCTTCTTGAGAGGGTGATTACACTGTGAGCTAGTCTGGCCTTAGTTTATTACTAGTCAATAGTAAGAGGTCTTCTATTATATAGAGTAAATGTATAATAAGTACTTCTCTATCAGTTAGCGTTGGATGAATGGGAAAACAGTTCTGGGAAATGGTTGGTTAATTTTTTTAATTCAGTCTTTTGGGATATTTACGAGCTGTAACGAACTTATTTTAAATGAGTCGAGGACACTTTATTTTCTTTTCTGACGCGACTCAGGTCCCTACAAGCAAATATCTGAAAAGTAGTCGGTTCTTTTTATGAAGTAACGCTGCATTCTGGTTTTATTGTAGCTCTTACATCACAGTCTTACCTTCACAAGTCTACGAGTGCGTGCTACAGTCGCGGGGAATATAGGTTTTTCTAGAGAGAGTGCAAATAGCTTGTGCGAAGAATATATTAATAAAGCTGTGTCTTGTGTGTCTGATAAATTTGTAGTTGAAAGTCTATCACCATTTATCTTTTGTTTAGGAATATGCTAAATTAAAAGGGACATTTCGCGACCTAAGCACTGAGAATTTCACAAAATACAAGAGCCAGTTTTTCAATGGGCTCCGAAAATGTTCAAGTGATGGTTATTTTCAAAAAATGGATCAGGAAAAGATGAATAAATTGGATTTAGCAACCAAGAAGGACTACAAATATTTTAGGTTTGTTTCTGGTGAGTAACAAAATTTTGGTTTTAAAAACTGTGCTGTTAACAAATAGAAAAAAAATAAGCTTTGAAAACGTTTGACGGTGAGCCTGCGGTAATCGTACCTAGTGAAATCGTATCAACTTAAATAGGATCAAAAATGAGCACACGTTTGAAGCATTTAATTGACTGGAAAGGGTACAAGAGTTTCAAGGGTTGGGTGAATGCACCGAAGCCGCAGCTTTCAAAAATTCCAAAAACACGTGTTTTCCGTGATGTTTACTCCACAACACGTAAACGACGTTACTAAACTCCCCGTATTGGCGCCTGACGCACTTTGAGATTCCCCGTATTGGCGCCTGACGGCGCCGCGCACTCACTTCGCTCAAGCGCTGGGGGCGTACAGCGCCTCCCCAACCCCATACTAAAAAAAGCGATGGGCCATCTATAACGCGACCTAGAGGACAGTACCAAGCCTTACGCATCAAGTATATACTTTTAATCTCAACCAGAAAAAAAGTGGCCCAAAAATAGAAAACACCTAGAAAATGAACAAAAACTGTAATTGATTTTATAAAAAAAGGGAATATCACGTGGAATTCATTAGTACACCGAAACTGTGGTGTCGGCGAACACACGACCCGGCTAGGCCTCAAATCTTAGCATTTCGGAATGGTTTAAAAAATTATTTCCCCATCTATAGTAATAAATAGTCGTGTAAACAAAATATGAAGAAAGCTGCTAAAAATCTCTGAAATATGGCTTATTTCTTAAAATATCTAAATGCCTAGTGACTGTGGTACAACATTTTCACAAGGACGGATTTAAACATGGTCTTTATGTACTGCAGCCCATGGCCCTGTTCTATCAAAGGGTCAAAATAAAATCAATTTAAATTAAAAATTTAAGAAAAATGCATTTTTCATTTACCTTGCAAAATGCATCTGATAAACCTAAAACTTGGGGTTTCTAAATCATGCCATGTCGTTTGCCCTTTATTTGTCAGTTTTAAATTCTATGAATATGGCAAGGCCCAACAAGAGGGGGAGGAAGCTGGTACAAATTACGAAAGAGATATATTTTCACTCTGAAAAAGTATAGCTATCTTCAGCAGTAATAGCTCTCTGGGGCCCGTTTTTTATATTTAACCGAGGTCCAGGCCCACTCTTGGCAGCCCTGGGTAGGGCCATCCCCATTCTTTTCTATTTAGGTCACTTAAACATGGTGTTTTTATTGTTCTCAGTATATAAAATTGCTCATTCAGGGTCGCAGAAACAAAATGAATGTGAACTTACCATCAAATCAGGAAGAGCTTTGAAGAGGCCATCAAAGTTTCAAGATTTAAATAATGGCTCGCCATTTAAGCAAAACATCAAATCTTGTACCATAACCACATCTGACATTGAAAATGGGGAGCGGTCTCCTCAATCCCATCTTGGTTTATTGGGATTGGAAAATAGCAATGCTTCTGATGATAGTGCCAAAAATGTTCCAGAATCTCATGCGATACATAGAAATCTTTATATCAACCAGTTGATTTCTAAATTGGTAGACCAGCAAATTGTAAACCACCCAGACTTGATCAAATCTATCGAATTAACAGGGGCAATACCATATGATCTAGTACAAAATGTACTGATAAAAATTCTTGAAAATGCGTTGCTCATATCAAACAACCCATTGCTGCCTGTTTCATTCAACTACTCATTGCCCTTCCTCCTCAAAGAAGATAATCCATTTTTGGGGATGCCATCTTCAGAAGAAAACCCTTTGTTGGAGTTAACTGAACATGATGGAAATTCTGCCTTTAAGAATGAGATGTATAATCCATATACCATGGATCCATTTGGTAACGTAGATTCTGAGCTGGATAAACAAGTACAGATTCGAGGAACATTGGATGACTTATTCGATTTATAAACTTGTGCGGTTCCAGAACTGTACTTAAAACACAGCTTTGATTTTTCAACATTAAGTCTCATATACTATTCTGCAATCCCCGTGGATTGCAGATAGTAAAATATTTGCTTTAAGTATTAAGCCTCAGGTATTATTCTGTAGTCACATTGATCGCAGGTAGTACAATATTTGCCTTCAACTTTTAAGTTTCATATATGTTCTTCAGAAAATGTAAATTGTTTGTTGCTTAAACATTCACTAAATGAAAAAATGAAATCCAATAAATTGAAATTTTTATATTTAGTTGGTGAAATGGAATAATATTAGTTTTTTTATATTAAATCATCTTGTTACTTCTAAAATATTTGTGTAAAATGATAACCTGATGTTATAAGGCATAATGGTTCTGTATGTAATGCCTGGTGTGTATTTAAGCAAAATTACTGCCTTATAAATATTTGTGTAAAAGTTTATTTACAAAACCGCCCTCGCACTATTGCACAATGTAAGAAACATTTTGCCACCAAATGTTCTTCAGACTAGA
The DNA here is from genome assembly GCF_980474605.1 of Leiobunum rupestre. Taxonomy (NCBI): domain Eukaryota; kingdom Metazoa; phylum Arthropoda; class Arachnida; order Opiliones; family Sclerosomatidae; genus Leiobunum; species Leiobunum rupestre. The sequence goes on from NC_143384.1 coordinate 40,661,326, forward strand.
GAGTGGCAATTGAGTCGAACATTCCATTCCCGAAAAGCAAAATTCCTTTTCCATCGCATTCCCCACCAAATTTTCGTCTTCTATCCCATTCCATGACTACCCGTTTGCATCCCATTCCCATCCCCATCCCATGATTACCAGTTTCCATCCCATTCCATGACTACCTGTTCCCATCTAATTCCCATTCCATGACTGCCTGTTTCCATCCATTACCATCCCATTGCATGACAACCCGGTTCCATCCATTCCCATTCCATTTGACAGACTTTGTCGTTCCAGCGGTAATGGAAAAAATTCCTTCCTATGCAGCTCTCTACTTCAGACTGTACCCTTTCGTGGTTAATTTAGAAAAAGGGTTATTTTGATTGAATAACCATTTTTTCTCATGTTTCTACTCCTGTCAGTTTTAATAGGTGTTTCTGTAAAATACGTGTTAAAGTTTTTAATATGTAACTAGCATAAGTTACATATTAAAAACTTTAACACTTGCGTTCGTCCTCTCAAGAAAAACCAGTTACTTTCATAGAAACTAGTGATGGGCCAAAACTGTTACCGCGATTTTTCTAAATTACCAATTTAAACTGGTACTGATATTTTAAAACTGATAATTCTCAAATAAAAAAAAGCAGCAGGCGACACTAACCTTGAACTTGGGCATTTTATAGGAAAATATTGGTAAAACTGTTAAATATAGGTAACTGTAAATTCTCAAAATCGGCATCGGTTAAATTACAATATTGGCCAACACTAATAGGAACATTTATATTGCTTAATTAAAATGTAAATTTAATTTTGTTAACTATATTTTGTGTATGGGAAATTGATGTACTATTTTTCTATCTTTTGATAATAAAATTACAAAAATAACTATTTTTTAAATTATTTCATATGCTTTGGGAAAATTGGTAAGATAATATTACTGAAGGAATTTGGTACCATGTAATTATTAATCCAGTGAGCAAGGTAAAGATCGGAATTAGAATTTATTCAGTTAGTTTATAAACGGTGCAACTGTTTTCTACACAAAACAATTTTATAATTAACTAACTTTAGCCCAATTTCTAATTGTCCTAATTATATGCTCTGCTTGTGGATTTGAAGTGTTGCGTAAAATCTGCAAAATCTCATGTACAGACTCTCTAAATTAATTATACAATTATATCCTATTAATATTATTTATTACCAAATAATTATAAAATATGTACTTTGGTTCTTGGTTTGCTACGATGAGTTGGAAAACTCCGATGCAAGCTCCTCGTTTGCCTTCCCAGTACTCTGGATTTGGGTCCATCTTTTCTAAAACGTCGAAAGCCTTAGCCGCGTAGAAAAACTGACCCATCTAATATGTATAAAAAAATTAGACTAGTTTATAATTTTCATTATTGACATAAAATTACTTTGTAGCAATCATTAGCGATGAGTTGTAGTAAACTAAATGATTCAGCTGATGTATCCATTTTCAGGTATAATTCCCAAGCTTGCCGAGCTTTACGATTCATTATATCTTAGAATTAAATACAATTAAGATGTCTTTCTTGTTTAAATATTATAAAAGATAGATTAAGAAAATTTTGCGTACAACATCGAGCCAGCCAACTCAAATATACATAGTCATTCTTAATTTTTTCATTTTGAATCAATAAGAATATCTGAAATATTTAATTAATTTTGAAAAATTAATATTGTAATTTAAATGTTAAAAATTACTTCTTCAGCTTCTTTAAAATTTCCAGCAGCTGCTTTAGCTTGGCCATAATTGAAATTGAATGTATCATCAGTGTAGAAGTAGCTCTGTATGAATTTAATATTATTGGGATTTTTTTCGAAAAAAATCAAGTTTATGTTATTTAAAGTAGGATTTTTTATGAAATTAATGACTTTTTCTTCTAATTTATGGGTACCTGACTTCTAACAGTTTGCTAAACTAAAATTTAATACGTTGTTAATTCAAACAGATCAAGTGGGAAGCACATTGTTAAACTTCTCTTTATTTTACTATTTAAAAATTGGTTTGTTCAGGTTAGCTGTGGTTTGGTTAGAGTTTTGTTATATATGATTTAAATCCATGATTTTATAATAATTCTAATTACTTCAGCAAACCCCACTCATTTAACTATTTAATTGATTTCATTTTTACCTTGATGGAATTCAAGTAGAGTAAAACATCATCAAACTGTTTCAGTAAAAAGAAACATGACGACATGCACTGTCGTCCGGGAATTGTATCTGTAAAGATAAGGGGCATCAATTTAATTAAATATCAAATATTAAGAAGAGCAAGTGCCTTACCGCATTCACTCGCAGAGCCACCAACAAGTTGAAAAAATTGCTGTGCAATCTTCAAATGATCCCTCTGTTGAATTTTTACCTAATTAACAACTCATGCTTAAACGGGTAACTACAAGTAAAGAAAATGTATCATTACTGAGCCTTGTTCTTGACCAATAGCAGCGTTGACTACTCCCTTGAGTATGTATTCGTGTGGCACTGCTGGTTCTAAATCTTTTATTAAGTTATAAGCCTCTCTCACATCATCCTGCTTTAGGTAGTAAATAACTAGATTGAGTCTTGCTTCAGGAATTATGTCGACTAGCGGAGGCAAAACTTGTAAAGCACCTTCGCCACCTCGAAACACCACGAGATTGTGTCGAATCAAGTCTCGCGCATAAGTAAATGAGGGTGAAGCCATTTCTTGTAGATTTTTAAGTTCTGCCTGTTTTTAAAGGCTTGATTAAACATATTAATAGTAATAATGTCATTTTAGTACAAGCAATACCTCAGCAGCTTTCCCATTGTATAGTTTAAAATGGTTACACGCTTTTAAGTTAATTGCAGTAGCACTGTCAGGAAAGGACTGCTGGTACACAGCCAAAACTTCCTACAGGTAATTAACTCAATCATTAAGATTTATTTTATTTACTGAAGGTAAAGTATTTACTTGAGACACATCGTAATAGTCAAGCTTATAGTAACAGAGGGCAACGTAAACATTCAGTGCCAAGAAATCTCTAAAATTGAATTTATATTGCCTAAGTGTTATTTCTTTATTCATTAATATTACCTGTTATCTAGAAGAATCCTTTTATAAATATCAATGGCTTCTTGGTAGTGTGAACGTAGGTAGTGAATTGAAGCCAAAGATAATTGGTCTTCAATTACGTCTTGTAATTTTTGATGAAACGCCATAAGTTGTTTCTCATCCCCAAACTTATGTGCCAAATGGAAGAGTAGTCGATTCCGTAACTGATGTTCTGATGGACCTTTATAAACGGCTGCCTCTGCTTCTTTATACATACCCAAGTAAAATAAACAACATGCAAGGAATATATGAGTCTCTTGCGGTGCATTGCTGGAATTCAAAATTCTTTCGTACTCCTGGTAATTTGAAGAAAGATTTTAAATTCACGGTTATTTACTCTGAACATTTTGACTTGCCTCCATAGATTTGCGATATTCTGATAAGTGAAATAAACAGTAAGAAATCCATAGATCGGTATCCAGGGTACCTTTGCCACTATTTCGAGTAAACTAGAAGTATTCCCAAGAAATTAGCACGCACATTTGAGTCTTTTCTAGTGATTCAAACAAACTTCTAAAACTGTCAGGGCCCCAGTAAAATCTCGGTCTTTCAGAAATTCCTCATAGCTAGGTACTTTTGATTTTGATTTGACATTGCCCACTCCAGAAATGACAGGCCCCGCAGCTGGTTTTGTTCTTGATAATAACTATAAATATATATCAGTTATTTATTATCATAAATTTATTGCTAAATAATTTTTACCATGTTTAAAGTTTGTGCCTATAAAATTTGATGAGGCATTTCTAATCGTTAAGTTTCGATTTTCACTGTGTGTACACGTGTGTGGGGACCGTGGTAACCGAATTTTGTCTATAAACAAACCATTGTGTTTCTATAGCAACGTGACGTTTAAATCATGGGACTTCTTTTCCGTTTCTGATTTGCTACAAAAACCTTCCCAAATAATAAACAAAGATGGCGGCGATTGTATCGTTCGAGCTTAAAGTTAAAAATTAGTAATTATATTTAAACATTAAATTTTTACAAATTACCTTATATGAAAGTAACTCAAGATTTCATATATAAAAACTAAAATATTTTAATCTTTTTCATATTCTCAATTTAAGATTTAAGCCTTTGTCTGTCATTCTTTGCTTTTCGATACTAATGTAAATATGAAATATTTGGCTCATTTTGTGAAATTAATTAGAAATCATAGGGAAAACTACCAAAAATTAACTACTTGGAATCATGTGAAACGATTTTCTTCAAATGAAACCCAAATTTTTAAAAACAAAACTATGCTTTATTATGTTTCTGGTCTTGCTTGTTTAGCAGTTGGAGCTAGCTACGCTGCAGTACCCCTTTACCGGATTTTCTGTCAGGTACTTAAAATATTCAAACCAACCTTAATATTCCTTAAACCAAATTTTGATATTACTAGGCAACTGGCCGAGGAGGGCGTGCGGAAGTGGAGGATAATTCTGATAAGATTGAAACTATGAAGAAAGTTTTGCATCGTTTAATAACTGTGTACTTCAACGCTGATACTGTATCAAGCATGCAATGGAAATTCAAACCTCAGCAACATGAAATAAAGGTAATTTGACTGTTAATTAGTGCAAATTCATTATTAATGATATTTTTAGGTCATGCCGGGGGAAACGGCTCTGGCATTTTACACAGCTACAAACACATCTGATAAACCCATTATTGGAATTGCAACATATAACATTATGCCATTTGAAGCTGGAAAGTATTTCAATAAAATTCAGGTAAGATTAAAAATAAAAAATTACCTACAACAATTCAAATTATATTATTATTTTTAGTGTTTCTGCTTTGAAGAACAAATGCTTAACCCGCATGAACAAGTTGACATGCCTGTTTTTTTCTACATTGATCCAGATTACAGTGAAGATCCTTTATTAGAAAATTTAGATGAAATAACTTTATCTTATACGTTTTTTGAATCCAAGGATGGTTTGTCATTACCTATACCTGGTGTTAGGTAGTTGAAATGAGTTAAACCTAGGTTAGATTATAATAATAAATACAGTTAATTATGTTTTAGCAACTTTAGCTTTATTTCTTTTAGCTTTCAGTTGTTTATACAAATGAACCACTTCTATTCGTTGATTTTCCAACTTTTCTCTTTGAGATAAGCTTAAATCCTTGCGTTTCTTTGTTAAATCTATGGACCTATTTCGCCCCGTCAAATTTAAACTTTGACTAACTTCAGTAGGCAAGTTTTGCTTTAAAATAAGCGAGCGCTCTCCTGGCTAGATAATATTAAAAATTATTATAATGGAGTAATGGGGGGTTTTAATTAAATATTCAACAGATGGCGACATTATTGAATTGGGAATAATACTGCTAGAATTAAATAGGTACGTTTGGGAGTCAAGGTTTCGTGCGCACTCAGCCTTGGTACGTTTGGGAGTCAAGGTTTCGTGCGCACTCAGCCTTCAACTCTATCATTATATGGCGCCATCTAAGACTACCCCTTTCAAGGTTAAAATAGGAAAAAGTCATTTTCATAGGACATAGTTCCCGCCGATAACAGCGGATGGCTCCACCGACAAATGATAGTTAACATTTTAGAAAAATTTGTTTCGCGGAAGGCAGATTGAAACTGTACACGGCCAACTTAGATCTGTTCTCGCTGGCCGTGAACTGTACTAGACAGGCGTCTCCATACAAGAAATCTGTTAGCGCTTTTAAAACATGGGAGAAGTCAGTCTGTGCACTATTCGTTGACCTTGACCATTTTCGTGTCCCCGATTCCTGGCTTACCGCGGCCCTTTAGTACCCGGCCTTACTGGTCTTCTGTTACATCCTAGTGGCTCTCACATAGCTCAAGTTCTTACCCATGCACATCAACCGGCATTACTGCGGGCCTTTCAGTGTTACTCTCTCACCTCATTTCTGTTGGCCTTCTTTAGTCTTCACTCTTACTCCCAAGGCTTTAATCAATGTGCAGAGCGTTACTTGTTTCTCAAAAAAAAAAACATGGGAGAAGCCTTTGAACAGCCATTAGAGGCGCCACTAGTGGCACTCTGAAGCGCACGGAAAATTTTGACAAGCGTCTGATTTCCTATATAAGTTTAGCCATTGAGCACGCCAGTCTATTTAGCGAAGCGTATATATAGTATTTGCCTTTTAATAAGGTAATTATGGTTATCACTGGCCATCTATTGAATATTTTCTTCAGACCTTTTCAATTTGATTACCTTGTTTTTAGGCTTTTGTTTATTTTCTTGACAGTTCTTAACGTTGGTGGTTCCATTGCCACTTCTCCAAACCTGACGCTATCTGCCATATAAATAAAGCTAATTAATAGTCAAAGTAACTTTCATTGAAAATTTTACCAATACCTTGAAACTGGCTAAACTCATCAATTTTATCTTCCAATTTAGCTTTCTTCTTATCTTTTTTCCTTTGTTTATATAGTTTTAATTTTCTGGAGAAATAATAAAACAATAATTCAAGCTTGGTAATAAGATGATACTAAACAATATCTTAATTTAAATACTTGTTGAAAATTTTATTTACAATTTCTTCTTAGATTTAGTTTTAACTTCCTCTCCATTCGCTTCTGCAAGTAATTCTTCATCTTTGATGTTATCAATCCCAAATTTTTCTTCCATTTTAGTTTCTGCTATTGCCTTTGAAGCAACATCCTGAATGCGGTTTATAAAGCGAAAGTCGCTCTCATATTCCCCTTGCTTCATTACTTTCGGAATATCAGGCAATTTCTTTTTCATGCCTGGTTGTGTTTCTTCAAGTTGATCTCTTTTGACTGGAAAGACCTTTATGTTAATATTTCAAAATTTCGGTAATTTAGATCTTGGATGCTGTTTACCAATTATGGTTTCAGTTTCATTCTTGAGTTTCTTTTTTGACCTTAAACGCTTCTTATTTTTAAGAATGGCAGATATTTTGAAAATTTCTTCCATTTTACGGGGTACTTCTTGATCTTTTATATCTTTAGGCTGTCTATTCACCCTGTCAAATTTCATTGCAAATGTTGAAATATAATGTTTTGAACCTTTGACAACAATGACAAGGCCTATCGAATCTTAGCAAAGGCTTAGAATGTCCTAAACAAGGCTTAGTTGCTATATGTCAAAGACCTAATTTATACTGACCCAGTATCTTTTACAACTATTCCAGTATAGTTGGGATCAACATTTTTTAATTTTTGGTGTTTCTTCGTTTTAAATTTACGTCCCATAATTGAAATATAATAATAATAATTATTATTAAAATAATAAATAACAAAATCGACCAAATTCTTAACCACGATATCAGGATAAACGTGTTTAGAAAAAATTTATCGTCTGCCGAATTATCAAAGTTCGTCTGCAGTCCACGTGGGTGGCGTTTCTCGACCATAGATATAGGAAACGTATATAAAGGTCTAGATAAAATATTTCAAAGGAAGTGAATACGGAGGTGACAGCTAGCAGAAACGCGTAATTTCTGCAGGCTATCCTTATAGAGCGCTATCTATCAGTAAGAAAGCTCGTGCTATCGTCGCGAGAGCCATTGTCTCATGCTTAAAAATTATACTAAAAGTCACCAACAGATGGTGTCTAAAGAATACGGCCTGCGGAAAGGTCAAGCACTTACAAGGAGACTACCCGAGGTGGTTATCACCGATTTTGTTGAAACTCGGGGGTTAGGTAGACCTTATGGTAGTATGAAAATTGCCCAAGGGAAAAGTTGCAATGGGCTTTTGTTTTCCTATGGCAACCGAAAATGTTTTGACCTCTCCATTTCAAAAAGCATGGGATTTTCTCGGTTACCCAAATTTTGTTAATATTTAACCAAAATTGATCAATTTTACCCAAAATCCTTGATCAATTTTACCGAAAATAGGTCAAATTCATCTTTTTGGGTAAGTTTCGAAAATTTAATTTTTTCAAAGTACCCTGTGAAACCGAGAAAATCCCATGCTTTTTTAAATGGAGATTTTTTGGTTTTGAGAGATCAAAAACCTTTTCGGTTGCCCTGGGAAAACTAAAGCCCATTGCAACTTTTCCCTTTGGAAACTTTCATACTCATAGAAATCTCATACGTAACTGAATGCTGCCGCCTACGTCCGAGCTTGACGCCAGTTCACCTTGAACCTTAAGCCAATGAGAGGCCGTAGAGTGGTTCCGCCAAGGATGATAATAATCCTCCTTGGATCCGCTACTATAGCGGGAGATAGATGACGTCATTCTCTCTGGTGACATTAAATTCTTGGCAGAACCACTCTTTGAGCTCTGATTGGCTGAGACCTGGCTATCGTCTGCCACGGCGTTTGGCCCATTTGCCAGTTACACGGCAGCATTCTAGTTACCTATGAGATTTCTATGGTTGAGACCGTTGCTAGGATCTTGTTGAACTCTTTTTTGGTAATCGTCTATAGGTGCTTTTTTCGCGAGTTAAAGTCACCGAAACAAAATCCACATTATTAATTTCCAATGTTGAAGCCATATTCTCCACGTGTTTCGCGACTGCGTGCTTGGGAAAAACAACAAAAACACCGATGCGCCATCGATGGGCATCGTGACGACAAAACCGGAAGTACAATAACTCGTACAGTAACTTTTTTATTTTCCGATGCGCATCGATGGCTTTTTCTTTGAGCAACTGAATGGCGTTTTCCATTTGATTCGATTTGATTGCTCGAGATTCGCTTCGAATCTGTGTCTGACGTCATGGATCTCCGATCGACTAGACTTATAGCGTTTTCCATTGGGAACCTCCGAGTGTGATCCGGATTTGTTGAATGACATCACTGCTCTCTGTAGGAGGCGCTCGGAGGATGGGCCCTGGTAACTCCCAATGAAATACGAAACGTTTTCGGAGCACTCTTTTGTTTCCCTCCGACTCTTGAGATGGGGCAGCTGGGAGCACTCCGGGAGCACTCCGGGAGGGAGTACCTTGGTCAATGGAAGACGATCCTCCCTCTCGGAGTTGCCCCTTTTTTCCCAATGGAATACGATTTTGATTTTGGAGCACTCCGGGAGTGCTCGGAGGTTCCCAATGGAAAACGCTATAAAACCGCACCGTGAACATATTCCCGCTCATTGTGATTTTTTGTCTGCTATAGTATGTTGAATTTTCGCGTCTTGTTAGTTTAAACCGTGACGTCAAAATCGGATACCGGAAAAATCGTACAGAGGCTACGTTCAATGAAGCTTAACGGTCTTACCTTTGCGTTAATTCCGTTGAGACTTTTGCTGAACGCTTTTTTACGATTGTTGTAATTTTTTTTAAATATCGTCTGCTGAGTCGTCCGTAGCTAGCATAGAAATCTTATAGCGTTTTCCATTGGGAACCTCCGAGTGTGATCCGGATTTGTTGAATGACGTCACTGCTCTCTGTAGGAGGCGCTCGGAGGATGGGCCCTGGTAACTCCCAATGAAATACGAAACGTTTTCGGAGCACTCTTTTGTTTCCCTCCGACTCTTGAGATGGGGCAGCTTGGAGCACTCCAGGAGCACTCCGGGAGGGAGTACCTTGGTAAATGGAAGACGATCCTCCCTCTCGGAGTTGCCCCTTTTTTCCCAATGGAATACGATTTTGATTTTGGAGCACTCCGGGAGTGCTCGGAGGTTCCCAATGGAAAACGCTATTATACTCCTACCTAGAATGCTCCCGTCTACGGGAGAACCTGACGCCAAGTCATTTTGTAGCAACGACTAATGATTATATAGTCTTTGCTTAAGCCTCAGCCAATCAGCGGCCATTCATTGACTACGGCAAGCCGCTAGCGCCATAACACGGCCCACTTAGATCCACTGCTACTCGCACTAGAAGGCCGCCCAGCTTTATTTTCCTCCCATGTTAACGACCGTATGAGGAAAAGCCGATTTACGCGGGAAAATTCCGCTTGGCACGCTAGGAACCGGGACAACCCTCTAATGTTATCCTAAGGGGAAATTTTTTCGAAACAGTCCCACTTTTAGGAACCTTTTCCCTTATCTTTGCAATATTGTTCAACGCTGAGATTTTAATATGATTTGAAGTAAGGTTTTAGCCTTATTTTAAGACTATGTTTGTAATTTTCCGATCTTTGGTTCGCGTTGAACAATATTGCAAAGATAAGGGAAAAGGTTCTTAAAAGTGGGACTGTTTCGAAAAATTTTCCCCGTAGGATAACATTAGAAGGGTTGTCCCGGTTCCTAGCGTGCCAAGCGGAATTTTCCCGCGTAAATCGGCTTTTCCTCATACGGTCGTTAACATTGGAGGAAAATAAAGCTGGGGGGCCTTCTAGTGCGAGTAGCAGTGGATCTAAGTTGGCCGTGGCCGTGGCCATACCATGGCGGTTAAAAATAGTAGAAGCTCAGACGATTTTTACAGGATTCATCCGATCCAAGCTAGATCCAAGCTCGCAGAATTCCCATAGGTTTTTGCTGGAGTTTTTCACATGAACCACTTCAACGTTTTTGGATTTTTATTTAATAAAAGTGTTAAGATTTTTTGAACTTTTAGTTTTGTTTTCATATTTACTTATTATAAGGAATATTTAAATGACATTGCGAGGAAGATAAATAAAATTTCGTTTAGGTTCGCTTTGAAAATATTTAAGCCTAGGCCTGACATAGGCCTAACTTTTAAAATAACAGGCAATGTCAATGGCAGTTTTTGGAGAAGCAGTGACTGAAGGTCCTTAGTATTAACCTTTGTATTTAAAGGTTATTTCACATTTAAAGTAAGTAATATTATTTAATAATTATTTAAAACAAAAGATCTGCTACTATAGAATTGGCCTTAAATATTTTGAAGATGAACTTAGAAATGGATAATTCATGGAAAGTTAGGACCACCTTAAAAGAAGATACTATTACAGAACTTTGTGAAATATGTCTATCAAACACATATTTCACTTTTGAAGAAAAATTTTTTTCTCAAAAAAATGGATTAGCGATGGGAAACCCACTTTCCGCCCCCATAGCAAATATGGTAATGGAATATGTGGAACAATCCTTAATGGAAGTGGAATTAATGAACTCAAATATAAAACTGTGGAATAGGTTTATGGATGACGTGTTTTTAATAAAAAACAAAATGTTAACTACGGAAAAATTATTGGATATAGTAAATAACTTTCATAAAAATATACAGTTCACTTTTGAAGGAAAAATAGAAGGAACATTACCATTTTTAGATATTTTGGTGTGTCATGACAATATTTCATTTCAGTGTAGTCTATACCAAAAACCGACACACGCAAAAACCTTTTTGAATTTTGATTCGTCACATCCGTTTAAAGTTAAACTAGGAGTCTTAAAATCATTTAAAAACAAAATAGAATTAATATCAGATACACCCATCAAAGACAAAAATAATATTAGAGATCAATTTATAAATAGTGGGTATCCAAAATATTTAATAGACACAATTTTCGAAACGAACTTGGTTAAAAATGAGTCTCAGAAGCAGAAGATTGAAAATGTAATTTCTTTACCGTATATAGAAGGCATTAGTGAGAAAACGAGTAGACAGTTAAAAAAATATAACATTAATTTGGTACATAAAACTGCAAACACATTAAAAACCCACGTAGTAAAAAATAAACCTAAAGTAGAAGAATTAAAGAAGACCGGAATAATTTAAAAAATAAAATGTGGTTGTAAAAAATCATATATTGGGCAATCAAAAAGGACACTTAAAATCAGAAGGGGGGAGCACCAAATGATGGTTAAAAAATTAGATAAAAAAAAACGGCCTAGCGGACCATATACTAAGAAATGGAAAACATGAAATTAATTGGGACTCGGCCAAAGTTTTAATTCAAGAACCAAATTGGAATAAGAGAGTTTTTAAAGAAAGAAGCTGTGTATATCAAAAAAATAGGACATTTGAATTTAGACAAGGGTATAATAGACGTAAAAGGGTGTTGGGAGATTTTGAGATTAGGGAATGAAAGCATTATGGTCTAAAGGGGTTCGTTGGTTGTATTCATTACTTGATATTGTTGTTTTTTCATTGTTGTTTTTTAATCGTTGTTTATTATTAATTTAAAAAAAAATGTAAATGTTATTGAAAATTGTAACTAATCAATTGTAAGACGCGGCTGAAGAAGGACCTCGGTCCGAAAGCTCCCGAGTGATTTTAAATGAAAATAACCATGAAGTAGCAGATCTTTTGTTTTAAATAATTATTAAATTTAGTCAACCATGGTAATATTATATTTATTATTATGTTTATAGTAACTAAGATAAACAAAAACCTTATGAAAGAGTAATTATATCCCAGAAAAAATACATTACACTAAAGAATTACACTTATGACGAATTGACGACAGTCATTGAATTAAACAGCAACAATCATACTGATTATTTTTCAAAACTTTACCTTCTATTTAATAATATGCTTTTTGTCTTAGAAGCTTAGCCAAGATAAATGTCTCGCACTCTGCTTAAATTCAACATTCCACTGTTAAACAACATAAGAGATAGTACTCAACGAAGATCGATATTTACAATGTTAAATAAAGTGTTTTTAAAGAAAACGGATATTGCAGTAATTATAGTCCTGAGTTGTTGTTCCACTAGGCTCACTGAACTTCCTGAAGTAATTTTTACCAAATCATCAATTTGAAAGCCCGCCGTTTGTTAACATTTCAAATTGCCCCGAGGCTTAAGGAAACCCAAACTTTTACCTGTACAACGACACATTACTGCCCACCGCAAATCGTTTTCTACATGTGGAAATGAAACATCGAAGGGCCATAACAACAAACAACGCAATAGTTATCCAAAACGTTTGCATATAAGAGAAAAATCTTTACGAGTAAAGAAACAGTCTACCATGTTTAAAAACTACATTAAACTCAATCACGGCCCCCTGCACGCGCTCACGTGAGCGCGTGCAGGGGGCCGTGACTCGATTGACGTGGGCCAATGAAATGCGGGTTCTTAAGGTGACGTAATATAAAATCAAATTATTGTTTTCAGTAATTCAAACTAGATGGCAACGAGTCGTTGCCGTAGTCACTCTTTGAATCGTGATTGGCTGATAATGATGAAACCTCCGAAAATGTAATTGGCCCATTTTGTATTTATACGGAATCATTCTATGTTATAAGATTTCTATGGTAGCTAGCCTTCCAGTGTGCTGTGACGTCACGATTCCGTTTAACAAACCCAGGGGTACGTTCAGCAGAGCTCATCGGACTAATCGGTGACCTCGGTTTCCTACTGTACGCTTTTTCTCATTTCCGGTTTTGACGTCACGATGCTCATCGGTTACTCACCGAAGTCATCGGCTGGAAGAGTCGGTTTTTCCGATGACTGACGTAAAACTTCTATAAAAGCTACGCCATTTTAAAAAAAAACCGATGACTGAATAAAAGCGTTCAGCAACTTACGACAGCATTGATCATTATGACTAAAAAGCTCATCGGTGGAAAATATCAAATCCATCGGGTTTTTTTCCGTTGACTGCTGCTGAACGTAGCCCGCTCTTTCAATCGTTGAGTTTGTTGAGCTAACGTTTCCAACGTGACGTCAAAACCGGAAATTACAAAAACCGTTCAGTGAAAAAAAGTTGTCAACGTTGAGACCGTTGAGCTTCACTGAACGTAGCCAGCATAAAGAAAAATGGTCTCAACGTTGAGTGTTGGAGCTGAACGGCGTTCAGTGAACGCTACACACTCTAACCCATTACCATAGATATAAGAAATGTATATAGAGGTCTAGATAAATTTTGGGGCGTCTAAGCCTAACATAATTGACACCTAGCAGACACCGAGGAAGGCACTTGACCAAGAGCGCGAGCTCTCTTAGCATTTTAGCAGGGAGAAAGGGAGTCGTAATTTACGCGCTAAATGTGTCCAAGCAGGGGAATAGAGACTCCAAGGGGCTGACAATGGGGGTAAAATCATGGAGGACCCAATACGGAACAAGTACGATTTTAGCGCCATCTACACAAATAAAGATTTGAAATGGCTGAATGCAGAGAGTAGGCTGAGAACAGGGAGGATAGATGGCGCTAAAATCTTACTTGTTCCGTATTGGGTCCTCCATGATTTTACCCCCATTGTCAGCCTCCTGGAGTCTCGGTTCCCCTGCTTGGACACATTTAGCGCGTAAATTACGACTCCCTTCCTCCCTGATTTTAGTACTAAGTGCTTGACCTTTCCGCAGGCCGTATTCTTTAACAACCATCTGTTGGTGACTTTTAGTCGAGGGGTCCGACACTCTTTCAAATTTCGTACACGCCAGTGATTTGAAAATTTCCAAATTTCAAATTTCTGATTAAATTTGAGAAAAACTTTTCAAATTTCTCAAATGTTTGGGCAAATTTTCAAATTTTAATCGATTCCGACCAATTTCTCAAATTTAATAAATCTTATGAAATTTGATGGTTTTCCGCAAATTTTTATGAAATCTTGCAAATATTTGTAATTTTGAATTGAAATTTTAACAAATCTTGAGAAAATTCATAAATTCCTACGGAAAATTTAAGAAATCTTAAAAATTTCCAAATTTACAAAAATCACTGCGAAATTTTCTTCGCCCTCGCTAAGATTTCCGAGGCAATATCCGAGCTCGGCTTTATAGGGTGGGTCCGAGGGTGGGTCGATGGGGTCGGCCCTCGGATATACCATAGGGTTTGCCGAGTGTTCGTTCACATACTATATATTTGTAAAACAAATGGGATTTCTACCATCAACTTCAAGCGCTCAACTTAATCTAACATTGTTTTTGTATAAATAGTAGTGAGTCATTCCAGGTCAAATCAACCAGGTCCATACCCCTCAAGTTACCGATTTTGATGAAATTTGGTGAACAGGTGTAGTTACGCATAAAACCAACCCCTGTAAGGCAGAAGTGCTGAAAAAGTTTTTTGAGGGGAGTTAGAGGACGAAATGTTTTTTGGCGGTTTTCCATATGCCGGTTGCGCTTTAGCTATAAAATCGCTATAACTTCAGTTTTAAAAGTGATATAAATATGCCTAATGGCTTATTTTCAAGGTAATTAATCAATTAATGCCCCAGATTATTATTTTCAAAAAATTTGAAAATTTGAAAACAAATTGAAATTTGAAATTTGGAAGTCACCTATTCGTGGATACCCAAAATAGCTATATTTAGAAAAATTATTTTTTGGCTTGTGTTGCTTTATATGATCACATTACGTGATCTGTAAAAATATTTTCTTGTGTTTTCTAGTTTTAACGAAGTTACAATCAATTTACCTTACCCCCGCGCCTATTTGAGCTATTCACAGCAATTACCTGCAACGCCGGTATCACAACCAATACATTTCCACGGTCACACATAATTGTATTTACACTTATTTGTTACTTCTAGTCATACTTTGAAAACATCGAAGATTCTTTCGATCAGTGTCCCTCTTATTTTTTACTTCTGACCACACTTATTTGTTACTACTAGTCAGCCGTTGAGTGTCACACTTATTTCTTCTGGTTATACGACAAAGACTAGATCGATCAGTTTCATACTTATTTGTTACTTCTGATCACCCTTATTTGTTACGTTGAGTATCACACTTAATACTTCTGGTCATACGCCGAAAACTAGGTTGATAAGTGTCATACTTAATTGTTACTTCTGGCCATACGTTGAAAGCGCGGCCCACTCTGAAAGGCCTTGAAAAACGCAAGAGGGAAACGGGCGCGTAGACCTCTATAAACACGCGAATTTACAATGTTGGAAGTTGCGGGGGTCCGTATACGCTGCCCAAAAAACCTTACTTAGAATTAAAATTAAGGAACGTATTTGCAACTCTAGGCAGTGGCGTAGCGTGGGCTATTGTCGCCCGGGGCGGAATCATAATTCCAAGGAGGATAGGAAGAGAGGCGAAGTAGAAGGGATGAACGCGCCAAAATCATCCTTGTAAAAAGGGGCAATTTTGCCGCCCTCCTAATGGTGGCGCCCGGGGCGGTCCGCCCTTCCGCCCCCCCTCGATACGCCACTGACTTTAGGTTATATGTAAACGACAGCTATTCAAATATATAACTTTCATGAAAATCGGACTTAAATTAAGGAACTGTATGTAGATTTTTGGACCAAATATAAAACCACGAAAATTGGGGTCCCGTAAATTACCCTGAAAACTATACTTTAATTTAATATTTACTGATATAACTGAAGTTGTAGGTCGCTGAATCCTAACCTATCCAATAATATTTTTTTAATGTTATCGGACTTAATTGTAAATAAAATATCTACCACATAAATCGAAACCCAACTTCTAGGGCTCCGATTTGAAAACTTAATGAAAGGCTATCAATGGCAATGTATGTACATTCGAACGAGATATCATTGACTCTTCTAGCTCTAACCGTTGAAGAGATATGCGCAACACGGCGGCATCGGTATCGGCTATACTGTACGTGAGACCTTGGAGTAGAGAAGTTCTCTACTCCAAGGTGAGACACACAAACCTTTAGGATTGTGTGTAAAAACGAGCGAACAACTGAGACAAAAACCAAAACGGGGCAAAATTCAAGGTCGATGTATAGGTGGGTAAAGTAGAACTAGAGTTATTCCAGGTCAAATCAACTAGGTCCATACCCCTCAAGTTACCGATTTTGATGAAATTTGGTAAACAGGTGTAGTTATGCATAAAACCAACCCCTGTAAAGCAGAAGTGCTGAAAAAGTTTTTTGAGGGGAGTTACAGGACGAAATGTTTTTTGGCGGTTTTCCATATGCCGGTTGCGCTTTAGCTATAAAATCGCTATAACTTCAGTTTGAAAAGTGATATAAATATGCCTAATGGCTTATTTTCAAGGTAATTAATCAATTAATGCCCCAGATTATTATTTTCAAAAAATTTGAAAATTTGAAAACAAATTGAAATTTGAAATTTGGAAGTCACCCATTCGGGGATACCCAAAATAGCTATATTTAGAAAAATTATTTTTTTGCTTGTATTGCCTTATTTGACCACATTACGTGATATGTAAAAATATTTTCTGATGTTTTCCAGTTTTAACGAAGTTACAATCAATTTACCTTAGCCCCGCGCCTCAACCAATTTTAATTTTTTTGGGGGGATTTTTCATATTTTATTTTTTTCCTTGTGAACAACCAAATTTCCTCGTATTTTATAAAACTTATTATTAGTTCCCCCAAAGTGTACTCCTGCTATGTAAACACTTAAATATAATTGTTTCATTATTTGTGGAATTAGGGGCAAAGTTTACTCCACCGCACCATATTTTGTTTGTTGATTTCTAATAGTTTATCAACAACATGCAGACTTGTATAGTACAGAGAAATCAATTTAATGATAAAATAATTTACAAAGTCTTAGCACTTATAGTTAGTGCTTTTTCAGCTTTTTTCGTTTCCGCAGCTGGTAGCTTCCATAATCTACCCGTTTTTGTAGTAGGGTTTGCAATAACCATGACATCTCTACGGAGAAGCCGTCCTCGGTCTTCTTCATTAGGGTAACGATATGAAGCAGCTAGTCCATGAGGATGAAGAAAGCATAATTCTAGCTCTTGATGGACATCGATTTTCTCTAAAATGAATGCCAGCCACCATTTGCCGTCTCGTTTCGCAACAATGAACCCATGAATATCTGACCAAGGTAGAATGTGACTTTCAGATTCTTTTTGGACTTTAAGTGTCGTAGATTTAGTTGAGGATGACATTATTTTGGTTTGTACTTCACTTTTTGTTATCGGTACAACTGAATGAATAGATCTAATTCCTTTGATCCGATGAGCATTTTCGTAACGAACTTTTAAAGTGCTTTCCATTTCGTCTATTTCATTTTGTCTCACAAATTCAAAAGATATTTTGTCAAGTCGTTCTTCATTTGAATGCCACTTTGCTTTGGCCCAAGTTAAAAGTTGCTCTGGATTTAGAATAATTGTGTTGTTTAGGCTAGCCAAGGCTGCGAGTCTTTTCACACACCCTCCAAGGCCATCACAAGGGCCTTTGCCGTGGGAAGTTTTAAAAAAATGCATAAGTTTGTTACATTCTTGAAATTTTTATACTGGGAAGGAGCACCATCTGAGAAGTAAACAACTCCCCGCAAACCGGTTAAAGCTTTTTTCAAAAACTCAATAAGTTTCATTAAAAACACGTGAACAGTTGTAGCATCATGCTTTACGCTATCAGATATTACAACATAGTTAACATTGTTTAATAGTCCTCCGATGTGTTCTCTGTAATAGCAAACAAATGGATGGAGAGTGGCTTGATCCGATGCCCAGTGAAAAGACTGAATTGCGTCTTGCGCTATAAACGTATAATTTTCAGAAAAGTCGCCGATGATGAGGGCATAGCCTGGAACTAGGGACGCTTTTATCTGTTGTAAATACAGCGATTGCTCTGTTGTAATATGATCATGTGTTAAAAGCTCTTCTAAATTTTCAAGAAGTTCATCCACAAATTCTAAAGTATTTTTTTGTATAACTTCAAGAGTGCTTCTATCCACGTTGCCCCATTGTCTGAAGCTGACAAAGTCGATACTTTCCTCATCAATTATATTTTCGATGTAGTTCCTGAGTTCGTAAAATCCTGGGCATTCCTCACAATCTTTCAGAAAACAGTCTTCTGTCGGATTGACTCAGACAACGCTCTTCAGACAATCTTTATAAATTTTCAAATGCCAACTACGGTCTTTCGTCAGTTCCCCTAACCTAACACCTTCAATTTTTAACTTCACATTTTGATGATACTTGCATACGAAAGTAGAATGAGTACCAGAGGATCAAGCCAGTATGCAGATTTTTGGTCTTAATTCGACAAACTTAGAAAAGGATATTTGTATTTCACTGTGCATTGACTTAAACATTTGATGTAGCTCCTTTAAATTGCACAAAATGAGTCTTTCCTGTTTGTGTACTCTTTGGTCAAATTCACGGATGCTTTTAAAATCTTTCTTGCCTGGAAGATTTCGGCCTCTGCATTCCTCATTTTCATAGAAATTTCTCACACTATCCACTGTATTCTGATCCAGATTTTTCCCAGGTTTGGGGTTGGGTGTACTCAAGATTCCTTTTTCTTCCACAAGCTTCTTGGTACGTCTTATCATGTAGTTTGTTGCTCCAAATTCTTGCTGGACTTTGGAGGCACTCCACCCTTTGGGTAATACAGTTAAAACTTGAAATTTATCGCTTCTATTTTCGGATATATTAAATTTGTGTTTTAGTTGGTTAATCATTTTATCCAAGTAATTTTGTTCCGCTATCACGTTTTCATCTGTGTCCAAGGACGTATATAAGGGGGGGTTTAGGGGGTTCAAACACCCCCCTTAGGACTCGATTCCATTCTTACGAAAGGAGCGCAGCATTAAGAAATAAACAGTAAGACGTAAAAATGAATTGAAATATCCGCAACGCAGCACAGTAAAATATATTAATATATTACTAGGATCATTAATATTGTCATTTTCTCGCAAATGTATTAAAAAACTTTGTTTGATACAAGTGCGGAAATGTCATTGTCACTCGTCCCGAGTCTAGGCGGTACTTTAAATATGCGTTATTGCTAACGAAAAATTTCGCGCTCGCGATTTCATCTGGTTGTGTTATAATCCGCCCCCCCCCCTTAGACGATCTATATCTACGTGCTTGTCTGTGTCAGTTACTGAAACCCCTCTAATTTCATCGAACGTCTTCTCATAAACAGCTTCAATCAGGGCCGGCTCAAGTTATTATTTTTCACTCGGGCAAGGGGAATTTTTGGCGCCCCTGTTATTTTGAAACTAAATTAAACTACCCCCCCCCCCCCGTATAAAACATAACCATGTCCTTGTTATAAATTTACGGTTTTCATAACAATAAATAATCCCTTTAATCACTTTCTAAATACTTTGTGTAAACATATTTAATACCTTCTTTATGGTACATGGTCATTTTACATGGAGCTTGAAACACTAGGTAAGGTGGCAAAACTAGTATACCTAAAGTTCATTAATTATACACACTCAAAACTTACTGTTGAAAAAACAGCAAATACGGTTTATAATTTACAGCAAGGCGCAGTTGAAGTGGGTTAACAGCAGTTTGTCGTAAAATTTACAGCTTTCTGCTGTATTTTGAAGAAAACAGTAGCGACTGTAAAAATTCATATTCGTACTGTTTTTAAAATGACAGTTATATTCAAATTAACAATATGAAACCGTGGTTGACGTTTTACTTAAAAAATGCGTAAAATTTACCACACGTTGCTGTTTTTTTCTGTTATAAACGGCAAGCGCTAGTATATAAAACAACTAATTATTATTTAGTTGTCAAAACATTTTTTTAAATCGTACAAGATTCCTTTTAGTTTTAAATATAATAATATCCGATATAAATATTTTTATATACTCTTTTGTTTAAGTAGCACCCCACGCAAAATGCTATATTAATTACAACCCTTGTTCATCGTGTGCTTAATCATTTGAAACCAAGTTAATAGTTTACTTTCCTTTGCTTTTCCCTATAACTCTAAACTACAAAGGCTCGAGATAAACAATTAAACATGATCAGTTAGAGTTGTAGTCATTTCTGATATTTTCGACGAAGTTTTTCTATTGAATTATGAAAATATTTTGTCATATAATAATTGATAAAAATTTTATAAATTTCTATCATGAATTGATTAATAAAATATTTGTTAATTTTTAATAAGGCCTAAACCAATGTGATAATGGTTTGATCCGTAAAATGTTTGATGGAATTTTAAGGTTGTGGATAGGTCCAGTACTAAATACGTTTGATATCTAGAACTACGGCAAACACTGGAATTTTACCGTATTAAATACGTCTGGAATGAAGGTTAAAAGAACAGCAATACTCTGTAAATATAACTTTATCTTGCTGTATTTTTAAACAGCAGAGTGTTCAGTAAATTTAACAGGAAGCATGACAATAAAAAAAACAGTCAGAGTTGGTTGTGAAATTAACAGCATTCTGCTGGCATCTATGCTGACCGCAGATTACTGTAAAATTTACCATAATATTTTTCTGTGTGTAATGTCCATACTGAATAGTATCAACGCCAAAAACACTTCCAATTCAGCGACCGTGTCAGCCTGACCGTCCCGATGGTCTCCACTGACTCTCCTCTACGCCAACATGGAATCGCTCTGCAATAAGATCCCAGCCTTCCGAGGTTACCTCTCAACTCTCCGCCCTGCTATTGTCGCGTTAACTGAGACAAAACTGGACTCCTCGATGCATTCCTCGGAAATATTTGACTTGGACTGTCGTATACCGTCACGACCGAAATCGACACGGTGGTGGTGTCCTGATCGCGGTCGCCAACAGCATAAAATCTTATCCAGTGCGCTCCGAGGATACCGTTGAGGTGGTTGTGGTGCGACTTACTTTGGGCTCCAAATGTCTGAGGGTCGCTTGCGTCTATCGTCCCCCCTCGTCCAATAAGTCGTATTCCACCCGGGTCAACGCCTTACTTGAAAAGCTGTCTCTGATATCCTAGTAGTTGGTGATTTCTACTATAAATCCATAGTCTGGGATCTGTTACAAACCCCTTTAACTCTCGATTCGAAGTTCTTGTGCACTGTGCTCTCATGCAACTACACGCAGCACGTTCTTAGTGCTACCATAACTACGTCTTCCTGTGAAAGCATTCTCGACTTAGCGCTCTCGTCTCCCGCAGGAGTTGTTGGCGACGTGATACACAGCCCAGGTCTCGGGGACCACGACTTTTTTCAATTCACTCTGCCGGCTCTCCCCTCACCACCTAAACTGCGCACCTGTCTAGTGATACTGAAGCTATCTCCGCTGAACTTCAGTTACTGTGCCTCCCAAACCAGGATATGTGTGACAAGTGGAACACTTTTAAGGCTACCCTCTCTGAGGCGGTCTAACGTGACACCCCTCACGCAACATCTCATCCAGATTCGGTGTCCCTCTCTTCCCCCTGGTCTGCCCCCCCCCCTATGGAAGATATCACAATCTCAAGCACGGGAATCCTAAAGCTCCTTCAGCAGCTAAATCCCCATAAAGTGCCAGGGCCCGATGAACTTCACCCGGCAATCCTGAAACGTTGCGCGGGACCGCTGGCCTCTCCACCGGAGAGGCCAGCGGTCACTCTCCACGGCCACACTCCTACAGGACTGGAAGCGCGCCAATGTAACGTCGATTCCAAAGGGAGGGCCCCCAAATGATCCTGAGGAATACAGACAAATCTCCCTGTTGGCCCAACTCCTAAAGGTTGCTGAGCACGTTGTCACCTCCTCCGTCACCACCCACTTGGAGCTCCATAATGCCATTACTCCAGCCCAACACGGCCTCCGCCGCGGTTACAGAACCGAAAGCCAGCTCCTCTCCAGCGTGGATGGTTGGTGCACCGGTCTGGAGACCGCCCCCCAAGTGGATGTGGTCTTCCTAGACTTCAGAAAGCCATTTGACACGGTGTCTTATCAGCTTCTTTTTTCGAAACTAGATAGCTATGGCGTACGCGGCCCCACTCTACGGTGGCTAGCCTCCTACCTGGAGGGGCATGAGTTCCGTGTAGTCCTTCCTGGTGCCTGGTCAGATTGGTATCCCGTCATTTCAGGCTACCACAGGGCTCAGTACTTTGCCCTCTTCTCTTCACAATTTATGTCAATGACGTAGGCTCTGGTGTATTCTCTCGTTTGTCCATTTACGCCAACGACGTCGCCCTGTCTCGAGCAATTTTCTGCCCTGGCGATCACGTCACCCTACAGCTGGACCTCGACCAAATAATGCTATGGAGCTGCCACTGGAAGCTGAAACTAAACTCCAAAAAATGCAAAGTGCTAAGCCTTCACCGCTCAGGGTTTCAACCCACCTCCTTCGGGTACCAAATTGAAGGCACGGCAATTGATCACGTTCAAGAGTTCAAGTATCTCGGTGTTACTTTAGCTGCCACGCTCTCCTGGGATGTCCACGTTTTTATGACTGTCTCTAGGGCCCACCGAGCTCTCGGCTTCCTCCGCCGAACCCTCCACGGCTACTCCTTTCCCACGAAAGCATCGGCCATAAAAACCTACGTCACTCCGATTTTGGAGTACTGCTCAGCCATGTGGTCCCCACACACCGCGGCGGAAACTCACAAACTCGATATGGTTCAACGAAAGGCCATCCGTTTTGCCACATCGGTCGGGTACTCGTGGGACATCAGTATCTCACAAGTACTTAAGAATGTTAACTCGCCCACTCTCGCGTCGCGTCGCCGCATCAAACGTCTTGTGGCGATAAACTCCATCATCCATAAAGCGAATGGGGCGCTTTCACCAATCGCGCATACAATTTAATCGTGGATGCGTGCCCCCGCGGTTTGAAAACCGGCCAATCCTATGTTATCCCCTATCTTTGGAACTAGCCATCGAAAACGGTTTAAATGCCGGTTCATAAGAGCCTAAAAAACAAATAGAATTCTTGAAGATGGCCAGCTAGTTTATTTATCATAAAGCTGGATAAACGACAACGAAATAGCAAGCAAGTACATTGAAGTACTGTATTCCTTTGGGCTTCCTTCTATTTTTGTAGTATCGCCCAATCACTTTTTCTTCTTCATATTATATACTATTATATATATCTTCTTCATATTATATACTATTATATATATCTTCTTCATATTATATACTATTATATATATCTTCTTCATATTATATACTATTATATATATCTTCTTCATATTATATACTATTATATATATATAATGCTTTATCCGTCAAAACTATCCACTGTAATTTTATGGATTATTTACTATTGTAAAGTAAATAGTAGATAAATAACGTTCATCGATGATGTTGGACATTTTCGTTGGGAAAGCGATTTGTATTTCTAATTAGCTAAGGATTTTTCGAATTATGCTATGCTTTCATTAAAATTTTTATAAACAAATCGAATTCTTGGTAAACCAAAAAGGCGCGCAACTCAATTTCGGCGCCCCTCTCAAACCGGCGCCCCGGGAGTAGGATGTACCCCCATCTTTGGCACTTTTCAATGTACAGGTAGAAAGGGGGTCGGCACCGGAAGTCCCCGCTTCCTTCCCCCTTCCGGCAGGTGGCGCGGGGGGTCGACATTTTCCTCCCCCTCGGGGTCATTGACCTCCGCAGAGTGGCGCGCGTACTGCGCGCTGATTGGCTGGACCACGTGGTAACTACGCGGCGCGGTGACCACACGGTTACTACGCGCGTGTACTGCGCGCTAATTGGTTGGGGCGAAATTATTCAAAATGGCGCTGATTGGTTGGTGTTTTGGCGCGAAATTGTTCAAAATGGGGTCAGTACTCCTTTAAAGGAATTCCCAGGCTCGCATAGCTATACTCGGTCCCCGTTTTCCATTGTTAAAGTGGTGACAGGTTTGATTGATTGAGCAGGTGTAGAATGTACGAGGAATGCGCCGTTGCTAGGTTACCCCGCTCGCTGTTAGAGTATCAACAAATAAAATACCTTTAGCGACAATACCGAGAGAATCACCTATTAATTATGTCATCGAATTATTACGTCAAATTGAGGTCGCGCATTCGCTGGAAAAATGGCCGCGTTAGTGAACATTCCAATTTTAGCGACGTAGAAACCGGTTCATTCCGCTTTCGTTAAGTAATTAATCATTTTGACAAATTGAATACACCTGTTAATAGGACTGTCACGCGATTATTGTTCTTTCCCCCCTTACCTTGCCAGTATATAAGAAATCGCGCAACGGTCAATTTCGCAGAAGCGACGAACACCGCCCTCACTCTCCCAACGACTCAAGAAAATCAGCAAGATGGTAATTATGTTTTTGAAATTTTTTTAAGCGAGATTAGTTTTTAATCTCTATATGTCTTAGGCAGCCCGAGACGACATTAAGCTCGATTATGACACTCCCCCAACAGCACCAGTGGCCCAGTGCAGTTGCCCGAAGTATACGCTAGAAAATCGAAAGTCGGCGAAGTAATTAAAAAAATTAAACCTCGACAATCATTGAACGAAAAATGCGAAGCTGGGAAAGGGGCTAAACAAGACCAAGAAAAATTAACAAAGAATAGCACTTGGCACGATATTGTATTAGAATTCTCCGAGCTCGGAGATTTGGGCGTTAAAATAACGACCTTTGACCAAAAAATATATATAGATATAAGGCGTTACGCCACGCACGTAGCATCCAGTCTTCCGCAACCGACTAAACAGGGTGTATGCGTTAAACTAGAATCAGAACCCCAGCTTAAAGCAGCCTTAGAAGACGTCAAGGACCAAGACGCCGTTTACCAAATTGAGGGCAATAAATTAGAAATTCGCCATAGCCAGGCCACCGGTCACACTTGCTTGGCCAAAAATTCTGGTTCCTCATTTGCAAAATCGCTGACCCTATACGGAAGAAGAGACATTCATGACGTCCTGCGGTTATTGAGGAAGTGACTCAACGCTACGACGAAATTCGTAAATTACAATGACTCAAGAAGCCCCTCTCGATTTAAGCACCAGGTTTCGACCTGAGAACTATTATTCGGTTACTAAAATTATCTCTCGGACTTCCCAAAAATACAAATGTAAAACTTTAGAATTCAAGTGCGAGTTCAAAAACTTGGACGATCTCAACCACGCGCGAATAGAAACCCAATTAAACGAAATTTTCCAATCCTTATTAAACGAAATTAGCGATGAAAATCAGGGTTATAGTCGTATCAGAATAGCGGTCAGTTCGGACGAACTCGAAGAGCCCATTAATTTCCAATTTATGAACCTAAACGAGTTGACGGCCGATAGAATTTTAAGCGGTATCGAGCAGGTAGCCCAGTCCCATAAGAATTTATACTTTGAGGCCCCCCCTAAAATTCGACATAATTCTTCTGCAAGACACCAATATGAGTGGTAGTCAAAAAAGTATTCGTAACAGGACTATTTTGGGCAGAAGTTTTTTCCAAGACACAAAGGGCTCTAAATAGAGTTTATATGAAACTTAAGGAAAATTTATTAACACTCAACATAAATAAAACTAATTACATTTGTTTCTCCTCGAGAACGACTATAGATTTGTTACATTAATTAAAAATTCACGAAAATAATAATTGTAAGAACTGCACTGGAAAATGTTTAAAGTTAGAAAGAGTAAATAAACTAAAATATCTGGGGGTAATAATAGACAGTAATCTAAAGTGGAATGAACATGTGACCTATATCACTAATAAAATTCGACTATGCATAAATTCCGTGAAATTAAAAACTTTTTAGAAATACCGTGGTTAAAAACAGTATATTACGCCATAATTCAATCAATTATATCATACGGAATAATCGGCTGGGGTGGTACTTATGATACTACAATCGTACCATTAGAAATATTACAAAGAAAAATTCTACGCATATGTACGAAATTATTATTATTAACCTCGCAGTTTGAAACAAGTTGTCCCTATATTAAGAATCAGCTTGGCATACAATTTGCAGCTCTGGCCTTATAAATGTTTCACTGTATACAATGTCTTTACCCACATCGTGTACATTTAGTAATATTAGTTTACGTATAACCGTAACCATTTAGTTATACCAATCGACCATGGTTAGGTAAATATAATGCATTTATAAGTTCGCGTGTTGAACACATAATAGTATTAAGAACTTTCTA
The DNA here is from genome assembly GCF_980474605.1 of Leiobunum rupestre. NCBI lineage: Eukaryota > Metazoa > Arthropoda > Arachnida > Opiliones > Sclerosomatidae > Leiobunum > Leiobunum rupestre. Next base: position 40,687,867 of record NC_143384.1, read on the forward strand.
ATTAAATTGAATACATTGCCACTATACGAAATATTTACATACATTAAACAAGGTTGGTTCGCGCTCATGAAATTTATATAATAGTAAACTTTGTAGGGTAAATTACTTGACTTTGTAATGGATATTTCAATAACCGTTCATCATTTTAATAGATCAATGACGGTATAATTAACAACGTCTGAATTTTCGTCGCTAAAAGATATGTCCATAAAGATTGATTATAAAAAGTTTAATACAAAGGTATCTATGGATTTGGATTACCTAAACAAGTTGCCCCTATATGAACTTTTAAACGGTTATTCGTGTTAAACGTGTACATTGCTACTATAACTTTTTCAAAAAGCAGCAGTCGATAAGTATGACATTCTAATTACCGTCAAATACAGAGCTAGAAGTTACTTGGTTAACCATTTTTAGGTTATTTTTATGGTTAGTTATTGAGCGTTTCACTCCTATACGGTTCAATGGGAATTATTATTGATCGCTATTGTCAGTTATAATAAGAATGAAAATAGAGTTGCAAGATCGGAAGAAATTTTTATACAGCTTTATTTATACAATTTTCATACAACTTTATTACGCGTTATAATATAATTTTTAACTCGGAACCTAGAAATGAAAAATGCTATTAGAATCGTAATTATTTTTTCGGAACCAATTGGTTTACCTCCTTCTACGACAATAGTGATTCCCGGAGCTGTAATTAAAATTAAAAATTAAAAATGAGAAACATGATAGTTTGATTTTATACTTACCATTTCGGAGATCAAGCGCTCTTGGTTTGTTCGCTGGAGGTTCCGGGTTTGTCAAGGATGTGGCTGGTGTAGACGGGTCGTCCTCTTCCTCTGGGTACAATTCTAGGGGATTACCCTCTATACTTTGAACATAGGCAGCCACTTGCCTTGCCTTTTCATAGGCGCACACATTTCTGTTAAATAAGAAATACTATATAATTTCCCCACCAAAAGATGGTGATCATTGATTCATACCGCGTATGGTCGTTGTTAAAATGATGGTGAAAGTCACCCGGCTGTAGTTCTAAATCTGGGAAATTGGGGCACACAAACCGCGTGGCGACGATTATTCGATCTAGATCGATAAAGTTTCCCAGGTACTCTTTCGTTTGCCTTTCTTTGACAATAACGTATTGGGCCAGTCGCGTTATATTTAAGACATGGCGCTCGACGGCCTCAATATCGTATTGTCCCTGATCCCTGGGAAGCTTATTGACATAGTAGGCGATCGAGTCGATTTGGCGGTTTGTATCCCCCGAATAATTATTAGCAACCGGGGTACGAAAAACAATTAGGTCTTCGCAACCATCTGAGCTTTTGTAGCCAATCTGTAACATTTATATTTAACTTAAAATATAAAATTTTAAATATAAAACTTTTAAAAATTACCTCTTTTACCAAAAAGAAGAATATTTAATTTTTGGCCAAATTATGGCGAACAGAATGTGTATAGCTACAAACGATTCCCTAGAAACAAAAACAACTAAGTATTTGTTACATTAAAAACACCTAGAAACTTACATTTTTTTTGCTTCGGGAAGATTCACTAGTGTCAGGATTTCTAGATTCGGGTGACTAAAGGATATTTATATACTACCTAAAACCCCTTAGAGGGGACGCGTTTAAAACTCCAGCAGGTGTTTCGTTGACAATACAATTAATTATGTCATATTTCTCGAATTATTACGTCAAATTGAGGTCGCGCATTCGTTGGAAAAATGGCCACGTTAGTGAACAATCCTTTCGCATACACCTGTTAATATTCGTTAACTGTCACGCGATTATTTGTTCATAATCTGATACCTTAGGGAGAATGATAGAAAATTAAGAAACTATCATTTTTAATCTTATAATAAACTAAGGTAGTGCCTCGGTATCCAGTGGCGTTGGAGACATGTTAAAATGTAGACAAAATAAATACCTCTGAGGTTGGCGCGGTAATAATTATCAATTACTTGTAAAAGTATATAATAGTACATAACGGGGTAAATTACTTGTCAAGCGAGGCGTTTTTTAAAATGTTTTTAAGATAAAAATAAAACTCTTGATCTTAAATTGCTTTTTATTCACATAATCTCCAATTTACAATAAAGATATTTATATATAGCCACTCGGCATATATCGTACTTTTTTCTAAAGCGCAAGAATATTTCTTACTTTCCAAATTAGTGTTGTGTTTAATAAGACACGTAAACCTGGGTCTGTATTCATCCAATTCAGTAACCTCCGGGGAACCTACACCATTTAGGTCTATCTCTTCGCGGTTTATTAGTTCTAATAAAAATTTGCACTTGTCTGCTCCTTGACAAAATACGCGGTCATAGCCGTCAGTAGCCATTCGCATGCATTCTTCCAATTTGTTGTACGGGGTAAAACCATAGTCCCAAGCGAGACCGTGTATGTTCTTCTCAACCCCCGTGTTCTGGCGTTGAGTTCGGGAAGGTAGATCAGTTTGGGGGTATGGTGGAAGAAAAACCCACGATGCGACCCGGGATGTATTTTCGGCCGCGCAAGCTGACGATTCTTTCACTATTTTCTCATCTTTGGTCCGCCCGTCAAATAATTCAAAATCAACGACTATTGATTTCTTATGCCTATAATTCAAAAGTAAATAGATTACCTTCCGAGAAAGAGGAATAAAATAAGATTATACTTACATAGTTTTGACTTGACTTGAATCTTCTTCGAGTTTGAATGGTTATCCACTGATCGATCGATTTTATATAGTCAGTTATTGCGTCATTGTATTTACATCAGCACAGTAGAAAAACCCATGGATTTCGCTCCACCGATATAACATTCACCACCACTTATTCGCCACTTTAGAACGCCAAGAAAAGAGGTAGTATTTTTCTACCTTTTTAAAATTTTGTAGTATCGGTAATGAATTTTAAAGAACCGAACGTAGAGTAAAGATTTTTTTGTATTATCTGTCTATATTTGCGTATCGGAGTTGCGTTTTGCCGTATTAAAAGTAGAAAAAGGAATTTTATAGTATTATTCTACCTACTTACATATCTGAAATGTATTTTATCAAATTTTAAAGGGGATTTTAGCAGTATTTTCATATTAAGCTAACGTAACTGAAAGTGTAAATGTAACTACTCTGACATTTTATGTAAAGGCGACATTAAAAAACTCGGATACATATTTTATTTACATTGGAAAATTGACACTTTATTGTAATATTTACACTTTGAAATTCTAAAATATGTTTACGACTTTTGTAATATTGTTACATTTCCAACTTGGCATCCTCGAATGAATGGACATAATGGAATTTGACGGCAATGAACTATTAACGGTATATCTCCGTCTTGCCATTCTTCGACCATTAGGCCGCAAAAAGGACACTTGACACTCGTTCCGTTACCGAGCGCATAAAATCCCCAGGCGGCCAAATCTTCGGTTGCATAAGTAACCCAGTGTTTAAAACTGAGTAATCTTTCTCTTTCCGAAAACATTTTTAAAGACTCGTAAGAAGGTTCTCTTCGTATCGTAGGAAAACAATCTTCAAGTTCTATTCTCGCTGCTATATCAAAGAATATAGACCCCAGGAATCGAAAGAAAAACCGTTAATGTCTCACCTCTCAAGTTGACGGGAGAGCTTCCGGCTAGGCGAATCAATAGAACCGGAAATAAGCCCGTCAACCTAGGTTTGCCTTTGGAGGCTAGGGACAAGCAAATTATACTAGATAGAGCTGCAGTTTCCATTCCTGGGGTCTAAATTCTTTGGCTATATATTCCGCTTGAAGTTTTGTCTCTGTTTTTTCAATATATTGATACTTTTCAATAGTTCCGTACACGGTTCGTTAATTTCCTTATCACTCATTATCCAACTGTCGTCCAATTTTGTTCTGTAAAATGAAATGTGTAATTCTGGCTTCGTAGGGTTACCGAAATATCAACATTAAACTAAAAGGGTCATTTCTTTGGCTAAAAGATAAGTATTTAAACAATGCTTACATTCTCAATAATGCAGTCGTTACAATCAGGGTAGTGCCACTAAGTTCTTAATTTAAAATGGCAAAACAATAATGGTCTTTCATACCCACGGTCAACGAATTAAGTAACGTTCGTAATTTGTTACGTTTAAAAAAGTTCAATTTACCCCTGGTGGTGAAAAATAACAATGCCACTCTAAAAACTCTCAAGTTAAGGTTGGGTTTGGTTGATGTAACGTACGAATTAAACCATTGCAAAATACGTTGGAGATTTATTTCGAGTTGTATAATAATAACGCCCTTGCGCTCTTCCATTATTAGTTCCTTTACACGTTACAGCGTAAAGTGTCTCATTGATGGAATAAGTTTCACGCTAAACAGACAACAATTCAGATGCAATGTTTTTAAATATATTGTTAGTAAGTTTTTCGAAAATTTTCCCCCACGGAAAAAAACCAATAACTGCTGGCATCCAAATATTTTATTAACCAAAGAAAAAGAAAACTCATAAATATCCAGTAATAATTACAGGCGCTGGATTTATAATGTCAAGACCTTAAAAAAATATCACAGTCTTTTCGACGGAGACGCTTGGAGAAAACGTGTCCATGACCGACGCGTCATTCCCACCACTACGGCACTTGATGTTCGCACTTAACTACGCGAGCCTTTCTTTTCCAGTAATACTGATGAATAGAACTACATTTGCAACACAAATCGTACCACTGTCCATCGTCATCTCGATCCTTTTTTGTGCAAGTCGTATTTTTTTTACACACGTCGCATTTGTTAGGCATGGGCTCTCTGATATCCGAATTCATGATGTTTTTTTAAATATGACGACAATGCTGATAGGGTACGTGTTCTGCTAAATATATATTTACTAAACAGTAATAATATTAAAAGAGTACTAATTAATAGTAAGACTGCGTACAATACTCAACCGTTAGCGACTAAAATCACGATAAACGGAAGAGATATAAACGCTAATGATTGAATGCTTATACCGGTAGATAAATTTTCGCAATTCAAAAATGGGTACAACGAAAACAGTCTTTTATCCTCCTTCAAATTGTAATTTTCGACCACTTTTTCGTAGCACGCGCTACAAAGAGTTCGCCGCTAAATGAGTCGTGCCTTTGGGTAATATCGTACCTCAGTTCGTTATTTTCCTTATCACTCAATCAAACCCTGTTAACAATGGAAATAAACGCCGTGGAGAGAGATAGTTCGCGGTAATCAGAGGAGCGCTAACGGCTATTAGCTTAACTTAATTTTAATTGACTCAATAACAAAAAGTGGATTATTCATGGATTTTAAAAAGGTACGTTAAAACATTTTAAACTTGTATTTTTCAAGTTTTGTAAAAAAAAGTTTTATTATCAAAAAATTAATAACAATTATTTGATAAGCAATTTGTAATAGGAATATAAAATTGTTTAAAATATTCCCAAGATTTATTCAAACTAATAAATGTTTTTAATACATTTTCAAACAGTGTACATGAAAATCCCCAAAGGGTAAAACATTACATTTCCGTTATAATAGTTTAATGTATACGTAACCGATTTATGTACGTGAGGCATTGTTAGATTAACTTTACACCTTATCGAAGTAATACGCGATCCTTACAACGTATGACCTGAAATAACAAATAAGTGTGACACTTACTAGTACACTTAGACTTGAAATTTGTTTCGACAATGAAATTTTTTTTAAAAGAGAACGTCCAGGGCATTCATTCGTTTTTATCGCTAAAGATTTTTCGTGCAACCAACACCTTAACATTTTAACAATCTGCAACCATTTAACATCTTATTTTCTTAAATAAAACCAGAGAAGGTAACCATGAAAATTTAAAAATGTTGGAATAGCAATCAATTGAATACAGCCCGTTTATTCAATAGTCAAATTTATCATCTTTTGTTACACTTTATCAAAACTTTTTGCCTTATATATTTAAGGCCCTAGATAGCGAGCATGTTTTTGACCGATCGTTTTATAGGATCTTGGCGTAAATAAATTTCCTACTTCTACATATCTGTTGTCGTAAGTTTTAGTCAAGTTGATAAGTTGTTTGTGTTTGAAAGGGTATAATAAAATTTCTTTAGCAGAAAAACTTTAAATTCATCATATAGTAATTGATTTGGGTAATAATAATTTCGTACATATGCGTAGAATTTTTCTTTGTAATATTTCTAATGGTACGATTGTAGTATCATAAGTACCATCCCAGCCGATTATTCCGTATGATATAATTGATTGAATTATGGCGTAATATACTGTTTTTAACCACGGTATTTCTAAAAAGTTTTTAATTTCACGGAATTTATACATAGTCGAATTTTATTAGTGATATAGGTCACATGTTCATTCCACTTTAGATTACTGTCTATTATTACCCCCAGATATTTTAGTTTATTTACTCTTTCTAACTTTAAACATTTTCCAATGCAGTTTTTACAATTATTATTTTCGTGAATTTTTAATTAATGTAACAAATCTATAGTCGTTCTCGAGGAGAAACAAATGTAATTAGTTTTATTTATGTTGGGTGTTAATAAATTTTCCTTAAGTTTCATATAAACTCTATTTAGAGCCCTTTGTGTCTTGGAAAAACTTCTGCCCAACTGCTTCCGCAGTATCATCCGCACACGATACGAGTTTCTCATCAATTTCGATGTTATATAAATTATTTATGTATATTAAAAACAATATCGGGCTCATATTTGTACCTTGAGGTATACCAAATTTCATTACTAGTGAGTTACTTATGGTATTATTTATTTTAACTATTGTATATCTCTCGAGTAAACAACTTCTAAACCACCCGAGGTTAATGATAAATTTATAATATGAGATAAGGGAGTTACTATGTACGGGTTTAGTTTTTTAAGGGTTTAATATCTATGTCGTCGTGGCCATTAGAATTAGAATTTTTTAAAGATGCAATTATTATTTTTATATCATTCGGAATAACCGGCGAGAAAAAAAAGAACTGGTATTATTTTCAGTTGGGTCTGTGTTAGAGGATGCATTTATATTAGTCGTTAGGATATCATTAGCTAATTTTTCACCAATAGAAGAGAAATATTCATTAAAAGAATTCGCTATTTCTTTCGGTTGTTTATCGCTTATATAAATATTATTTTTATATTTTATTTTGTCTATTGGGTTGAATTTTTTAGAGTTATTTGTTGATTCATTTATAGCTTTCCATATTAATTTGGAGTTACGGTTAAAATTTTCTATTTTAAAGTGATCGTTTTTTATGGATCTGATTAACTGGGTTAATTTATTTCGATATTTTAAAATAATTTTTTAATGCAACGTTAAATGGTTCTTTTTTAATACGCTTAGCTAATGCATCTCTTTTCCTTATCGATACAATTATTGAATTTGTTATCCAAGGTTTTATTTATTTTTATGAGAGAAAAAATATGTCGTTTTTTGACGTTAGATCAATATGTTTTTTAATACATCAACAAATAGTTTCGAGGCTTCATTAGGGTCGTTTTCTTCAAAAACTGAGTTCCACGTTTCTTTTCCGATATTTTTGGTTAAAATTTCATAATCAATTTCGATAACATCTTTTGAATTATTCAGTTTATTTGTTACGCGTCGCGGTAATCAGATTCCTTTGTGTCCGACCTGTAAGAGAAAAACCAACCACATCGCGTTTTATACAAACTAGTTTCGTTTTGTTTTTGTTGTGGAATAATGAAATATAAAGAAAACAAGGACTATGAACTGATTAAACATATAAATAAAGAATTGAAAAAAATGAATCGTCAACTTGAAATGGATTTGATTGCACAAAGAATGAGATATTTTCAAAAAGAGCATAATTCTCACGAAATGCATCCAAAAACTTGATTCTTAAAGGCGATAGACGAGTTAGTGGTTTTTATTGATAGCGTATTAAATGTTATTAACGATAGTTCCTTTGTGTCAACAACAAATGTTGTAAAATATTAATAAAGTTTTAAATTTAAATCAGAGTTTTTTATTTTAAACATAGAAGGATGTAAGATAATTTAAAAAAAAATGATAACAATTTGACAAACATATTTAATTTCAGGTTTAGAGTTTGAAAATTATTTTAAAACATTGTATTATTCATTTTTGAGTTTTGTAAAAAGTTTTATTATCAATTTTATTCAAATAAGCAACACATTGACGGTATAAGTTGGTTTTTTAGATGTAAACTAGATTAATTGTTAAAGAACTAAAACCCGTTTTGTTTGTTATTATACCAATGTAATTACTTATTACGTTTATTTAAATTTCATGAGCGCGAACCGATCTTGTTTAATTTATATAAATATTTCGTATAGTGGCAATGTATTCAATATAAATTAGAAAGCTTTCCCTTGCGTCGTTATTAAAAGTTACGTGACGGTAATATATGATACATATGTCATAATAATCAAGTTCAAGTCATCTAGGTACGTAACGATATAAAAATCCGTTAGGAACAACTTGTTTAAAAAGCGTTAAAAAATTGACGTAAATATGGTAAATTTCCAAAAAAAAACAAAGATGGCCACCCTACAGAACCCGTTTGAATATGCGACATTAAAGATGGCGGCCAAATCACGTGAATTTTCCAAATTACTAAGAGTTCATATAATAACCGTTAAAAGAGAGTTACAAACTTATGTTAAGCCTTTGTCATGTTAAATTCCCGCCAAAAAATGTTTTTATTATATAGCTACAAGGTCACACATTCCCCGAGTCTCTAACAGCGCGCGGAGTAACCTAGCAACGGCGCATTCCCCGATAAACACTTAATCAAAAACCTGTCACCGCCTTTACAATGGAAAACGGGGACCGAGTATAGCGAGCCTGGGAATATCTTTAAAGGAGTACTGACCCCTTTTCGCGCCAAAACACCAACCAATCAGCGCCATTTTGAATAATTTCGAGTCAGCCAATTAGCGCGTACACGTGTAGTTCCCACGTGGTCCCCGCGCCGCGTAGTTACCACGTGGTCCCCGCGCCAGCCAATCAGCGCGCAGTACGCGCGTCACTCGGCGGGGGTAACCTGACACCCGTGGCCACGCCCACAATGTCGACCCCCCCCCCCCGCGCCACCTGCCGGAAGTGACCAAGTTTACACACAGGGGGGGAGGAAGCGGGGACTTCCGTTGCCGACCCCCTTTCTACCTGTACATTGAAAAGTGCCAAAGATGGGGGTACATCCTACTCCCGGGCAGTTGCCCGGGTTGCCCGGCCCTTCAGCCGCCCCTGGCTTCAATAGATTTTAATTTATTGGAACGGTAACTTTTTACCTTCATGAGATTTTTCTTCTTCACAGGTGACTCACCGATTATTTTTAAAGATTCGTTGACTTTGGATAGAACTGGGGATTTAGGTGAACTGAAAAGAGTTTGAAAGTTATCTTCTTCCATGATAACTTCATCCATTGTGGAAACTGTTCCTTGAGAATCAGTAGCGAGGCTTGATGATGTTTGATCAATATCAGTGTCTTCAAAAGTTTCATTCCAGGCAGTAAGTTTGATTCGAGCTCAAGTCGTTTAGATTTATTATGTAGATCCAACGTTACAGGTCTCAAATTGCTTTTTATCTTTGTCTTGTGTTTTCGTAATGCGTCACAGCATATATGTTGTCTTTTTTTATAGTGATGTAAATAAGAATTTGTGTGCAGTTGACAAATATTAGGCCACTTGTTTTGTCCACTTCTGATGCTAATCAACAAAGCTTCCTCTGAAGTGAAATCTGATCTTCCATAGTATTTAATTTCCTAGCTTCGATTGTTCTCCGCATTTAGTTCTTTAACTTTAAAACAAACTTCATCGTTTAGTTCACCAAAATAACACTTTAAAATATCCATCGCGATGTTGAGAAACTATCTTCACAATTTAATTTGTAAGAAGACAAAAAATCTGGCCGACTTCTAACGCCAATAAACAAAGTCGTGTAGAGACACACCAAAGTGACGCTCCAAATCAAAACTAAAACTGAACGTATTAAAAAATAGTGATTCCTTGCCAAGGTCATTCGAAGCGTACTTCTGTTGTTTCTCGTAGGCATGCAGACCTACCGTTTATTACCCCCGTACATATCCCTCTTTTATGGTGAAAAAATAAACATTTAATTGATTTCTCTGTACTATACAAGTCTGCATGTTGTTGATAAACTATTAGAAATCAACAAACAAAATATGGTGCGGTGGAGTAAACTTTGCCCCTAATTCCACAAATAATGAAACAATTATATTTAAGTGTTTACATAGCAGGAGTTCACTTTGGGGGAACTAATAATAAGTTTTATAAAATACGAGGAAATTTGGTTGTTCACAAGGAAAAAAATAAAATATGAAAAATCCCCCCAAAAAAAAATAAAATTGGTTGAGGCGCGGGGGTAAGGTAAATTGATTGTAACTTCGTTAAAACTGGAAAACACCAGAAAATATTTTTACATATCACGTAATGTGGTCAAATAAGGCAATACAAGCAAAAAATAATTCTTCTAAATATAGCTATTTTGGGTATCCCCTAATGGGTGACTTCCAAATTTCAAATTTCAATTTGTTTTCAAATTTTCAAATTTTTTGAAAATAATAATCTGGGGCATTAATTGATTAATTACCTTGAAAATAAGCCATTAGGCATATTTATATCACTTTTCAAACTGAATTTATAGCGATTTTATAGCTAAAGCGCAACCAGCATATGGAAAACCGCCAAAAAACATTTCGTCCTGTAACTCCCCTCAAAAAACATTTTCAGCACTTCTGCTTTACAGGGGTAGGTTTTATGCATAACTACACCTGTTCACCAAATTTCATCAAAATCGGTAACTTGAGGGGTATGGACCTAGTTGATTTGACCTGGAATAACTCTAGTTCTACTTCACCCACCTATACATCGACCTTGAATTTTGCCCCGTTTCGGTTTTTGTCTCAGTTGTTCGCTCGTTTTTACACACAATCCTAAAGGTTTGTGTGTCTCACCTTGGAGTAGAGAACTTCTCTACTCCAAGGTCTCACGTACAGTATAGCCGATACCGATGCCGCCGTGTTGCGCATATCTCTTCAACGGTTAGAGCTAGAAGAGTCAATGATATCTCGTTCGAATGTACATACATTGCCATTGATAGCCTTTCATTAAGTTTTCAAATCGGAGCCCTACTCCCTAGAAGTTGGGTTTCGATTTATGTGGTAGATATTTTATTTACAATTAAGTCCGATAACATTAAAAAAATATTATTGGATAGGTTAGGATTCAGCGACCTACAACTTCAGTTATATCAGTAAATATTAAATTAAAGTATAGTTTTCAGGGTAATTTACGGGACCCCAATTTTCGTGGTTTTATATTTGGTCCAAAAATCTACATACAGTTCCTTAATTTAAGTCCGATTTTCATGAAAGTTATATATTTGAATAGCTGTCGTTTACATATAACCTAAAGTCAGTGGCGTATCGAGGGGGGGCGGAAGGGCGGACCGCCCCGGGCGCCACCATTAGGAGGGCGGCAAAATTGCCCCTTTTTACAAGGATGATTTTGGCGCGTTCATCCCTTCTACTTCGCCTCTCTTCCTATCCTCCCTGGAATTATGATTCCGCCCCGGGCGACAATGGCCCACGCTACGCCACTGCCTAGAGTTGCAAATACGTTCCTTCATTTTAATTCTAAGTAAGGTTTTTTGGGCAGCGTATACGGACCCCCGCAACTTCCAACATTGTAAATTCGCGTGTTTATAGAGGTCTACGCGCCCGTTTCCCTCTTGCGTTTTTCAAGGCCGTTCAGAGTGGGCCGCGCTTTCAACGTATGGCCAGAAGTAACAATTAAGTATGACACTTATCAACCTAGTTTTCGGCGTATGACCAGAAGTATTAAGTGTGATACTCAACGTAACAAATAAGTGTGATCAGAAGTAACAAATAAGTATGAAACTGATCGATCCAGTCTTTGTCGTATAACCAGAAGAAATAAGTGTGACACTCAACGGCTGATTAGTAGTAACAAATAAGTGTGATCAGAAGTAAAAAATAAGAGGGACACTGATCGAAAGAATCTTCGATGTTTTCAAAGTATGACTAGAAGTAACAAATAAGTGTAAATACAATTATGTGTGACCGTGGAAATGTATTGGTTGTGATACCGGCGTTGCAGGTAATTGCTGTGAATAGCTCAAACAAACTAAACACATTAGAAGGATTGTGTGTATTCTGACCGTCGTACGTCTTGTTGTTTCTCGCTCGGTCCAGAATTAAAGATATTTCGTCGAATTTACAAATTAAAACGTACTGTTACACTCTTGTCTATCGAAAAAATACTACCTGAATATTACGTTAAAATCCGGGCGGTAAAATCCCGGAAATGTTGGGAATATCGAAATGTTGATGTACTACCCTTTAGTCATAATAAACCGAGTAATACACACTTTTAGATTGATTAATTAAGTAAATTCAATAAAATTGGCGTCTTCACATTAAAACGCAATTATTAACACACCTTTGGAAATTCAAAAGCTTAGATCTCACTTAAAGAAATACTCTGGCTTTGTTGCTTTAAAATTATATAAATTTCAAATTTAAATATCTAACTGCAGTAAGTTTCCTAATTACAATCAAAATTTGCGTTTCTCATAAGCTTTGGTCACACGTTGGAATCGATTTCGAAATGGTTTTGGACCACTTTAGTCACGAAAACCATTTCGAAGCCCTTTGAAACGGTTTGAAGATAATTAAAGCGGTTCACACTAGCCTTTGAGAATCGTTTTCGACCGTTTTGGAATGGTGAACTTGATTTTTTTTGAGCCACTTCGATAGAGTGATCGTTGAAAAATGAAATTATACTTTTCAAAATTAATTTTGATTTCTCAAAACGATCGAAAATGGTTCTCAAAGTCTCTAGTGTGAACACGACTTGAGACACTAGAGACTTTGACGAAAACGATTTGAGGCCCCTTGAATAGATATGAGATAATGAGAGAAATGTGAACCGAGCTTGAAAGAGTTATAGATTTTCGAAAAACAGTCAAATTAATGAAATATTAAAATGAGGATCACGATCAAATCTCATGAAAATTTCCAAATCCTTATCAAATCTCGTTAAAATTTCCAAATCCTTATCAAATCTCGTTAAAATTTCCAAATCCTTATCAAATCTCGTTAAAATTTCCAAATCCTTATCAAATCTCATCCAAATTTTCAAATCCCTATCAAATCTCATTGAAATTTGCAAATAACATATAAAATTTGGAAATTCTGCAAATTTTGTAAATTTATGAAATTTCGGTCAAATCTTCAAATCTGGAGGAAAAGATTTGAAGATTTTCAAATTTCGTACGCATTTTAGACGAGTGTCGGACCCCTCGCTTTTATGGCGTTTTCCATTGGGACTGCTCCGAGCGTGATCCGGATTTGCCTTCTACGTCATCGCTCTACCACGGAGAACTCCGCTAGGTGCTCGGAGGACTAGACTTCCAGCCCTCCGAATGGAATACGAATTTTTCTAGGAGTCACTTTGCTTAAAAATTGCTCTTTTTTGGTTGCCCCGTCCCTCGAGTTGGGGCAGCTCGGATCAATCCGCGAGGGAGCAACAGTGGCAATGGAAAACGTGCCTCCTTTTTGGAGTTGCCCTTTTGGTCCCAATGGAACACGTTTTATATTTAGGAGCGCTCCAGGAGCGCTCAGAGGACTCCAATGGAAAACGCCATAATTTTTAAGCAGGAGACAATGGCTCTCGCGACGATAGCACGAGCTTTCTTACCGATAGATAGCGCCTTATAAGGATAGCCTGCAGAAATTACGCGTTTCTGCTAGCTGCCACCTCCGTATTCACTCCCTTTGAAATATTTTATCTAGACCTTTATATACGTTTCCTATATCTATGCCCATTACCCACATGGAGGCCGGGAGTAGTGGCTCACTCCTGTAATTCCAGGCGTCCGGGAGGCAGAGTTTGTGGATGGCCGTGTGAGGACGACCACCAATCCCCCAACGGGTGGTCGGAATACTTCCGCCACGGGTGTCCCCACCCCTGTCCCCACGTATCCCCCCGTTGGCGTGGCCGTTACACATATCTCGCCCTGATTAATCAGATGGACGAGAGGACTGAATTGTCCCACACGTTACAAACGAATAAAAAAAAAAAAAATTACCCACATGGAGCAATGAAAGTAAATGGATAATGTGCCGTGTAAACGTGTTGCTTTAATTTAAGGTATAATTGAAATAAAAAGTAATGGCAGAAGTTGTTCAGTTAAATGCAGAAAGATCTCTTCCTGAGCTTGAAGAATTAAAACGAGTGAAATTATTCTCTGGAGACGAAATAAGGTAATTCGTTTCTTGACATCTACTACAGGGCCTTGGTTTATTAGGATGTGTCTCAGATCTCTAATCATTATCATGGCTGTTATGGGAATGTTATTGCAAATTAATACATTTTTTTAGGAAAGTGGTTAAGAAACGCAAACAATTAGAGTACAAAGTTTCATCTGCAAATAAAACTAAAGAGAATTACATTAAATATATTCAGGTATATATTGTTTTCTTTCGATGTTGATGTAATATAAATATGAAGTGTAATGGTTTTTTTCTTAGTATGAAATTGAACTTCTCAATTTGATAAAATTGCGCCGAAATAAAAATGGTTATGAGTACAAAAAGAAGGAAATTGATGGCCAAATTGGAAATAGAATTAATAATCTTTTCAAACTTGTCATAAAGAAGTTTCCTGAGGATGTTCAACTTTGGATTACGCATAGAGAATTTCTAAAAAAAATGGCAAGTTCTTTAATAATTAATAAATAGTATTCAAATATGTTATCTATCTCTAATAGAAATGGCACGAAAATATGAGTGGCATGATGGCACGGATGCTTAAAATTCATAATAAACCAGGTAAATGTTTCATTTTTGATTTTATAAATCTTTCTTACTGAATTGTACTTCAATATAGAATTGTGGGTAATGGTTGCGAAATGGGAGCTAGAAGATAACAAGTCATGCGATACAGCCCGCCAGTTATTACATAGGGCCATAAGATTCCATCCCGAATCGGAACATATTTGGCAGGAGGTAGGTTGTACTTTCCGCGAAGCAAATTGAACATTTTTTAATTCTGTACATTAATATATATTTGTAGTATTTTCGAATGGAACTGATATACTCAGAGCAGGTATGATTTCTTAAATGATAACTATTTAGATTTAAGATATCAGAGCTTAATTATGGAAGGTTTTTAAAAATAGCTTCAGAAACGAAGGCAAGCATTGGAACATGCTAAAATGCCGGTAAACATCTACAGTAATCTACTACTGATAATTCTTTTAGGTTAAAATCAATGTTTTTGTTACGGTTTTAGGATATCATAGTGGATGATGTTTTACAAGGAAAACTGGCTTTGATTGGTTTCAAAGAAGCAGTGAAAGCGATTAAAGGCAAGAAGAAAAATTTAACATTGAAAAATCTTTAAAAATAACAAATGTTATTATTTTTAGATGTAAATTTTGCACTGTCTTTCATGCCCATTTGCAAAGAATTCGAATTCACAGATCTGCATCAGTCCACTATTCTCAACTAGTAATAACCTTTGGCCCTAATTCGTGAATATTGATAATAATTTCAATCATTTTAGTGTTAGGGAAACTTTTCCGGAGAAAGAAGAAACGTGGAATGCCTTGGCAAGGTGTTGCATAAATAGAACTGAAAAATTGAAATGTAAATATTTTAGATTATATATTGTTTAATGTTTGCATTATCCTCAATATCATTGAATTTGTAAAGATAATGAACTGAAAGAAGCAGAAGTAAAAGCAATAGAATATTTTGAAGAAGGTCTATCATTACTTCCAACAGGTATATATTCTTTTATGTGGAATTTATTGAACATAGAAAATGCTACATGGCGACATATTATTATTTAAAGCAACTGTCGACTCTATCATTGCCACCTGTTATTAGAAATGGCTATCCAATTCTTCGAAAAACGCAACTTTAGTGAAGAGTGTGGTGCCGTCTATTAATGGCAAAAGAAGTTGAAATTCAAATTAGCGAAACAATAACGTCTTCAGAGAACCATTGTAGAGTATTATAATTATACATCTTATACTCTACATAGTGGACTTTAACCTAAATTATATATCTCATATAAAATATATTGTTCAAATTTATAAACTAGCCAATCAACGCAAGGGGTACTTTAATGTCCCACATTTTTGGTCGAAATGTAGCTTAACCATCTTGCTTTGATTTCGTAGCTAGCGACATCTGTTGAAAAACGAGATACTTCATGTCGAGCTGACATTTGCTTTAACAGCTTTAATTTTTAACTGTTACTAAATTTAAATAGAAGATATATGCATGAAATCTGTTTAAAATTTTAATGAACATTTTTTCTGACAAATCTTTAATTTTGGCTTGCATCTGAATTCTAGCGTATTTTTGTAAAAAGTTTTCCAAATTAAATTTCTGATAAATATATTTTTTTTTTAATTTTTAGTACGGATGTGCACATTTTACTTTCAATTTTTACTGGATAATCTCAGGGATGCAAGTTCCGAAAATAGAGCTGTGAAAGCAAGTTTAAACAAGTCATGGTTTATCGCTGTTAAAGTAGAAAAATTTCAAATGTTTTAATTCAGGTCATACAGAAGCTGAGAGTACTTTTCGAAAAGACATTGGAACAGAAAATCATTTCCGAAATTATGTTTTTGGAATGGGTAAATTACTACATGTATAGTTTTATATATAATAAACTCGCCTGCTGACATTTCTTAGGGCTGTGCGAGTAGTGGTTTTAAGCAATTGAGTCAGTTATTGAGTATCAAATTATGTTAGAATATGGTCTTTGCCACTTGTAAATTGCCTAATTTCTCGCTCTCATTGTTAGGGCAAAATAGTTAGGAATTATTTTCCTTGAGTATTCTAGTCGAGTAATATTGAAGTCAAGTCGAGTAATTGAGTACTTGATTAGGAGCGGGTTTTATTCAAGTAATTGTTAAATGAAATTTAAAAGAAGTATAAAGTAACTTTCAATGCTGAAAAATATTCCTTTAATTTAAATGAACTACATTTTCCACAAATTTGTAGGTACTGTTTATTGCCCCCAAAAAGTTATAAAACCCTCTCTTTGAACTTTGAAGCACCGAGGATAGAAAAAACAAATACTCAACGAGTTTAGAGATAAGCTTATTTGAGTAATCTGGTACCTGATTATGCAATTTTTTGGTACTCAGTAATTGAAGAGTATTCTCCAATTACTTGTTTGAGTACTCAACCTCAAAAAAGGTAGAGTACTCGATGATGTTGGAGTACTTGCACAGCCCTTAATTTTCTTCATTAACTTTGACTAGATTAGAATATTGTATTCTTTGGGTGAAACTGAGAAAGCACGTCAACTTTGTATCGAAGGAAGTGTAGTTTTTCCAAGCTGCCCTGAAATATGGGAATGTTGTTTGAAGTTGCATACTTCGATGAGCGATGATCCTAAATTCTTCATGATTCTTTTGCGAAAAGCCGTATTGAAAGTTCCAGATGAAGTGCGTTTTCTGTTCAATGAATGTTTTTAAAAAAATATATTTTTATTAGTTAATGTATTTCTGTTAATTAGGAGAGAATTGATCTCTGGAAATTAGCTATTGATCATTTTAGTACGTTATCAAGGAATGATTTGATAGAGTTGTTTGAGGTATTCATAAATTGATTCCATTGTCAAATCTTCAGCTCTTTCTATAAGAATTTCCTTTTTAGTTTGGTCTAAATCAAGGTCCTGTTACTTGCAAATTTATCAAGTATCAATATTTGCAATGGAGTATTTTGAGTAATAAGGCTCAAGATACGAAAGCTCTATGTGAAAGGTAAATCAAATATTTCTTTTAATGTTTTTAAACTTATTGTTTAGAAATTGACTTTCTTGTTCTCAATTTCTCTAAGGTTACTAAGTACAGAACCTTTAACTGTGGAACTGTATAATAAGATGATTGAATTTGAAACAAATCGGGTATAACTTGAATTATGATTTTTAAAAAAAATTACCCCTCATATCGATATTTTACTATTTTTTAGATGAATGGTGAGGCAAAATCAATACGGCGGTTGTATGATTTATGCCTGATGAATTTTGGTACTTATTCAGTTGGTATGTTGATTCCATTGAATTGGGTATAGTACTGCTAGAATTACAGCAGGGCTTCCACATTTGATATCTAAGATTTCCCTCTTGTGATAATTTCATTAAATGAAAAATCCTGTTTTTCCTTTTTTTTATCCCTTGCTCTTAATACTAATTTATATAGATATTCAGCTCAATTCTGAAAATGATTCCAAATTTAAGGTTCTATTTATTACAAAATTACTTACATTTGAATAATTTTGCAAAAATATATCTGCAAAAGTTTCAAATGGATATTTAGATCATGAATTTCCTTACAACGTATTACAAATATTTTTTACAACTGTGACTCATAACATCAACTAAATATACTATAGGCAATGTTATCAGAAAAGCAAAAAAATCCCTTGAAATTTCAGAATTTGTTTTGTGAAATCACGACTCCTGAACGCACCTATTTAATTCCAGCGTTACTATCCCAAATTTATGGTTGATTCAGTGTATTCATGAAAATCATTTAAGCCCTTGGAATTTTTTTTATAATTATTTTAAATTGTGTTCCAGATACTTGGATAAATTACGTTAAATTTGAGTTACAGAGTCAGTTTGGAAAACCATCGAAAGTCGGTGATATTTATAGGAAAGCACTGAAGTCGTTGCCATCAGAGCTTACTAATGAATTTATAGAACGATACACAGTTCTAAATGTATGAATTTTGAATAGATGTAAATTTTTTTTGTGTTTTTGTAGTTTTTTTTGGATCAAATGTAAAATTCTATTTTTCCAATAAATAATTGTTCAGTGGAATAATGCTACTAGGTTATAGGGTAACATTTGTGATCCAATTTTTTATTGGTTGACATTCTATGATGCCTTAATGCCAAGTCCCTGTTGGAAGTTACCTGAGTTTAATAAATAACGTGTGTAACATAATTACTCATAAGTATGACTGTTATAACATTTCCATAGAAAAAAATTCAATGGAAATTTGTTTCACACGGATCATATAATAAGCGGACCCAAAATGTAAAATTTGTTCTAATCCTTGGGATATTGAAAGGTTATCATGTAAACTAAATCATGTGATTTCAAAGTATGAGCTAAACTTTAGAGATGCAAGCCGTCCTCATTTTCCCATCGGTAAAGTTAATGGCTGCCTTCAGTAACTCTCAACGAAGTATCTGTAAAATTATTTTCGTTGAGACCAGGGTAGCCCTGGTTTCAACGAAAATATTTTTACAGTAACTGTCAACGGAAAAAACCCGATTGATTTATATATAATACCATATGTAACATAATCATCCATAAGTGTGTCACGGGATATGACGTAAATTACGTCACTTACAACTTTGTGACGAAATACGCGTCATCAACTTTACTTATGGGAAACGGAAATTGGTGAGAATTCCTCGCGCGTTTCTGGCTTTTCCCTGGTCAAGTTTAACTCGTGTTTCGCGATCACATGATTTCATTTCCATGGTAACCTTTTCAATAGCGCAAGGATTATAAGAGTTTTTGCATTTTTGGGTCCGCTTAATGTATGTTCCGTGTGAAACAAAGTCTCATTGAACTTTTTTCAATGAAAATGTTACACAGAGGCATACTTATGAGTAATTATGTTACATATGATAATACCAGTCATTGGCGGCGTTCAGTAACTCTGAAAAATGTGACGTCGCAGCACGGAGGAAAGCTAGCTGCAGACGCCGCTACAGGCAATATTTTACAAAATTTACAACAAGCGTAAAAAGCGTTCAACAAGATCCTACGTCACGTTAGCAACGGGGTACGTTCAACAACTCTCACCGATGACACCGGTTAGCAATCGCTGACACCGGTTTTCTCTTGTACGCTTTTTGCGTTTCCGGTTTTGACGTCACGATAGTCATCGGCTGGAAGAGTCGGTTTTTCCGATGACTGACGTCATTACTGACATAAAACTACTATAAATGCTACGCCATTTTAAAAAACACCGATGACTGTATAAAAGCGTTCAGCAGATTACGACGTCATTATGACGAAAAAGCACATCGGTGGTAAATATAATAATAATAATAATAATAATTTTATTTGACATAGCACCTTTTGTATTTACATTTTCTTAAAGGGCCAAGTCTAAAAAGACTTTTAGGCCACAACTCATGACGGAGTATATTTAGCAAAGTATTAAATTTTGAAAAATGATTGCTTCTTAGGTGAAAAATAGTGGATTTAGATTATTAGAGGAAGTACACAATTTTTAATATAAATCCATCGGGTTTTTTCCCGTTGACAGTTACTGAACGTACCCCTGGTCTCAACGAAAATAATTTTACAGATACTTCGTTGAGAGTTACTGAAGGCAGCCGATGACTGTTATTTCGTTACGGAGTTGGAAGTGACGTAATTTACGTCATATGCCTTGAACAAGGTTTCATTAAAAAAATGCTTTTATGGCATACTTATGAATGCTTGTGCAAGTTGTGTTACATATGTAAATAGTAATACCGTTTATGGACTAATACTATGAAACCTGGTTTAGTTGGTTTTTCATATTTATTTTAGTATAAAATGTTACATGAATTACGAATCAAAATTTAAACTTCATTATATACTTCATTTCAATAATTTCATGTTGATTTTAGAAGTTTGGTTTCTCAAAATGTGATATTTCAAGGGGCAGTGTCCTTTTAACTCATATAACCGCGAGTCAAATTTCCCGCAAATTTTCCTATTTTCCGAGCCAGTAGATGGCGTATTATTTATATTCAAAAGTGCATTGGTTAAATAAGCTCCTTTATTTCAACCGTCGATAGCTCAGTTGGTAGAGCGGTGGACTGTAGAGTTAAGATTGAAATCCATAGGTCGCTGGTTCAAATCCGGCTCGACGGAAATTTTTATTCCCGATGATTCTGAAAAATAATTGTGTTGCAGGTTTATGTTTAGTTATAGCAAAAGTGACATAATGTCGCTTTTGGTTATAGTCCAGTAACTTTAGGATTTCACTTCGGAAAAAAATGCCCCCGGGCTGAATTTTTGCATACACCTTTATTTAGTGTCTATAAGCGTTGTGTCAAAAGTCCCCATCATTGGGGTTTATGGAACTTTTTTTTTGGCGGGAAAATGCCCGGCAAAATTGGGTTTTCACCAATATCTTCGTTATTATTACTTTTACAGCTATACTGTCAATTACAAAATTAATGCTGAGCACGTTTTTGACAAGAATGGTCTTATTTGAATTTAGCGTCTGAGCAGTCGTTTCTGCGCAATCGCAGTGCCAATGTTTTTAGTACGGCTTCCATGTTTTTTTGTGTAAAAAAATATGCCATACCTAAAAATTTCACAATCGAAAGAGGTTATGGTCTTATACAACCTCCGCAAAGTCCTAAAGTCTGCAGTGCCAACTTTCACCGCCATCTTGGAAAATGGCCGCCATTTTATATTAGCTTATAATTCAAAAATTATTTACCCAAACTCAACATATGAGGTGTCATTCTTCTTCAAATTGTCTTATCCTTCTTTATAAGCTCTTAAAAGGGCGATTTTATCAAAAGGTCAAAGGTCACGAGCTAAACAAGTTAAAATATCTTTAAATTATAACGAAAAACGGTATATTTCTTACATATTGCTAATTAATTAAAACTTCTAATAATATTTCATAGTAGTCCTGTTGCTCTGGAGAAGGTCAAAGTTTAATTGGATTAAATT
Source organism: Leiobunum rupestre (assembly GCF_980474605.1). NCBI lineage: Eukaryota > Metazoa > Arthropoda > Arachnida > Opiliones > Sclerosomatidae > Leiobunum > Leiobunum rupestre. The sequence continues at coordinate 40,709,603 of NC_143384.1, forward strand.
GATTAAGTATTTATTTTAATATTAAATAATAACTGATACCCCACCCTTCGTTTTCTAATAAAAAAAGTCCTTGGTTTAACGCCAATTTCGAATGAAAAATGTTCTGAGGCGAATTCTAAGTCAAAATGTTGCGCTTTGTTCGAAAACAATTGTTTCAAGACTGCCCGACTTGACATTCAACCACCAGGGGGCATTCTAGGTCGTTACGACCACAGCACAAGCAGTTTCAAAGCGAACGGTACGAAAGATATTTTTGAAAACCAATTTTATAAAAATAAAGTAAATATCAAATATTAATTAATAAAAACATTAATAAATACATGTAGAAAGATTAAAAAAACGACCACAACCTTCAGTTTCTCATGAATCGCTGGCTTCCAATGGAATATGGGTTATTTTGGCCATGTATGGGGCTCCCATTACAGAAATTTCCATTAACGAATATCGTTATAAATGTTTTTCAAAATCTATACATAGAAAGAAATCGGTAAACCTAAATCTTTTACCACCTACAGAAAATGCAGCTAAAGAGCACTTATTTCGAGTGTATTATCAAGTTCAGAAGTGGTTAGGTAATGAATTAAATCCTACAGTTTGGGGATGGATAAATAAAGATAATCGATTACGACCAAAAACAACTTCGCAACCGCCGGCTCCGGAATGTCTTTTGAACATGATTTTTTGTAACTGTTTAAAAGGATGCGGACCATTATGTGGTTGTCGAAAGCTCGGACTTCACTGTTCATCAGTTTGCGGTAATTGTCACGGGCAATCATGCCAAAATTGTGAACCAATAGAAATAGATTCAACGGAAAAAAAAAGAAAAGAGCGATAAGGAAATAGATAATCCAGCAGAAAATAAAATCGAAGAACAAGAAGAAAATGAAATCGAAGAACAAGAAGAAAATGAAAACGAAGAACAAGAAGCTCAAAGCGATAATAATAAGTTTAAAAAACGATAAATTTATAGAACATTAATTTATCATATCTATTTATTTGTGTTATATTTACTTTTTCATTTATGTATTTATTAATATGGTAAAAATAAACCTATGCATTAAAATATAGAAAGAATGAAAAAACGACTACTCTTGCATAGTAAAATTTAAAAATGTTTTATTAAAAGACACGACTAGTTTGACTGCCGTTCGGTCGCATCATCAGGTTTGATGTGCATCTGATGATGCTACGGTTGCTACCGAACGGCAGCGAAACAAGTCGTGTCTTTTAATAAAACATTTTTAAATTTTACTATGCAAGAGAAGTCGTTTTTTTAATCTTTCTACATGTATTTATTAATGTTTTTATTAATTAATATTTGATATTTACTTTATTTTTATAAAATTGGTTTTCAAAAATATCTTTCGTACCGTTCGCTTTGAAACTGCATGTGCTGTGGTCGTAACGACCTAGAATGCCCCCTGGTGGTTGAATGTCAAGTCGGGCAGTCTTGAAACATTTTTTTTCGAACAAAGCGCAACATTTTGACTTAGAATTCGCCTCAGAACATTTTTCATTCGAAATTGGCGTTAAACCAAGGACTTTTTTTAATTAGAAAACGAAGGGTGGGGTATCAGTTATTATTTAATATTAAAATAAATACTTAATCAATTTAATCCAATTAAACTTTGACCTTCTCCAGAGCAACAGGGCTACTATGAACTATTATTAGAAGTTTTAATTAATTAGCAATATGTAAGAAATATACCGTTTTTCGTTATAATTTAAAGATATTTTAACTTTTTTAGCTCGTGACCTTTGACCTTTTGATAAAATCGCCCTTTTAAGAGCTTATAATGAAGGATAAGACAATTTGAAGAAGAATGACACCTCATATGTTGAGTTTGGGTAAATAATTTTTGAATTATAAGCGAATATAAAATGGCGGCCATTTTCCAAGATGGCGGTGAAAGTTGGCACTGCAGACTTTAGGACTTTGCGGAGGTTGTATAAGACCATAACCTCTTTCGATTGTGAAATTTTTAGGTATGTCATATTTTTTTCCACAAAAAAAAACATGGAAGCCGTACTAAAAACATTGGCACTGCGATTGCGCAGAAACGACTGCTCAGACGCTAAATTCAAATAAGACCATTCTTGTCAAAAACGTGCTCAGCAATAATTTTGTAATAGAATAATATCGGCGTGACGTATGTCGACGTCACCCATGCTTTTTCCTATAGATAAAAAACTGCCCTCAAAATGGCGGCCATAGCCCAAAGCTACAGAGCGATACTACTCTATTGCATGTCTATTGACAGTATAGCTGTAAAAGTAATAACAAAAGTAAATAGGGGGAGAAAGTCTGGCACTTGGGTCCAGCCGCACGACGTCTTAAGACCTTTTCACACGAGCCAACTTTTCAAATCAAAATGCTGAGTCAGCAAAAATGGATCAGTGATCCATTTTTTTCTCGCGTACTTTTTTGGTGGATCAACTCATCGAACTTTTATTCACACGAACCAACTAGTTGACTCAACTCAAGTTGACTCATCTAGTTGTATCAAAAAGCTGGCTCGTGTGAAAAGGCCTTTATTTGAGGGGTAAAATTTTTGGGCTTCGGAAATGACTTCCCCCTCGCCTCTTTACAGGGACAGAAAGGTATCGGTTGTACTCCGCCACGATGAAAAATAGTTATCTATAAAATACGTTAATATTAAACATTTGCTTTCGATAATTTGGTCAATTTAGTTCCTAAATAAAGTAGATATATGATAGAAACTAAAATGCGACATTTTAAAAATAATAACACGACTTTTGAAAAGAAATAAACCGTAACTAGAAAAACGCTCACTTAAATCGTGGAGAGCGTGGCGCCATCCAAGAGCCGAGATCGGGACTAATTGGTATATCTACGATGTTAAGGCCTAACAATTTGCAAGTTTAACTGAAATAATAGATATAGCTACGAACATTTTTTGTTTATTTTACAATTGATATAGTAATTATTAATTAAAATCAACCGTTATCGAAGGAAATAATGGTCAGCATTTGACAGAGAGACTATTTGAAATCGCGAGGCGGTGACATGGTTGCCAGGGAATAAAATTCAAAATTTTCATCTTGAGCGCGGACCGGAATACCACAAATGCACTACTTCGCGCGTAATGCGCTATCCTTATTGGTTAGAAATATCACGTGATCACTAGCTCTTTAAAAAGGGTGTCAAGCATGGTGGAAGGTAAAATCTGAAGGCAGTGATAGACTTTCTCCCCCTATTTACTTTTGGTAATAATAACGAAGATATTGGTGAAAAACCATTTTTGCCGGGCATTTTCCCGCCAAAAAAAAAAGTTCCATACACCCCAATGATGGGGACTTTTGACACAACGTTTATAGACACTAAATAAAGGTGTATGCAAAAATTCAGCCCGGGGGCATTTTTTCCGAAGTTTGGTCGATTTTTTGCCTATTACTGGATTATTAGTGAAGTGGACCAAAAAAAGTACCATTTCATTTGGCTTTTTTTTTAATGGCCAACCAGAAGGTCGATTTTCTGTACATAGCTAAGGGACCTATGTTAATTGAATATGTTGTCTAAAAATAGCAATATTATAAGAGGAATATTAACACTACATTGATACATCGATATTTCACTGTATACAATGGTTTGTTTTAAAAACCAAACCCAAAATTATCAATTTCTATGCTCCCTTTAATAAATATTAGTACAATTTAAAAATAAAGTAAATATAGACTCGAAAGGTTTTTGGACATTTTAACCCCCCAGTATTTATAGGCCTACCGGCTCCGTAAACTTGGCCCCTCCAAACCTCATAATCAAAATTTACTTATTCCATCATTTTGCTCTCATTTTGCTCTATTACCCTCCGTGTCGTAACCATTTTGCTCCGTCTCCATTAATTACTTATTAACATTTTAATTGGGGGGGGGGCTAAGTTTACAATAGGCCCCCTCACTTATGATAAAACAACAATTAAATAGATAATTAAATTGGCTTTGTTTTGCTCCATTATGCTCCACAAAAATCAAATTGCTAATCGAGATAACTAATTTCTAATTGGGGGCTAAGTTAACGCTTTCCCCCCAGTTCACCGATCTCTTTTAAACTTAGAATATAATTTTTCGCTCTAATGCTCTAACGATTGCACTTAGTTAGAACTTTTGTTCCATATGCAATAGGGAGTTAATTGCATTTTAATTCGGGGGCCAAGTTAACATTTGGCCCCCCTCCACCTGTTCCGATTAATATCAAAATGTGAATTCTTTAACTTCTCATCTTGCTCCGACGACCGCTTATTTCCAAAACATTTGCTCCATTTTAAAACTGAAGTTATTCAAATTTTAATTGGCGGGGCCAAAGTCACGGTCGGCCCCCCAAATCTCTTCGCAATTCAAAACGCAAATAGCCATTATTTCGGCATTATTTTGCTCCACAGTATTTTATAAAAAAATTTCATTTGCTCCACAATTAATCCGGAGATATAAACCATTTAATTTTTCAAAAATTACGTTCGACCCAAATTTATTGGTTATTATTAATTATAAATTTACTTTGCTTCGTAATATTTCGCCGAAAATTTAAATTAGATTGAATTCATCTGGTAAGTGTTTATTATGGGTGGGGTCTCTGTAGAGGCTAACGGTTAATTTGAACCAACCAATAAAAATAATAAAGTGTTAAAGCATAATCTCTTAATTTATATATACGATAACGATAAATTAATTTTTCTATAAAATTACTTAATTTGATAGTTACTTTTGGTAAAGTCAGGTAATTTTTTCAGAGTAAATTAATCGATATTATTAATATTTTCGAACCAATAAAATCACCTAATGTGATAGTTATTTTTGGTAAAGTAACTTAATGTTTTCAGAGTAAATTATTGGATATTACTTATTATTTTCGAACCTTTAATTGTAAATATGTCCCCTAATAATTTTATCAAAAACGTTTTAAACGAATTACTTCATTTTACAATGTAATAACAGTTCATCTATAAAAACGTTATAAAAAAAGGTTAAAACAAGACTTTTTTCATTGACAAATAACTTAAAATTCTAATGAAATTGAAAGCGTTTAATTTTAAACTCCATTCTTAATTCTGATTAATTTAATATTAATTACATTCTACAATGTTCATCAGTTTATCTATAAAAATGATACGAACGTGTTAAAAGAAGTGCATAAAAGATTAGTTTTTTTTACAATTCTAGGTAAATTTAAAGCGTTTATTATAAAATCCTTTCTTAATTCTGTGTAATTTAATTTTTAATTGGTGGGATCCGAATCACGTTCTGCCTAACCCATAAGCCACTTCGTGATGAAAAACTCAACTGCACATTAATTTGCTACGAAATATTCCGACGAGATATTCTAAGATATTAGGCAAAAACGCATTTACTGGAGGGGCCAGAATCACGGTCAGCCCCCACAAACTACATCGCGAAGAGAAACTAAAATACCCATTATGTTGTTCTGCTTATGCTCCGCAATACTCCGAGAAGATATCAAATTGCTCCATACTTAATTCTAAGATATTAGGAAAAAACTCATTAACTGGAGGGGCCAGAATCACGGTCAGCCCCCACAAACTACATCGCGAAGAGAGCAAAATGATGGAATAAGTAAATTTAAGTAGGTTTGGAGGGGCCAAGTTTACGGAGCCGGTAAATCTTACCCAGAGAACAGGGGGCCTATTCTATATATATTCGAAATCCAATTTTCGATCGAAAACTAGATTTCGAACTTCGAGATCTCGACGAATGGTATTCGGTAAAGATTTCGAATAAGCATAAATCACTGCAAATTGTCGAAGTCGATTTCGACATGGTATAGGGTATCGAGATCGAATTCAAAAATCGATTTTTTACAGAATCGCCCCCCCTGGCGAATAAAACGTCTAACGCATCGTCCGGTAATGTGATATTCCGAGAATTTGGCGCACGATTTTAAATACCGCAATTGTTTCGCGAAAATCACTGAAGGCGGCACGGCGATTTTTCAAAAATTATCGGCGGCGTTGAATTTTTTCGGTGGCGGCATGGACTAATTAACAATTAATTAGTCCATGGTGACGGCGTCGTAGGCGCGCCAAAAAGTAAATGACTTGGCGGCGGCTTAGTGAAAGAAAGTTTTACCATAAGTCTATAGCAGTGTCCCATAAGTTTGTTACTTTGGGCAGGGTTTGTGGAGAGATGGTTGATAGACTCCGATTTTTGTACTCTTTAGTATTCTTAGTCTGCGCCAGAAGGCGCAGCGAGCGCTATGTTTAGGGGCTCGTCATCAGCTCTCTGCTTTCGTCATATCAAGAAAGATTTTTTTGCGTCTTCGACTTTACTCCATTTTATCAGTAGGTGATACTTTTTATAAATTTTACGAATTTGCGGGCGGTAAATATAGTTTTATGAACAATGATTTTTATCGGTGCTGTGCTTTCGTTTTTTAATTTAGTTGTCTTTAAATAGTGGTAAAATGACATCGGAAATTTCAAATAAGTTTTTTTAAAGTTTTCTTACATAACATTTTTCCATAAATTCAAATCAATATTCTAATTTAACTTTAAAAATCTAATCTGTAAACTCGCAATTATAGCTACAAAACATCAGTGCGCTACTTTATTTCCAAAACCACGTATCTTTTAAAAACATTTGTGCAAAGATACGTGGTTTTGGAAATAAGATAGCGAATGAGCTTCACCGCTATACTTCTATGTGCTGCAGAGAAGTGGTCGACATTTCAAAGGGGCTACATAGCGATGACAGCGCCATCTATATTTTCCAATGGCGTTATCAAAGCTTTACTATGGGAAAAAATCGGAGTCTATCAACCATCTCTCCACAAACCCTGCTTTGGGGAATATTTTACTGAGAGCTAGTAACGGAGTGACGTCATCACAAGAAGGAAATCTCCCCCTAGCGATGAAGCCCGTAATGCAGTCTGTCTTGTGAATAGCTCTCAGTAAAACTTTTGCCGAGAACAGAGATTCCATTTTATCGTGCGCGAATTTCGACCCCCGCAAAAATTGAGTGACAGCGTCGACAGCTTGACCGACGGCTCTGACTGTTTTTGAATAGAATATATACAATGAGCATAAACAAAGAGTTAAGCTACAATACATGGAATTGTCCTGGCGGTCACTCCAGCTGTCAGAGCTGTCATTTAAGTTGTTAGAGATGTCAATAAGTTGTCACTCATCAAAAAATTAAGTACAGGATAAGAGGGGTGGAAATTCGCTCTGGTCTCGGTCTTTAAGAATAGTAAGTGTCACACTTATGTAACAATATTATACACTTATGGTTTTACAGATATATCTTTGGTGAAGAAAGGATGTAGTAAAAAATGCAGGAGCAAGGCATCGAGTGTCATACTTAGGTGTATTATGTTATTTATGATTTTACCGACGAAAGAGTGTTGGGAAATAGATATTTGACGCCTCCTCCACACAATTTTTATTTCAAAAACTTATAAAAAGATGAACTTCAGAGGAATTGCGGTGAATGTGACTGTTTTTGGATCAGTTTTCTGACCGTTTGGTTTATGGTTAAATGCTCGGTGATTTCACAGCTAAAATATGATTAATCATTTAGTTACTGTTTTAATACATCTTCAACTTGACGTAACAACTCAAAACCATATATTTGCCCAGTGTTTAACTCCATATTTTTATGAGAATTGGGCAAAGCCTGGTTTTCATTTCGCGGTTTTTGGGCAGAAAACCTCGGCGTCCATGGAAAATGGGCGATAAATTATCGCCCTCTCTATAAGTGTAGTAGCACTCCGTAGCTTTGGCCATGGCCGCCATTGTGGGCGCGAATTTATTATGAATAGGAAAAAGCATGGGTGACGTAGACAGAACCGTCCCTTGAGTAGGGGCCCAGGGTGCCAAATATTTAGGGGCGCAAAATCAAAGATTTTCATTTAAATTGGATATTGAAAAATTAAAAATTTCTACCTAAGGTTCTGGGGGCGCCATTTTGTTTCTTTGCCCAAGGCACCATTCGGGCTAGGTACGGCTCTGGACATAGAACTGCATACCATTACTCTATATCGTGGCTAATGATAGAGTTGAATATTCATGGGTTAAATAGATTCATGGTTGTATGTGGTGTGTAACTAAGGTCATCTTATGCTTTTGGCCAACGATTGTTCAACGGTAGCGGTGCCATGATTTTTGGGCAGGTAGGCCAACCATTTCGAGCCCCCTCCCCAACAATTTTTTTTCAAATCCGTCCACGTGGATTATTTAAATTTTTTTTAAGCAAGTGGTGCAATTTTTGGGTAATATGGGTACGCGACGAAAAAATTAAAACTAATTATGAATTTAAACATTACTAAAAACAGAGTGTGTGTTGATCCTTTTTTGTGTACCGAAAACACTTAACAAATGAGTGGTTATTTACTTATTTCTAAAACTGAATTCCAGTCTATCAATTTACATAAATCCTGCGTGGCTAAGGGCGATATGAATAACGGAATTTCAAAACATATTTGGTCTACGTTAAACCACTCTATTAAATGGGATGATTACAAAATTTTAAAACGTGAAACCAATTGGTACAAAAGAAAATTCTATGAAGGATTGTATATTCGTAAACTAGGTAATTTAAATTTAGATAAAGGATGTCAAGAAGTAACTAATTGGGGTAATATTGTGATTTAAAATTTTATTTTATATTTATATTTTAATAATTCACACTGACTTACATATACTTTGGATTTATCGGTTACATTGATTCTATTACACACGTAAATTGTTAAAATCAGAAAAACTTTTGTTTATTTTTTAACACGCTGACCTTCTGCTCGCGTGATATTAGAACTTGAATATGGCGCGTGGTAAAATTTTAAATCAAATTAAAACTAACGAACGACTGAAGAAGAGCCTCGGCTCGAAACGTCTTGTATAAAATAAGTTTTATCTTCTAATACCATGCCGTTTTCTCTGAATTAAACATAATTTCTACTAATATTCACCATGGTAAATAATAAGTTTAATATATACATTCATTCCTTTACATCAGAACTTACAACTTTACGAAAATGAATGTACGTAGGTACACTATCAAGGAGAGTACCCGAGGTGTTTATTGCCGATTTTGTTCAAAGTCGGGCGTAATGTAGTTACCTATAATCCTATATGAGATATGAATTTTCCCAAAAGGAGACGTTGCACTACCCATTCGTTTTGCCATGGCAACCGAAAAATTCTTTGACCACATAAAACAAAAATAAATTTTTTTCCTTATTTTACCCCAAGATTGTTCCAATTTACCCAAAAATGATGAAATTTACCTAAAAGTGGTACAAATTACCCATTTCGTGATTTAATTTTTTTTTTAAATTTTCATAGCTAGGACCCTGTGAAACCGAGAAAATCGCATTCTTTTTTAAATGGAGATTTTTTTGTTTTAAGTAGTCAAAACATTTTCGTTTGCCATGGCAAATCGAATGGATAGTGCAACGTCTCCTTTTGGGAAATTTCATATCTCATATAGGTCTACATTACGCCCGACTTGGAACAAAATCGGCAATAAAGACCTCGTTTACTCTCCTTGTAAGTAAAGTAAGTTTAAGAACCATTTATTTGTAAAGATAAAATTAAAGATACAATTTGGACATACCCCAGTAGCAAAATTTAGTCGGGCCAACGTCGACAGAAATTAGTCGGCCGACTTAGTCGGGTCTGAGTCGGCCCACTTAGTCGGATCAAAGTCGGTAGGCTTGGTCAAATCGTAGTCGGCTACCCAGTCGAAATGTCACCGACGCCCGACTGCACTTTTTTGGGTCGGTAGTGAGTCCCTTCGTCGGGGTCGGCCCAACTTATTTCTGAACTGATGGCCCACCGTTATAAAGACTATCCTGCCAATCTTTATTATTATGCTTGCATATAAGTCGGCCCAACTATTATTAGGTTATGTAGCCGACCAATATATGGCGATTGCAGATCAGTCGGCCCTAATATTTTTCAGTCATGTAGCCGACCATTATTTGACCATTGAATATCAGTGGGCCTATCCTATAACCTACCAAAATTGTTGTATTACCGACCCCTATAAAGTTAGTCTCCCAACTGTATTTCGAGGGTTCGATATACATGATACCTACGAAAATACCATATTTCAAATATATGTCAAACTAGTGTATTTATTTAAACAATAATTCTTCAATATGTTTTAACAAAAGTATGATTGCTAAAGAAAAGTTACAAAAACTTGGTCACCAAAAATACTGTTTAGTAAGAAAAGTCATTTCAAATGAATAAAAAGTCAGCCGAACAGATAAAAAAATATTATACATTTGATTATCAAATACTTATTCAGGGTTCATACAACATTTGGAATATTAATTTCCCTGATATTTCCATGTTTTCTCCTGGAAATTTCCCGGTGCTAAAGCACCGTATGTTTTCGTTTAATCGAAAAAATATATATAATTATTGAGGCGCTTCCAGACTCAAACGAATTTCCCTGATATATCCAGCTTTTCGTTAAATATTTAAAATTTCCCTGATATCTCTCTGATTTTTTTGGAAATAATCTGTTTCACTGATATTTCCAGGTTTTCCAGGTTCGTATGAACCCTGTTATTGACTAATGGCTGCATTTAAATTATTCAATAAGGCAATATCACAATGTTCAAAATAAGTAATTAATAAAAACATTAAAAAAGGTAACCGAGTGGATATTAATACAGTATGTCTATTCCGTTATCGAATACTTCTTATTTCTAGGTAGGTATATTTCAAGGTTTAAGCACTAAAACTGTATCATTCTATCAACAATGTTTTTCATATATCACAGTTCCAAGTTTTGACTCGGAAAGTAATCTGAATAGATAACAAAAACCTACAGCTTTCCATCACACATTTTAAATTTATCCAAATTATTTTGGTTTTGAATACTATAGCCATTTAAGGTCAAACTTTGGATACTTTAAAAAATTGAAATTAAATTATAATAAATGATTCGAAAACATCCAAACAATTTTATATGAGATGAATATCATAACAAGTAGTATAAAACTTTTATACCCGTAAATTAACAAATTTTAATACCGAAATAATTTTTCCCTTAGTGAAAAAAAGCTCGGAATTGATACCATAACAATTTTTTGTGTACCTACAACTTTAAAAGATAATGATATTTTATACATCCAAGATTGTTTATGTAAAACCATTACAAAGGCCAAAATAACCACTTAACCAGTGTATACATCTACTATATTTGAAGCTAAAGGAATCACTTTTGTCCGGTTCTTCATTGGCATCAACAGTGTTTAAACCATGGGATTTTAGACGACCTCCTTCTCTATCTTTTGAGTGTTTAAAGCACACATTTTCATGGAAGATTCTACATCCATTTCTATGACACCTTTTAAATTGGTTGACACTTTAACAGCATCTGGAAATACACAGAAATTATTAAGTTGAATTGATTAAAGTGTAATTTATTCATGTCACTTAATGCATCCTTCAGCCTTAAGGTCTTTAAATCAAGCTTTTCATTCGCGCAATATCATCACCATCTTCTAACTTAATTTTTTCTGCAAATTCTAACCTCTCATCTTCTATGCCCTCTAACTTATCATCATTTGCACCTTCTATACCACCATTGCCTACACCTTCCAGCCCCTCATATTCAACCCTTCTCAATTAGCTTTCTAATAAACCTATATTTTTATCTTCATCCAGTACCACAACAGTATCAGAATCTATATCACTGTCTAAATAAATGACAGTCATAATACTTTTAAGAAGGTTCTGTTTATATCTAAGCCTTTGCCTTTTAGAAACGTCCAAGGAATGCTTGTAGTAATGAAGTTTGGTCTTTTACTTTTATCATCCATTAATACTATTACAAGGCTTAGGTAACCCGAGTAAAGCAGTTTTAAAAAGTAGGCTTAATAAACTTGTAACTTTCTAACAAAAATAAACTTCTAATCTTTGCGATAAACATATTTTACACCACAATAATTAATAAAAAAATAGTATTACATACCTTTAGGAATAGTATTAGGAATTTTATTTACGTTAAAAACTCAAAAAGAACGCAGATCTCTATATACATCGTGGCTGGTAAAATAACGTAACCGCGCATTTTTATTACAGCCCAAAGACTGTCGCAAGAAGGATTATATAGTCTTTGCTGCCGTTGTAGTTATGGTTAGCAGGATTGCCAGTCGAGGTTCTCAGCTCAAAGAAAAATTGTACTCTTAGCTAAAAATCAAACAGGTGACAAAAATAAATATTAAATAAGGGAAACTAATATTTATAACAAAAAGCTAACACACTAAAAATTATAGTAGAAGCAGAAATTGAAAAAACTGGCAGCTCTACTACAGTTTTTTGTTACAAATTAAAGCGATTCTTTAGGTTTTTACGGCTAAATAGGAAAATATTTGTCGGCCCGACGTTATTGATAGTTGGGCCAACCCTAAACTTCACATGCATCTCAAGAATGATGGGCAATGCCTTTTGCCGGATTTAAAATACTTTAAAACTTTAGAACTATCTTAAGTACCAAAAAAATAAAAATTTGAGCTTATAACTAATTAAGGCCAATTTTGATAACAACTTTTATTCAAGGAAAAATGTTGAATAAATCCGCTAAAAATTAGGTCGGCCCGACTGCTACCGAAATCGAAGAAATAGAGATAGTTGGAAGTGAGTCGGTATGACGCCCAAAATAGGACTCGGACTCTCAACCGACTGTCCGACCCTAATCCGACCAAAAAACGGATTACGTGTGCTACTGGGGTAGTAGCGCTCGCCCAAAATGAGAAAAAATAAAAGAAAAGCTACTCGTTCCTTTGAAACGAATAAAAACAGCAGTGTCGTTAAGCGAATCACCCACATTGAATATTGAAAAATTAATAAATAAATAAACTATTTCGCAAACAAATTACTGAATTTTCTGATATTAAATAATTCAATCTTGGAGGCCCCTTAAGACGACTTTTGGTGGCCCTACCAAAATTTCAAGTAGGCCTAGGCCTACCCCGGCCTGTCGCTGGCGCCGCTACTGTTGTTCAAATACCTTTGTCAACAGTGGCGTAAAGAAGGTGGGGTATTTTCCGTTATCCCGTTGACCTAAAGTTTTGTTGTTTGGACGTACCAATTTTTAACTCCCTAGCGACCCCGTAACTGTATTTTAGACTTAAGGCGATTTCCATTACTCGCTACGAGTTGCTGCGCCAGTGGCGGCTTAAGTAGGCGGGAGCTATTAGGATCTGTCAAAATGGAACCATTTGGATCTGTCCAAATGGAACTATCAAATATTCCTAAAACCCCAAATCGGCCAATGGAATGTAAAATTACAATCGGTTTGATCCAAGCGCTACTCGGAGCGAGTAATGGACAAACAAAGGGTGTGGACAAACGTCTTCGTTCGCTTCTAAAATACAGTTAAGGAGTTGAAAATTAGTACGTCCTAATCTACGATACTTCTAGTCAAGAGGAAAACGGAAACTAACCTACGATCTGCCGAAACGGGGAGTGGTCGCGCTCGAAGCAAGTTTCCTGGAATGGTCGATTTATCTCTCACCCGGAGCCACATCGTTGTCGACTCGGTCAGAGGCGAAGTTGTAATGGGACTCCAAGCGTGTAATGGAGCACGCTATTTTACAAATCTGAATTCAGATTGCGGATAACATCATGAACTTTTTAAATCATACCCTACAATCCTGTATCAGTAAAACTTGAAATTTTGAAGATTTAGGACACACGACTCACACGAGTGAGATTCGAGCAAATGTATTACCAAAGAATCAATCCTGTAAAACTATTGAATTCATGTTTCCCTAATGTTGAAGGGGCTCCAAAGTTCGGTGGCAAAAAAAAAAAGAAAATTGAGCATGCTTTTCTTCTCCCCCCCCCCCCCCCAACCCCTCACTCGGCCTTGGCAGAGTCGGGCTGAGTCAACCGTAAATTTCGCACTTTACTGACATTACACACATTTTGCCACCGAACTTTGGAGCCCCTTTAAAGGGAACCTTTATAGGCTAGGTGGCCCCCGATATACCGACTTTCTTCGCGGTTCTTTCGCGCTTTTCCGATTCATCTTGGCGTATTAGAGAAATATTTTCGTATAATAGCGTCGTGAAAAGTTAGAACGAAAAACTAGGATAGTTTCCAAGTTTATGAACCGTGCAACGTATCCGTAGAAGGGGCATCTTTGAATTATCGTTGTGTTGGGGAATTGGATAGGATATCGTTTCAAAAACATAAACTATTCATATTAAAAGAAGTTTGCTAGTCCAGGTTCTGCTCCATGCTAACTTTGAAGTTTTATTTAGTCCTTTAAATGAGCCATACCGTCTCTGACACTCGAATCGGAACTCTCCCAACAGACGGATTTCGTTGTTCAAATTTACAGTTTTTGATGATTGTAAAGCGTTCTTTTATGATGTTCTCTAACTACCGACATAAAACAACGCGTACTTGTGAGCTGCAGCTAGGGTTGGCTTTTTATGATATTCTTTATATTTTGTGCAATAAAATACTGTTATTACTTCATTTGGGACCTTATAATTTGGGTTTACAATCCCAGAGCTGCTCATTAGATACCGAACGGTTTGTCAGTCCGGAAACGTAAGGCTTCTCCAAGTCGAAAAACATTAAATGTATGATAAAAAATGAACTAATAATGATTAAAAGATATTAAATCATGATTAAAATGCAGAAATCATGATTAAATCATGATTAAAATGAATAAATCATGATAATTAGGATTAAATCATGATTAAAATGATTTAATCATGATTAATAGGATTAAAATGATTTAATCATGATTAATAGGATTAAAATGATTTAATCATGATTAATAGGATTAAAATGATTTAATCATGATTAATAGGATTAAAATGATTAAATCATGATAAAAATGATTTAATCATGATTAATATGATTAAAATGATTTAATCATGATTAATATGATTAAAATGACTAAATCATGATTAATATGATTAAAATGACTAAATCATGATTAATATGATTAAAATGACTAAATCATGATTAATATGATTAAAATGACTAAATCATGATTAATATGATTAAAATGACTAAATCATGATTAATATGATTAAAATGACTAAATCATGATTAATATGATTAAAATGACTAAATCATGATTAATATGATTAAAATGACTAAATCATGATTAATATGATTAAAATGACTAAATCATGATTAATATGATTAAAATGACTAAATCATGACTAAAATGATTAAAATGACTAAATCATGACTAAAATGACTAAATCATGACTAAAATGACTAAATCATGACTAAAATGACTAAATCATGACTAAAATGACTAAATCATGACTAAAATGACTAAATCATGACTAAAATGACTAAATCATGACTAAAATGACTAAATCATGACTAAAATGACTAAATCATGACTAAAATGACTAAATCATGACTAAAATGACTAAATCATGACTAAAATGACTAAATCATGACTAAAATGACTAAATCATGACTAAAATGACTAAATCATGACTAAAATGACTAAATCATGACTAAAATGACTAAATCATGACTAAAATGACTAAATCATGACTAAAATGACTAAATCATGACTAAAATGACTAAATCATGACTAAAATGACTAAATCATGACTAAAATGACTAAATCATGACTAAAATGACTAAATCATGACTAAAATGACTAAATCATGACTAAAATGACTAAATCATGACTAAAATGACTAAATCATGACTAAAATGACTAAATCATGACTAAAATGACTAAATCATGACTAAAATGACTAAATCATGACTAAAATGACTAAATCATGACTAAAATGACTAAATCATGACTAAAATGACTAAATCATGACTAAAATGACTAAATCATGACTAAAATGACTAAATCATGACTAAAATGACTAAATCATGACTAAAATGACTAAATCATGACTAAAATGACTAAATCATGACTAAAATGACTAAATCATGATTAAAATGACTAAATCATGATTAAAATGACTAAATCATGATTAAAATGACTAAATCATGATTAAAATGACTAAATCATGATTAAAATGACTAAATCATGATTAAAATGACTAAATCATGATTAAAATGACTAAATCATGATTAAAATGACTAAATCATGATTAAAATGACTAAATCATGATTAAAATGACTAAATCATGATTAAAATGACTAAATCATGATTAAAATGACTAAATCATGATTAAAATGACTAAATCATGATTAAAATGACTAAATCATGATTAAAATGACTAAATCATGATTAAAATGACTAAATCATGATTAAAATGACTAAATCATGATTAAAATGACTAAATCATGATTAAAATGACTAAATCATGATTAAAATGACTAAATCATGATTAAAATGACTAAATCATGATTAAAATGACTAAATCATGATTAAAATGACTAAATCATGATTAAAATGACTAAATCATGATTAAAATGACTAAATCATGATTAAAATGACTAAATCATGATTAAAATGACTAAATCATGATTAAAATGACTAAATCATGATTAAAATGACTAAATCATGATTAAAATGACTAAATCATGATTAAAATGACTAAATCATGATTAAAATGACTAAATCATGATTAAAATGACTAAATCATGATTAAAATGACTAAATCATGATTAAAATGACTAAATCATGATTAAAATGACTAAATCATGATTAAAATGACTAAATCATGATTAAAATGACTAAATCATGATTAAAATGACTAAATCATGATTAAAATGACTAAATCATGATTAAAATGACTAAATCATGATTAAAATGACTAAATCATGATTAAAATGACTAAATCATGATTAAAATGACTAAATCATGATTAAAATGACTAAATCATGATTAAAATGACTAAATCATGATTAAAATGACTAAATCATGATTAAAATGACTAAATCATGATTAAAATGACTAAATCATGATTAAAATGACTAAATCATGATTAAAATGACTAAATCATGATTAAAATGATTAAAGAATGATCAAAATGATTTACACGTTATTAAAAATGATTAAATCATGATCAAAATGATTTACACATGTTAAAAATGATTAAATCACGATTAAAAATTATAAAATCATGATTAAAATTATTCACGAATTATTAAAGAAAGATTTAAATGATTAAATAAAGTTTAAATAAAGATTGAAATGATTAAAGAATGATTAAATGATTCAACTCACGGTCAAAAGAATAAATAGAGATTGAAATGAATAAAACGAGAATATGTTTTTGTTCATGATCAGTTTCGCGTTGACCGCTAATGGATATATTAGTATATTATACTAGAATGAATTAATATTAGATTATTATTAGAAATAAATTAAATTGTTCTTATATGTAGTTTGGACTATATTTATAGAAGTCGGAAAACAGAATAGCGATATAGAACAAAACATTAGGAACAAGTTGGCAAGCCAAAATATACCTCTCCTCGGAAGCATTGTCCCTAGTGGTATTAATTTCTCGAGATGACCCTCTAAGTTATATCTCCCCAATTCAGAGTTATTTACTAATAACGTAATCCCGGTTCAATCCCGCCCGGTATAAAATTTTAATTTGAATTATAGTAATTGAAACGAAACAACCGAGATTAATTTGTTCAGAATATTATAAATTAAGTAGTTACAACAGTGAGTTAGACGAACTAGAACAACGCACAATTGACTTTAACCCTATTTACGGTACAAGTTTAGCAGTTAAATATAATACGAAGCCAATTTTAATGAAAGAAATATCTACAGAGGGTATTTGTATTTTTGTCGCTTACGAAATACTTGCCGCATAGTTAACGCTCATTTTATTTCAACGTTCGCCCGATCAAGATACCGTAGATATCTGGTAGTGGACGACTCGTAGACTGTCGGAACCATCCTGTTGACGTTGTGACACATACCGCATGAAAAAGACCAAAACCGTCCAATTTCCAATATCATATAATGACTCGCACACCCAGGATATCAATGACTGCATTAGGAATCGTAGATATCCAAATATCCACACCACCAAAAAACTTATTAACAAGAAGCGAAAAACTTACCATTCACAAAGCACAGAAAGCCACTTGACTAAACGTATATCAATAAATGACCGTAGAGGGAATAGTTAGGGTTCTTTATAAATAAACACAAACGAACCCAATTGATGAACTGCATTAAACATCTTAATCAGCCGAGAAAACGTTTAAAATAAATTACGGCCGAGTTGAAAACCAGACCAACTCGATATGTTGTTAATAAATGAATTATTAAGCTTGAAAACCAATACGCTAAACCTAATAGATAAGAATATACGACTGAAAAAACTAAATAAATTACAAAAAACTAACGGGTTCTACCCTTTATCTTATCTGCTGACTGCGCTAAAACAAGATTTGACCATTAAACTTTTTGAAAATGCGACGTATACACTTTGAAGGTTCCGTCAAAAATTATCCTTTCCCAAACGTAAAGGTTCTCAAAACATTAATACACAAAAAATAAGTAAAAAGGTTCCTCCAAAAAATGAACCATTTTGCGGAAGAAGTAAATAATTTTAAAAGAATAAAAGATAAAACAAATATACAACCGCAAAAATAAAACGTCAAATAATAGAAGAAAAAAATCTTTAACTCCATTCATTAAAAAAACCCTAAACAAAAGTACCAAATTGAAATAAAGCAACTTATTATATTAAACAAGATTAAGTCTTTATAATTTTTTCGTAAAAAAACCACATTAGTCCTTCACAATTTCATTCGTAAAAAAATTCAAGACTTTGTTAACTATTATGCTTACAATGAGTGTCTTATTTGCAGTATAGCTCGAAGTTATCGTTGGTTCTGTGGTAGAGCGCTCGACTGCCTAACTGAACGGCCCGGGTTCGAAACCTGGGTGACGCATTTGTTTTTAATCAAATGAGAAATCGCTAAATTAGAATTTCTTCGATGCAATAATTTAAATCTTCCACGAAATCTTGCTCTATTTCAATTAAACAAAAATTTCGTACTCTATTAAATACGCTTTCGATAAAGCTGAAGGTCTAATTTTCAATGAAACGTAATAAGTGTCGGTGGTTCTGTGGTAGAACGTCCGCCTGTCAAACAGGCGGTCTCGGGTTCGAAACCCGCCCGATGCGATCGCAAGTTGATACTAAGACGAATACCGTGAACAATTGGTGGAAACCCTGCCATTGGATGTTGAGAGGTAGCATTACACTCAGCACTCGGTCCGTCCCAAAAGTCAATAAGAAAGAGTTGGAGAGATACCACCCGTACATACACACCACAAACTCAACACCCACAAACGTCATAACAATAACACAACATTCCCACCCTACACATAAACATTACAATAGCGAAATATCCAAACCACTGAATTAAACCTGTCGTGCCGGCGAGCGTTGACGAAAAAAAACCACTGCAAATTAATCCGTTAACGCTCACCGTCCCACGGTGGTTTTGCAAACACGGTTTTTCGACTTTGTTCCCTAATTACTAGCAACTGCGAACGCAGAGATCTCGGGAAACTGCGTACGCAGTGATTACACTTTGCACCGAAAATGCGAACGCGTTCGCAGGCCTGACAGACACACAGACCCACCCACAGACAGACACGGTCGAAGTAAAAACAGCGTAGTATGATTTTTTATCCGTCCTAAAACTGACGAAACAGACGTTAAAAAAACCTAGAGTGCACGGACCTCCTTGTAAAAAGATCCTGTTTTAGGCCACCCTTCTCATCGTTTCCAAGAATTCGATTTTCCCGGACATTCCGACTTTTATGACACAATAAATTGTTTTGTTTGTATCGTTTTCCACGGAGAGGAATTAAAGGGAATTCCAACCAATTAGAACCGCAAAATCAAATGATCGTTTTGAGAAAGAAAATATCAAACGCTTGAAAATTGGCCAAGGGTTTGAGTTTCAATCAGCGTTGCCAGATTTTTCTGACCGAATTATTGTACAAAGGGTAAAAAATTATGGTACCAATGGCGTAGGAACGGGCGGGGGGTACAGGGGTACAATGTACCCCCCTTTGAAATTGGAAAGGGGTGCCAAAGTGGTATGAAAAGGGCGCCAAATTGTTTTAGAAGGAGCGCAAAAAGGATGCTGATGAGGGGGCGCCAAATTTAGCATCCAAGCTGTACCCCCCTTAATCCAAAACGTTCCTACGCGCCTGTATGGTACAACAATAGAAATTATGGTACCAATACAAAATAGTATTAATTACTTTTAATTTAAAGTGTTTGTTGCAAAACATGCGGATAACTATTATCGCGTGTCGTTTCTTTATGGGGAGTGGATTTAGTCAATATCGACCATAGAAATCGGAATCACTAACTAGAACGATTTTTGATATTTTGCCGCGCACGCCGATTAGAAATTCCGATTTCTATGGTATCGACAATCGAGTGATCTGGCAACCCTTGAACGTGGGCTTCATATTTCGTCACCTGAAAGAAAAAATGACGTAACTTTAACTATACTTTCAATTAGTATAAAGTTACGTGGTATTTGCTTTCAGGCGACGATTTTATGTATAGAGTAGTTAGTAGTAGTGCTCGGAATTGTTTATTCATTGTCCACAAAATTTCCGATTTATTTAAAAAAAGTTGGTAAAGGGTTGTTAATTTTCCGGAAAAATAAAATGCGGAAACTTTTCCAGAAAATTTTCCGCAAATCGGAAAAATAAAAAATTTAAACATAAATTACTTTTCAAGGGTTTTTAATGTTTTAAACTTTTTATCGATTTAAAATGACTAATATGACTAAACATACTAAAAAACATTAATAGTGTTACATTTCAACCAGTTTAAACTAGTCTATAGGTTTAGTTTTACTTTTAGATTAGAAAAAATGGGGTGAAAATGCCGCTTTATTTAAATTTGCAAACAATATATTAGACAAATCATGAAATGAAAACGTTTTTAATATTTTTCGTAAAAATACGGAAAATATTCCGGAAAAAAGGCCTCGGTAATTTTCCGGAAAATTTTCCGACTTACAACACTAAAAAGAATATCATTTTAACTTATTTAATTATGTTTTTTACGCAACCAAGCATTTATTTGAATTAAAATGGCATTTATTTAAATACTTGTTTGTTTTGTTTAAATAATAGGCTTATCCACTATTATTCAAATATTGTTTATTTAAATAAATATTATTTAAATATCGCCGAACTTATTTTATCCATGGATAAAAGTTAATCGAACGCCGACCTCTAAGTAGTAGCATTCTGTAGCTTTGACCATGGCCGCCATTTTGTTCGCAAATTTTTTATCTATAGGAAAGAGCATGGGTCACAGTGCCATTACTCTATAGTTAATAAGAAATTCTTATTATTTTAGTAGTAGAAATTATGTAAGTATGAAAATAGTACCCTTATAGTACAATAGGTTGGAAATATGTGACATTTGGGTACTATATAGTACGTTTTCAAAAAATAGTACCATTTATAATATGATGCAAAATTATGTACCATTGCGCGTGTGAAGAAAATAGTGTTTTACCCGTACAATGTGTCCAAGTAATGCGGTTTTCCTTAATTAATGAAAAATAATCATTTCAATATTTCCATATTTATGTTCTATAATTATATATTTATAATAATTGTAATTTTTTATTTAAAAACAAATCACATTGCATAAAGTATGTAATAAACGTAGAACATTTCAGTTGTATTTGAAGTTTTGTTATTTATTAGGTAGAAAAAAACTAGAAATTTAAGAAAAAACGTCAATGGAAAAATATATCGATGTGGTTCCATATCAAGTTTTAAGTAGCACTGTGATACGTATCACCATAAAAAAATCATAACTTTGCCACCTTTACCACCCGAGCTACACGCGATTTACCATTTTTAGTTCCACATCGAGATATATATATCGAAGTGGGACTATTGCTATGGACGGATTGTCGTTAAGTGTTGTATGTTGTTTGGCGTGGAAAAGCGACGACACGGAAGATGGAGCTGCGAAAAATAATTTATTAATATAACTTATATTAACGCCGGCGCCGGGACTCGAACATAGATAGCCGCTGGCCGCGCAAAATCGAGAAACCGACGCTCTACCAATCGAACCACGCCTTTCTCTTGAACCTGTTGCTTGAACTTTTACTTGAACTTTTACCCTTGAACAATGGTCCCGGAACTAGCCTTCTTTAAACGAAAATATTTTTACAAAATGCTAGTTCCAGGGCGTAAAGATTTTCTTTATCGTGTTTACTGTTTGCTAAAGCTGCAGGTGATAAATCCATGTTCAACTTTCACCTAAGAAGGATTTATCATGGATTAATCAAACGGAAATAGATTCTTCTTAGGTGAAAGTTGAATTTAGTTCTAGCGCGTCGCATTTAATCAAACGGAAATAGATTCTTCTTAGGTGAAACATGGAAACTAAGTATATTTAAAACTCAACGCGGAAAGAGTTGTTCCGAGTTGGCACCCACTGCCACGAGCTGGGATCAAACCCGGCTGCTCTTGCTGCGAGGCGAAAGTGCTAACTCTAGTGATCCTAGGAATAGTTCTTTTTATAAACTAACGTGGCCTTCTTGTTGAAATGTTGCTCTTACGTCACAGTCTCTTACTTTGACAAGCCTACGAGCGCGTGCAAATCGCTCGTGCGAGGAATACACTCATAAAGCTGGGTCTTGTGACGTAAGAACAACATTTTAACAAGTTGGGCAAGACCACTTTTTATTTTATAAAATCAACTATTTAGTAAAATGAATGAAAGTTCACAACGAGGGGTCGAACATATACCAAAATCCCGTACACTTTGTCTAAAATCGCAAAATCTTTTAACTCCGTATATGGTAAATTAACATTGAAATCCCAAAATCACTTCAAAAAGTAATGGAAAAATCGCCAAAATCTCTACGAAATCCCGAAATCCCGTAGAAAATAATGGCAAGTGTCCGACCCCTCGGTTCCCAAGGTGTGTATCGAAATAGATTAAAATTCGCCAGGAAATTAAAGCAAAAAAGTGTACGATATGTTTAAATATAAAATAAATATTGGTCGAAACGAGCGAAATGTGAGTACGTGGAATATATAAGCAACATTAAACAACTATATCGAATTTGACGCCTTTCTTATAAAGGGCGCTTCAAAACTTTTTTGACATTTTGCTAGTTATCCCGGAAATATATACAATGACGGTATGGGGAAAATAAGCTAGCAAATCAAATTTTAAAACTTGGGTGCTACCTGGAGTCCTGGACTAAATAATTCACTTCACGGGAATGGACTTGGAATTGTATATCCCCTGACGTTTCCTAGTTTGTAGTAACTAACTTTGGAATTTTTCTAACTATTCGCCCTGAATTGCAACTATCGGGTACGCTCAGGGAAAAATTATCGATGGACTTTTTTGGGTCATTTTTTGGTCTTTTTGATTGTAAACGTCCTCCAGACACCTACCATCAAAAGATGCTAGAAGGAAAACGGGTAGTTAGATGCTTCTGCTAAAACAAATTCACTGGGTCTGAGGGTCTGACCACTATCCTTAATCGGTGTACAAGCCCGTAGCTTTGACTCTGCTAAAGTGATTAGGAAATCGCTTACAGACTTAGCACGGTCAGCCTTTGTATGTCCGTTGTCTAAATTCAACTACACAACAATCAAACCAAAACTTTTAATTTCAAAAGTATAACATAGGTCTACTAAAAATAAGATTTTTACTGACAGTGACTCGCTGTTAGGTTTTAGAAATGGTAGGTACCGAATGACACACGATGTGGCAATAAGTCAATTTACATTAGACGTAACTAAAAGATATATAATATTAAACGAGCATATATAATATTTAACCAACTAAACCCTTATCCCTAGAGTAGAGGCTGTATAGCTGGCCTTTCCGGGCCCCCAAAACTGGCTGGGGGCCCTGGGCTGTAGCCCATTTAGCCCATGCCTTAAGACGGCGCTGTACCCGCTGTAATCGGTGTACATAATTTCAGGAAGCGGTTAGCCCCTCGAATGGGTCTTCAGACTATGTTTTGGGATTATTACGATAAATTGTAACTTTATAATTAAATAAATTGAATATGGTTGCTTTAAAGGGAATTTATCTTATATTTCGGCTTGCCCAAATGGCTTCCAACATTGTCCCTTTCAGGAACGTTTGGGAAAACAGTTTTTGTAAAGGCTCAAAACGCGTCAAATTTAATACTTTTGGTTATTGCATGACAGACGAGAACCACCGTTGGTCTAAAAATATCATTAAACAATGCCGAAAAGGTACAAAGACCGACAACGTATGGGGGGGGGGGACTAAAATATATTTCATTATTTAAAATCGACTACTTCGATCGATAGGCGAAGTTACAAATTAAGACTGCATAATTGGTAGCTATTTTCAGTATAACAGACAATGAATATATGAAATTAAACACGACGTTTCTTATATAGTTAAATCAGAAGGTTAAATGCAAATTTATTCGTCAACCTTTTTAGCTCATAAATATTCTGGCGCTGTTTACTGGTTTCTGGCGAATAAATAGCTCAAATTGTTAGGGCCTTCAGTGATAAATGATTTAAAAATTATATTCCATTTAAATAACTTCATCAAATTGTCTTGCATTTGATAATGACACAATACACTATTCAGTCGCAATTTCAAATATTATTTTCAATTCATTTAGAATGTCAACCAAGTCATGATAAATGGAGAGAAGAATTAGTTATATCAAAAAGAATAATTTAAATAAGGTTGAAGGACTTCGTTGAGACGATTTTGAGCATTCCTGTAAAAATCCAACTCATGGTCTGCTAGTTACTCCTTTACAAAGTTAATCAAATCTCATTGGTTAAATAAATAAATACTAATGCTACTTTGTGTGTTCGAAGGTTCTTGCTAGAAAACATTGTGACTACCTAAAACTATGTATTGGCATTCCCCCAATACATAGATGTACCGAGGTACAGCCTAATTTATAGTAGAAAGCGGGAAATTTAAATTTTACAAGCTAACTGGGATCGCTTTAATTTTTGTTTCGTTTATACACGTGCGAATTTTAAAGAAATTAATTTTTTTAATATTTATAATTAATTAGCGAACATTAAATTTTAGTTTCTCAAATATTTGTTGGAATTGAAATAAACAAATTGTACTAGAATTGATAAAGGAATATCACTGACCGTAGTTTTGTCTTTTGGCTCCTAATTAGCTTACGTTTGCTAAGATTGCTCGCACTTTTCATTAATTAAATTGTTAATGAATTTATAACAAAGCGACAATTAATTAATTTAGAGATCATAGAGAACCGAGGTCGTTTGACACGAAAACTTGGTAGTGTTCCCTTTCCGTACGTACTCCGGTGTAATGAGGTTAAGCCCACCAAATACCTGTAGGGGCTACGTAGCGTCACTAGCGCCATCCGTGGTAGAAAATATTTCGCCAAATAAAATATTTAAGTGATCGAACCATCTCTCCACAACCCTGCTTGTACCTTCATACGTAAGCGTAGCTTTTTTCTAGGAACCTTGATACGTGCTAGCATTTTGAGCCTCTTAAGTTCTTCTGGTAGGCAACCCTGTTTTCTACTATGCTACTGGTACGCCCTCTAATGTATATAAACAGTACTAATTAATTTATTATAAATAATTTTTTTTATAAATTTTAATTATAAATACACTCTTGAGCTACCGTATATATAATTTGATAATATGTATTTTAAAATTTATTAATTATCTACGATACATTTAAATTTAAAATATAGGTGGCGCTCCATTTTTAAATATAAATATTATTTTAACAATAGTTGATTATAGTTCAGAAACTTTACACAAGCCGGCGCTGTAGGCGCGAAGTAGAATTTTTCAAATTCTCTAAACGCGGGAGTAGCTCATAAGCGTCCATCTCTGAGCCAAAGTAGTCTAACCTGTGAAAATATATAAACATATATTACACATTATAAGCAGTAAAAATTATTTAATATAGAACGGAAAAGAACAATTTAGAATTAATTAAAATGAACTTTTAGTAATTAAATTGAAATGTCAGTGTCGTTTGCGTCGTTGCCTTCGTTGACGTCCTTTTCCCGGTTTAGCGGCCACGTGCGACGTCGCGGTCAGGTTCGAGTCAGTCACGTTGGCCGTGGACATCTCTTCGTGCGTTCTCGCAGCGGGATCAACGCCACTTTCAGAGGAAAGTAATTTGGAACGCAACTGGTCAATACGGACACTGTCCCTCTCTCTGGTCGTTTCTAATTCCTGAATGGCTCGTTTCAATTCGACGGTGTCGCCGGATTCCAAGACACCGACCCACTCCGTTTTGCGTCCGCTGTCCAATTTCAACGCTTTTGCGGCCTTCAACTTCGACAACTTCTCTTCCAGTCGCTCGAGTTCCTTCTTGTCGGCAGATCTTTCTTCCTCAAAACGGTGAATTTTGTCGTCGAAGTATTTTTCGCTCACGGAAACTTGATCTTTTTCTCTCAGCATAAACTCCAGTTGTTTGTTCCTTTTGGCGATGGCACGTTCTAAGGGGGTTCTTCCTTCTTTGTCCCTCGCTTCCAGGTCCGCGCCCTTCTTCACCAATAACTCGGCGACTTCCCGCATTTTCCCTGAATCGTGTAATTGTTCAAGGAAAGGGTTGGGTTTTAGTTCCGATCGACGACTCGCTAACAAGTGCAAAGGCGTGGCCGTATTGTCATCCTTGGCGTTGACGTAGGAGCCGTTTTCAATCAAAAAAAGGGCCACGTCATCGTATTTAAGGTGTATCGCCACATGCAAGGCGGTTTTGAAAGTTGCGTGGCCAGAATTAACGTTGGCTCCCGCTTCTAGTAATCGGGTCGCGACTTGGAGGAATCCGCTCGCAGCGGCTAAATGTAAGGGGACGTATCCCGCTCTGTTTAACGCGTTCACATTGGCGCCATTTTCCAGAAGATATTCCACTACGTTGATATGTCCTTTGGAGGAAGCCGAGTGTAAGGGTGTATTTCCTCGAAAGTTAACGCGATTTATATTGCAACCGCGACTGACTAATAAAGTTAAGATATCGACATGACCATTATAAGCTGCCACATGCAACGGGCTATCTTTGAACATCGAACCTAGATGGATGTTGGCGCCGTGGTCGATCAGCAGATGAGAAACGTTCAAGTGACCTTCTTCGGCAGCGTGGTACAGCGGAGTTCTACCGCATTTGTCTTTCAAGTCCACGTTTGTGCCAGATTCGATCAACCACCGAGCTTGCTGCATTAGACCTTTGACGGCAGCCTGGTGCAACGGGGTTTCTCCATTGTTATCGTCAGCATGGACAGCCTCTTTATGTAACTGCTTTAGGCTTGTTGAGGTTTTTCGAACAAGTTGATTGACATTTGGTTTCGGATTTACCATTTTTGAACTAGAACGGTTGCCGCCAACCTTTTCCTTTTGGAACAGGCGTACAAAGTCCAACGATCCCTGGTAAATCGCTTCATCTAGCGGACTTTTTCCGTAAAAGTGTGACAAGTTAATGTCCGCGCCCATTCGTACAAGCACTCGAGCTAAGTCCAAGTCTTTTTGGTACACCGCTATTAGTAGTGGCGTTTGTTCGCATACAGTGAACCGATCGACCAGGGCGCCTTTTTGTATCAGAAGCAGCGCAAGATTAGAGTTTCCAATTCGAGCTGCCTTATGAAGCGGACTTTCTTTAAAGTTATTTAACGCGTTTACGTCCGCTCCCGCTTGGATCAACCACTCGACCATGGCCCTGTGCCCGTTTTCAACGGCAAGATGCAACGGAGTATCACCGCTTGAATTTGGGTAGTTCACGTCGGCTTCCTGCTCGAATAACTGGCGGGCTATGTCCAAGTATCCTCTAGAAGCGGCTTTATGCAATGGCGTGTTGTTTCCGTAGTCGGCGCTGTCAACATCAACGCCTTTTCGAATGAGCATTCTGGCCAAGTCCAGAAAGTCGTTTCGAAAGGCGTAATGTAGGATCAAATTCAAGTTCTCGTACTCGGCCCCGCTTTGTATCAGCTCCATGACGATTCTTTCACGCTTTCCTTCCAACGCTTTTTCCAGCGGCGTCTTACCATCCCTGTCTTTCGCGTTGATATTAATTCTTGGTCGAATTATTTCCAACACCTTCTGTTCGTCTCCAGCGTAGCAAGCTTCGTGCAAAACCCATGTCTGTTCAGTACTCAACTTATCCTCGTCTTCAGCCTTTGTAGCGGTAGTGACTCTCAATGGTGGCGCCATCTGAAGTGTCAATGATCAACGTTATTAGAGGTATCTCTAAACATCATATACAGGGTGTTAAGGGTAAGTATGTCATAAATTTTAGGGCGTGTTCTTTGGGTCTTTACTGAGTCAAAAATGTCACATACAACATGGGACCTAATATGCTTTGTTTCAGAGTTTTAGATCTACAAAAACCGGGCCAAAACAACGAAATAGCCAGTAATGTGAATTTATTATTCATTGGTTTTGTTAATGGTGAAGCAATTTCCAAAAGTGCATTAACTAACTAGCAGAAGTGTGCTAAATCGTACAGTGATTTTATTAATGCCAAGTTCCATTATTTCAAAGAATCGAGTGTTAAACCTGGCCAGAAATTTGTTAAATAAGCAACTGGAACGAGGCGAATACCAATTCAAAGTATTTTCCTCGTTGGATGCTGTGATAGTGCTTCTTATTTTGGAAAGCGCAATTTTTTTAAGGAAAAAGCGTGGGTGACTTTCTATAACGTCACAGGGCCATTACTCAATTTTATAATTTAATTCAGAACTGATATAAATGCCTATACTAATGCAAAAAACTTACAAGGAGACTACCCGAGGTGTAACACACCGATTTTGTTCAAACTCGGGGGTTGAGTAGGCCTTAATGAATCATGAAAATTCCCAAAAGGAAAAGTTTCAACGGGCATTAGTTTTGCCATAGCAACCGAAAAGGTTTTTGACAACTCAAAATGGAATAATCCTTACCGAAAATAACATGGGATTTTAAAAATGTTTTAAAATGTAAAAACTACAAAAAATTGATCAAAATTGACGGAAAAAAAAATAAAATTGATCAACAATTTATCAATTTTTTTTCAGTTTGATGAAAATAAGTAAAAATGCAAGTGCTTTGATAGAAAATTATTAAAAATGGATTTTATTCATAAAAAAATTTTAAATGTGATAAAAATCAATATGATAGAATGAGATAAATTTGACAAAATTTTACCAAATTTTGAAATAGTAATTAATTTTCATAAAATTTAATAAACTTAATAAAATATTGATTAACTTTGATAAAATTAATAAAAATTGTTATATTTAATATAATATGGTATAAACTTTGATAAAATCCATATATTATAATGTCACTTTTTGATCAATTTTGTCAATTTTATCAAAATGGGTAAAAATGGATAAAAATAGATATAATAATTAATTGCAGAGATATTTTATGCTTTGGTTGTTTTTATTATGATTACCACATGCATTTTATTTAAATACCACATAAAATGATAAATGGCCATTTTTTAGAAATATATGTATTTTGAATTCTTAAAATTTTCGTTCTATTACATCAAAACGAAATTACGCAATTTTGGGTTTTTACATAAGCTTACTCATTAGAAATAATTTCTCAAAATGTACATGAATTTATTTTTTCAAGTTGGTTTTGTTATCTCATTCTATCAATTTGATAAACACAATTGATGTTTATCACATTTAAGATTTTTACCTCTCCGAGGGGACAAAGTCTCCTAGGAGGGGTTATACAACCACCGTGTCTGTCTGTGGGTCTGTGGGTCTGTCAGGCCTGTGAACGCGTTCGCATTTTCGGTGCAAAGTGTAATCACTGCGTTCGCAGTTGCTAGGAATTAGGGAACAAAGTCGAAAAACCGTGTTTGCAAAACCACCGTGGGACGGTGAGCGTTAACGGATTAATTTGCGGTCGAGGTTGGTTTGGTGGTTTTTTTTTCATCAACGCTCGCCGTCACGACAGGTTTAATTCAGTAGTTTGGTTATTTCGTTATTGTAATGTTTATGTGTAGGGTGGCAATGTTGTGTTGTTGTTATGACGTTTGTGGGTGTTGAGTTTGTGGTGTTTGTGGTTTGTATATACGGGCGGTATCTCTCCAACTCCTTCTTATTGACTTTTGGGACGGACCGAGTGCTGAGTGTAATGCTACCTCTCAACATCCAATGGCAGGGTTTCCACCAATTGTTCACGGTATTCGTCTTAGTATCAATTTGCGATCGCATCGGGCAGGTTTCTAACCCGAGACCGCCTGTGTGACAGGCGGACGTTCTACCACAGAACCACCGACACTTGTTACGCTTCATTGAAAATTAGACCTTCAGCTTTATCGAAAGCGTATTTAATAGAGTATGAAATTTTGGTTTAATTGAAATAGAGCAAGATTTCGTGAAAGATTTAAATTATTGCATCGAAGAAATTCTAATTTAGCGATTTCTCATTTGATTAAAAACAAATGTGTCCCCCAGGTTTCGAACCCGGGCCGTTCAATTAGGCAGTCGAGCGCTCTACCACAGAACCAACGATAACTTCAAGCTATACTGCAAATAAGACACTCATCGTAAGCATAATAGTTAATAAAGTCTAGAATTTTTTTACGAATGAAATTTTGAAGGCCTAATGTGGTTTTTTTACGAATGAAATTGTGAAGGCCTAATGTGGTTTTTTAACGAAAAAAAATTATAAAGACTTAATTTTGTTTGTAATTTATTTAGTTTTTCAGTCGTATCAGAGATAATTTAGATACGGTCGTATATTATTATCTTTTGCGTAATTGTTCATTTATGAAGAAAATATCGAGTTGTATACATGGTGCGCTTACACTTATGTTGGTCTGGTTTTTAACTGGGTCTTCATTACTTCGTAATTTATTTTAAACGTTTTCTCGACTGATTAAGAAGTTCATCAATTGGGTTCGTTTATTTTATTTATAAAGAGCCCTAACTATTCCGTCTACGGTCATTTATTGATATACGAGCTGTCTTTTAATCAAGAGGCTTTTTGTGCTTTGTGATGATAAGTTTTTCGCTTCTTGTTAATTAATTTTTATTGGTGTGGATATTTGGACATCTACGATTCCTAATGCAGTCATTTATTTCCTAGGTGTGCGAGTCATAATATGATATTGGAAATTGGATGGTATTGGTCCTTTCAATAGAGTTAAATTCGATTGTGCATTGTTTTAGTACGTCTAACTCACTGTTGTAATTACTTAATTTTTAATATTCTGAATAAATTAAACTCGGTTGTTTCGTCTCAATTATTTTAAATAAAATAAAAATTTTATACCGGGCGGGATTACGTTTTTAGTAAACAACTCTGAATTGCGGAGATATCTTTAAGGGTCGTCTCGAGAAATTAATACCACTAGGGACAATTCTTCCGAGGAGAGGTATATTTTGGCTTGCCAACTTGTTTACCTCTCCGAGGGGACTTTGTACCCTAGGAGGGGTTATACAACCACCGTGTCTGTCTGTCAGGCCTGCGAACGCTTTCGCATTTTCGGGGCAAAGGGTAATCACTGCGTACGCAGTTTCTTGGCTCACTGCGAACGCAGTCGAATAACCGTTTTAGCAGTTTAAAGGTTGGCAAAATTACCGTGTGACGGTAAGCGTTAACGGATAAATTTGCGATTGCGTTGAGTTTGGTTGATTGTTTTTTTTTTTCGTTATAGCCTACCGTCGCGCCGTTTGTCATGGGTGCGTTTTTCCAACTCCTTCTTATTGACTTTTGGGACGGACCGAGTACTGAGTTTTATGGCAACATCTCAACGTCCACCAATTGTTCACGGTATTCGTCTTAGTATCACTTTGCGATCGCATCGAGCGGGTTTCGAACCCGAGATCACCTGTGTGACAGGCGGACGTTTTACCACAGAACCACCGACAATCATTACGCTTAATCGAAAATAAGACCTTCAGCTTTATCGGAAGCGTATTTAATAGAGTATGAAATTTTGGTTTAATTGATATAGAACAAGTTTTCGTGTAAGAAATTCTAATTTAGCGATTTCTCTATTGATTAAAAACAAATGCGCCACCCAGGTTTCGAACCCGGGTCGTTCAGTTAGTCAGTTGAGCACTCTACCACAGAACTAACGATAACTCCTTAGCTATACTGCAAATAAGACACTCATCGTAAGCATAATAGTTAATAAATACAGTTATAGTAGTGTGTGACGGCACCTGGATATATCCTCCGAGGAGAGTTATTATTACGGGCTTGACTGACTTGTTTATCAATAAATTACATTTTTAGTTCCACATCTATATGTATATAGAGTGGGACTATTGTTTTCGTTAGAATGTTGTGAAGTGTCGGCGTCGTCGTCCTCGTCGTCGTCGTCGTCGTCGTCGTCCACATTTGCAACATCTTCCATATCTTTTGAACGTGGTGACATAACCCCACCGTTTTTTCTAAGGATACTTAATGTGGTTGCCACTATCTGCACAACCAAGTTTCATGGGTTAAATTTAGTTAGCGGCGCTTTGCCAGCCCCTTCTATCCGACCCCCCTTAGGCACTTTTAACAAAAATACGCAGTCTTATTTCAAAAATACGCAGTCTTATAATTTTAAATACGATTGACTTTTAAATTCCGTTTAAGTTTTAATCTATATAACCTCTATACCTCTACAATGTGCGCACGTTTCAGCTCTGTCGTGGAAACAGGGGGCGCAAAAGCCCCCCTTTTCCGATTGTGGCCGTTGATTTACGCACGCTGATTATTACCCAACTGAGTGACTTAAAAATTTAATTTATGTTTTAAATAACGTATTTCCTTTAGCTCTAATGGTTTGCCAGGTTTCGGTGCCCTAGAAAATTTAGGGGCCCTTGGGCGCCGCATAAACCACATTACCGCTGACGTGCGTTTTTGCCTTACACAGAGTGCGTGATTTCCGTATCGAAGCCGCGTATGGCCAGAAGATATAAATAAGTGTGACACTTAGAGTGCGTGATTGTCGTATCGAAGCCGCGTATGGCCAGAAGTAACAAATAAGTGTGGCTCTTACTTATCATAGCCGTGGATGGCCAGAAGTAACAAATAAGTGTGACACTACTTATCGAAGCCGTGTATTGCCAACGCTATTCGCGTGCGATTTTAGGTATAAATTTGAAACTTGATGAAGTTATTAGGATGGGTATTGCGGATATTTTACCAGAATTAATTTTAATTTAACCAAGGCTTAGCATGCTTTGGCCTAATTTTAACGCTATTCACGTGCGGTTTGAGGTATAACTTTGAAACTTGATATAGTTATCAGGGTTGGTATTCTGGATATTTTACCAGAATTAATTTTAATTTAACCAAGGCTTAGCATGCTTTGGCCTAATTTTATCGCTGATCGCGTGCGGTTTGAGGAATATCTTTGAAACTTGATTTAGTTTTTAGGATGGTCATTGCTGATATTTTACCAGACTTAATTTTAATTTAACCAAGGCTTAGCATGCTTTGGCCTAATTTTAACGCTATTCGCGTGCGGTTTGAGGAATATCTTTGAAACTTGATTTAGTTTTTAGGATGGTCATTGCTGATATTTTACCAGACTTAATTTTAATTTAACCAAGGCTTAGCATGCTTTGGCCTAATTTTAACGCTATTCGCGTGTGGTTTGAGGAATATCTTTGAAACTTGATTTAGTTTTTAGGATGGTCATTGCTGATATTTTACCAGACTTAATTTTAATTTAACCAAGGCTTAGCATGCTTTGGCCTAATTTTAACGCTATTCGCGTGCGGTTTGAGGAATATCTTTGAAACTTGATTTAGTTTTTAGGATGGTCATTGCTGATATTTTACCAGACTTAATTTTAATTTAACCAAGGCTTAGCTTGTTTTGGCCTAATTTTAACGCTATTCGCGTGCGATTTGAAACTTGATGTAGGTATTAGGATAGGTATTGCGGATATTTTACCAGACTTAATTTTAAATTAACGAAGGCTTAGCATTTTTACGCAGTCTTGACTGGATTTGAGATACGGGGCTCAAACTTTTTATACATTTAAGAAGCTGAAGTCTGACCCTATGTTTAACTCTTTTAACCCGCGCCAAGGGTTAGTGAGCGTATGCGAATTTTCTTCGTAGTTCCTAGTGGATTTGAGATACGGAGCTCAAACTTACAATACAGATAAAGAAGCTTACGTCTGACGTAATGCTTAACCTTTTGACACGCGCCAAGGCTTAGAGAATAATTAATTAATTCATCCATGTGGAACTAATATTACGGCCTTGTCCGACTTGTTATTAATTTTCTATCAAATAATTTGCATTTTTACTTATTTTTATCAAATTGAAAAAATTTATAAAATTTTGATCAATTTGTTTCGTCAATTTTGATCATCCTTTTCTAGTTTTTGCATTTTAATTTTTTTTCAAAATCCCATGTTTTTTTCGGTAACGAATTTTCCAATTTGTGTTGTCAAAAACATTTTCGGTTGCCGTGGCAAAACTAATGCCCGTTGAAACTTTTCCTTTTGGGAATTTTCATGATTCATTAAGGCCTACTTAACCCCCGAGTTTGAACAAAATCTTGTTAGTAGATAGTATTTAAATTTAATCATCATTATATTACACTACAAATATTTCTGGATAGAAAATGTAGATTTATCGTCTTGGGGTATTTACGCCCTATTAATTTCCGGTATGATTTAAGCTGGTTTCACACTCGACGGAAAGTATGCCGCAAAGACGATAATAAACGCCGAGCTGAAAATTGATTCCCATTCGATATACCGCTAACGTTCAACTTTACGCTGCTAATTTTCCGTCGAGTGTGAAACCAGCTTTAAGCCTTGCTGCGACCATGAGCCAAATAATGATAAATCCAGGACATGACTCTATGCGAAAAACCCGTCCAATAGCGCTAACACCCGACCACTATTGCCCCCTATTGGGAAAAATGCGCGACCGCGGACCTACGTCATTATGGGGGCAAATTTTTTAGGGGCAGTTTTCAAAAATAATACACGTGGTTGTCGTAGTAAATATCCCGGAATATTTATTCACGGTTATCATATCTAGTGTGGTTATTCATGTAAGTACTTTTTTTTACGTACTAGGTTCATAATTAGTATAATATATATAATTATATAATATTAAAC
The DNA here is from genome assembly GCF_980474605.1 of Leiobunum rupestre. Lineage (NCBI taxonomy): Eukaryota > Metazoa > Arthropoda > Arachnida > Opiliones > Sclerosomatidae > Leiobunum > Leiobunum rupestre. The sequence continues at coordinate 40,744,632 of NC_143384.1, forward strand.
ATATACTTTCCTAGAATCGTTAACCATAATCTAAAAATGAGGGGCCAATATGGCAGGATTTTCGAATTACAACCGCCACTTATTTCCGAATTTCGACTTAGTCAACACAAGATGGCGTTCGGGAAACCGGAAATTTCTGCTTGATTTTGCTCCCAATTTTTTTTATTTGCACCTTATGGCCGCCCGTTACTTTTGGTGGACGACCGATTTAGTACGTATGAAGGTACCAGAGGCATGTCCTGGATTTATCATTATTTGGCCCATGCTTTCACAGCTCAAATGGCTTTTTGAAAAGCTGAACCTCATTTCAGAAGATTTTGAATTCTTAAGTGGACACTTACTTTCCTAACCTGAAGCGATATGCCGAAAAATGTGCACTGGAATACAAGGACGATTTAGATTTATTAGAGCTCGCTTCAGAGTTTGGAGTTTGAAATTTGAACCTTATTTATACAACACATTTAAAATTACTAAATTAATTGCACAAAAGTGGAATTGTTAGTGCTTATCCGAACGTTGAAATTGCTTTACTAATTTTCTAACTATTCCCGTCACAGTGGCGTCAGGCGAGCGTTCATTTAGCAAATTGTAAATTCTTAAAAACTATTTAAGATACGTAATGAGGCAAGAAAGAAAATGAAACTACAAAAAAGTTGAATTAATACGACATAATTAACGATTTAGCTGCAATGAAGGCGAGAAAAATTTGTTTGTAACATTGGTTTTAGCGAAAATGACATAATTACCAAAAGTGTGTCAATCGGACCTATTTCTGAATGAATGTTACGAGCGAAATACAAGTTGGGAAGGGAGAAGGGAAGTATGCCTTGGGGAGGGACGGAAGTTAAAACCAACAAATAACGCCTGGTAGTGAGTTACGGAGGAACTAAGTAATTATGTCACTTTTGGATTTAGTTAAAACAAATTTTGGTAATAAAAATATGTTAACTATTGGGATTTTAATATAAAATGATTTTTCGCAAATTTTCGCTGATATTGGGGCGCAAATTTTTTAACTCGAACCGGGCCAAAGACCCGAGCCTAGACCCCCCACCGGTGGTTTCAGGTAATAGACGACTAGCGGGCGGCTAAAAAGCGGGGGCGAAAAAGAGTGTATACCTCGCGGTTCGTCTACGGCTGTCGCTGGGGGAGTCAAACACTTGGACATAACGTTTTTAGCGCCACCTACAAAGCTTCAGAGTAACCTAGGAGTTACCAAAAAATTCGTCTGCTAGACAGTATTTCGAACTTTAACGGTTTTTAGTTTCAGCCAAGTCGAAGAAAGTTGCCAGAAAACTATATAATTTCAAAGAAAGTTGCAATGAATGTTAAGTTTTAAATTTAATTATGGGGAAATATTGTTGCTTCGACAACTGTCGTAGCGATTCTCGGTGCCATAAAAATATTTTATCCGGTTCCTATACCGGGCAAAAATGGCCAAAACTAACCGCTATAACTCAAACTAGAAATAGAAGAAAAAACCGCTATAATTCAAACTAGAAATAGAAGAAAAAAAAACCTCAACATGTGGTAATACATGTAGTTCACTAGATGACTCCGTTGTAGTTTTATGTCCAAGGGTTTGAGGCTTTGAGCAGCCTCTCCCGTGGCCCCCCGAATTCTTCTCCAGGTACACTTGAATCCTCCTAGGCGCAACCACCTCCGACCCTTCCCAGACATTTTCACTGGCGTGGTCCATTAAGGGTTTGAACATATAAAATATAGAAGAGGAATAGCAACACTCCAGCATTTTCAAAGTTTATAAAATGTATCTCGAGGTTCTAAAGCTTGACGTTTGCGCGAGGTACTTTCGGTAATCTCAACATGAACGCGCCCAGCAAATTCCCCAAAAAAAGAGTGTATTGGTTGGGGGAATACAAATTTCTTCTCCAGGTACACTTGAATACTCCTAGGATTAAGCCTCACCCGTTTCTCGCGCGCTTTGTCTGCACGGCGCCAAAATGGTTCCTTCAGTGTTGCCAATGTTCGAAAGTTGAAATTCCCATTGCTGGATAGTAAATTTCCCACGAATACCACAACCCCATTTAGCCCCGCCCCCAACGAAAACTCAACGGAAAACATGCTATAATTTTCAAAATTTTTGGAAAATTAACTTTTTAAAATTAAATTTTATTGAAATTACAATTTCTAAACATTTTGGTTGTAAGGCCAATAATTTGATTATTAGGAGGCGCCTCCTTTATATTATTTATAAAGTCCCAAGATTCACGAAAATACACTTCTCTAGATAATTTTTAGCTTTCTCATAAGTGGTATTACTCTAAGTACCCAACTTCGAACGGGTTCTATGGGGGCCATGCTTGTCCGTGTGCCAAACTCTCTCTCTCTAAAATAGTACTATCTATACCTGCTACTAAAATGAATGCTAACCATTGCCGTCGTAGGCTTACGCTTTAGTGCTCGGTTACTAGAAAGCCGACGGGGAAGAAAAAACGAACGTCTCTCGAGTTTTCTCTCGATTCCCGAGGCTCGGCTCGATTCGCGGAGAGGGGGATAGTTCTAAATATTCTTTCCCCCAAAATCTCATATACAAGAGAAACGGCCTAACCCAAGGTTGGTAAAACCAAAGACTATATAACGCTTCGCTTACTAGACAGGCGTGTTCTATGGCTCAACTTGCATACCGATTGTGGCTCCATCTCGACGCTGGCCCAAAATTTCCCCTACTTTGAGCTGTGTTACTAGTGGCGCCTCTAGCCGCGGGTCCAAATAATACCCCAGCTTTTACAGTGCTACAGAGGTGTTAACAGGTTTTTCCTAGGAACACGCCTGTCTAGTAAGCGAAGCGTTATATAGTCTTTGGGTAAAACTACTGCGTGGACCTAGCCCTCCGCCCCGTTAATTCCCGTTTGGCACACTAGTGGGCGGCACTAGCAGAAATAAAATTCAAATCTTTCTCTCTTCGATTCTCTCGAGGAGTTTTCGCGCTCGCAACGGCCCCCTGAACCACCTCACGTGCTGACGTCACGAAAAGGGGGAGAACACGTCCCAGAGAACAGCGCGTCTTGGGTACTTAGAGTAATACCACTTATGGCTTTCTATTGATAGTCAAATTAAAAAAAAACATAGGATAAATACCTCCAGACAGGAAAATTCCCACAAAATCAACGTTTTTGAAGAAAAAAATACCTTTTTACCACAGAGCCAAAATGTACCCCAAAAGGTCCCACAATATGGGAAATTTCCCACTATCTGGCAACACTGGGTTCCTTAGAAATTCCAAGTATATGAATAAATTATTTCCTGGTGTCACTAAATATTCTTGGTCTTTTCGCGCATGCGCACTTTTAAATTATAATTTTGTCGCCGGTAGAGGGTTGAGAATAAGCATTTTGTACTTTTTATGGAAGGCGAAATGTCCCTGTTGATAAGAAATCCAAGTCTAAAATAACAAACGCGGACATTGATAAGAGGGAAATGATAACGAGGTAAACAAGTTGGCAAGCCAAAATATACCTCTCCTCGGAAGAGTTTTTAATTTTCAGGTGAAGCGTAACTGTATCCGTGGTTCTGCGGTTGAACGCTCACTTGTCGTTCAAGAGGGCTCGGGTTCGATTAAAAAATTATACTACACCCAACGACAAAAAGAGGGCGCTCTTGGAAAAACATTTTCCCTGATTCTAAGAAACTGCGTACGCAGTGATTACCCTTTGCCTCGAAAATGTGAACGCGTTCGCAGGCCTGACAGATAGACCCACAGACAGACAGACAGACAGACACGGTGGTTGTATAACCCCTCCTAGGGTACAAAGTCCCCTCGGAGAGGTAAAAACATCTAAATTAAATTGTTGGAAACGCAGACATAGATGTAGAGACGTAAATTTGAGACAATCGGGGGAAAGCCAGTAAAAATTCCCCTTTCCCGGTTCTCTACCCGACCAAATAAATACATCATATCTTTTGTAACATAACCATTCATAAGTATTCCAAAAAAAGCATTTTTGTTAAAGTGTTGGTAAGTTAGTTGCACGAAATTAAAAATTTCATTTGTGGGGGGCAACATTTATTTTTGAGGTGGCATTGTCCCCGAATGCCCCCACCCCCCGTGGCTACGGGCCTGCCAATCTATAATCATATCGCTATGTAGAATTTATTTACCATGGTTATTAATTGATTTAAAATAATAGCACTTTACGACGACGGATACTTCACGGTAGTATTTTAAAAACACTTACAATCTATATATCTATCGTGCCTCGCGATCACTTGATTTCTTTTCCATTGTAATCGTTTCAATAGCGCCAGGATTATTAGAATTTTCTATTTTTGGGTCCACTTATCGTATATTCAGAGTGAAACAAGATCTCATTGAAATATTTTCTATGAAAATGTTATACATAGACACACTTTTGAGTAATTATGTTACATATGTTAATATATAACGAAGATGCTTACGAGGGGTAAGACAGTCTCAGATAATCTGTACACCGAGTTCGTGCATTTAGCACTGTTAAAGGTACATATTTTCAAGAGTTCGCGAGTTACATTTAGCATTGTAAAGGTACGGCAGTGTACACCGAGTTCGCAGCGTGTCTTACCCCTCGGATGCTTATCAGGTCCGGAATAAATGTTTAACCTTAAGATTATCAGATTGCATTTAAAGTTAAGTCCATTTGAAGGGCACAAGGTCGTGGCCCTTAAGTGGGAATTTAATAAAATGCGAGACTTTCTGGTTTTACGTCACTTCCTCTTATTTTTACGATTCTGGGTACGCGTTCCATTAATAGCAAAGATAATATAGAACTCCGTACCCTAGATTCGAATCCTCAGAGCTTTCTGATTGAAGGTTTTGTAACGAAGCGTTAACCTACTTCAGGCACGTCACCTCCGAAAAATCAGCCTCCAACGGTCGCTGCCATATTACTATCACGGCCAACTTTGATCATGAAAATTGACCGTGGTGTTATCTTTAGTTGGTTACCATGGTAACTATGGAGTTAATGTTTTCGGAGTTCCGACAGGAAGTGGGTAAACGCTATACACTCTTTTTAGAAACGTTTACTGGGCGCCGCCATTATCGTACAGACAACCAACGAGCTAGCCCTCTACCGCAGAAATTTCATACCCCCAAATCCGGTTTTTTCATCACCCTCCCCGTAGACTGTAAGGTAATGGCTGTCGATTGGGAAGGCGCGTTTAAGAGTCTTTTGACTAGGCGCGAGGCAGTTTTTTCGAATAGAGGGTAAGAGGTTAAAATTACCTGGGTTAATATACGGTTAAACTTGACGAAGCTTAAGTCATATCATTACTGAAAGTTAATCGGCCTAAAGTACCCCGAGACGAGAAATCGGCCGAGTTGGTATTCTTCTTCATTTTCTATGAGATAATCAACCACAAATATTACGCTTTGAATAAGATGAACGAAGAAATCTATAATGGGATCGCTACATTTTCTCACTATAGAGTACGAGCGATTGACGAGCAGCGTTAAAAATATTATTTTTGAATGTTATAAAGCAATAAACGATTTTTCAAGACGAGTTTATATTAAATTTAAGTTCATATAAACGGGAAAATTGCCAGTTGAATATTTCTTCTATCATTTTGTAGGTTAATTAACGTTCAATTATCGCCAACTTTACATTAATTTCAATGGGGGCGAGGGAAAACTTTTAACCAAGTTACGCGTGATCTCGCCACGAGAGGCGCTGCGTTCATTTTCGTTTCAAACCGTCAAAGCCTATTGGGCCTTGGAGGAGATCATTTTAAGCTAAGCCACGAAGGCTTATATTGTTTTAACAGCTTGTGACAGTGACACTGGTTGAAAACGTGAGTCCCGCGTTACTAGCTTAAAATATTTCTTATACTTAACTAAATATATATATAGAGGTATTTTAAATTAAAAGTAAATTTACCTGATTACATTTAAAGTGAGTAAAATGAAATAACACTCCCTTTGGATCGAAATAAAACTTAGAACTGTCGTGAGGGATTTCCATTGAATCTCTTTCTCTATCTACATACCTGTTTATCACTATATATGGACAGATTGAGTTTTATCTATGCTGTTTATTATAGAAAATGGGATTGACAATAAGCTATTTTACGAATACTTGCAATGAGCATTCTTAAAGAGCAATTGGAAATTATCAGTGGGAACGAATTGGGTTGAATTCTCCGTTCCCCATTCATTACCCTAACGCGCAATTTGAAGTTTCTCCACCTCCATTATTTCAAGTTTTCAACAAGCACCAAATAAACAGTAGCTTGCAGGTCCTTGCTCTCGTGTATATTACTTCTTAGCGATTTCCTTGAAGGTGTTTTATTGAAGTGCTTATAAACCCGCGTAGTTAGAAAACTCAAATAAAAATGATTTAAATAATTATACTGGGAATAAACATTTTTTTTAATAAATTATTTTGGTTCAAACACGATTATTTGTGCTTAAAGGGCAACGCAAGTGAGCTGGCAAAATGTGTGTAAAGTCAGTAAAGTGCGAAATTTACGGTTGACTCTGCCCGCCTCTGCCAAGGCCGAGTGAGGGGTTTGGGGGGGATGAAAAGCATGGTGCTTTTTCTTTTTTGCCAGCTCACTTGCGTTGCCCTTTAACGAGCTATTTGCAAAGTAAATTATACCTTTTTCCAAATGAAATTAGCTATAATTCACTATTACGCTTAAGCCTCGGCTTTACGTATTTTACCGTAGTGTGCGAGGTTCGAGCATATCGTCCTTGGACCTTGGTACACCTTTTAAAATCGCCTAATTCGCCTTTCCAGTTTATAAACTGCTGGATTATTTATAAAACAAAAATCGTCTGCTGACCAGATGAAAATGCAGCAATTTATTTATTTATTTTAAGGTAAAAAAACAACGAAGTTACCTAAATTGTCTATGCAAGTAGCCGCCCTGAGTACTATAAGAAAGGAACAGGAGTTAAAATATTCGTATTCTCAGGCAAGTCCTAGCTGTTAATAAATCGCAAGGTTGAATAAAACGTCCCCAAATATTGAAAGAGTTGATTGGTGAAAGAAATAACAAAAAAAGGATTTACGTTTCTTTAAGGGGGAAGACTACAGTGGCCAATGTTTACTTTCGCGCTATTTCAAGCTGAACTCTTTTAATTTTGTATTTTAACTTATAAAATTAATATTTAAGTGTAGACCAACCTCTTGTTTAGTGCTTAAAATAATTTTGACAATTTTAAATTTAAAAGTAATTAAGTTATTACGCTTTAATTCGGACCCCCGGAGCTAAGCAAGTTGGGCAAGCGCCCAAACTACCCTTTAGTTAGGACCTTATATCTAGTTAACTAATAATATTAGAATTATCAAAATTATTTTAAGCACTAGAGGAAGGTTCAGCCTAATAAGAAAAATATAATTCAATTATGTAATTGTTAAAACAGAAACGTTCAGCTTGAACGAAAAAGAGGCTTTTACTGTATTCTTCCCCCTTAAAGGGTAACAGATGGATCTTCAACAAACAAACGACATGAATGTGGAAATGGTGGACAAGGCGGATGTAGAACAACCAACTTTGCACGAAGCTTGTTCCATTGGAGACGAACTAAATAGACTTGTATAGATGGCGTTACTGTTGCAGCGTTTTGTATTTGTAATTATCTAGGAAATAACTGGCAGCCGCGCATTCAGTTTTGTAAAATGTAAAACCAAAACTGCAAACCACCTAAGTCCGGTGTATAATTAATATTTCATTAAAGTCTGTTATGTTCGTCATTAAAGTGTGATTACTGAAAGACAGAACATAAATTGGCGACGGATGGTTTACGAACTGTTTTTACAAGTTATTTTTTTTTCTTTGTGGTTTTTCCGTCGAACGCATTTCCGTGCCAAGCCAGCTTCGGTTTAGACATTGTGTTTTCTCGAACAAAGTGGGGCAGAGGTACGCCTTAAATTTGGTTTAACCATGTCCACCTACGGTACGTTGTTGCCCAGGGCCGGCTCAAGGGCCGGGCAACCCGGGCAACTGCCGGGGCGCCGAAATTGAGTTGTGCGCCTTTTTGGTTTACCTAGAATTGGATTTGTTTATAAAATTTTTAATGAAAGCGTAACATAATTTGAAAAATCTTTAAGTAATTAGAAATACAAATCGTTTTCCCAACCAAAATGTCCAACATCGTCGATGAACGTTTTTTTTGCGACTATTTATTTTACAATAGTAAATAAAACATAAAATTACGGTGCATAGTTCTGACGGATGAAGCATTTTCCAGGTATTTTCATTATAAACCAGGGTATATAATATGAAGAAGAAAAAGTGGTTGGGCGATACTACAAGAATAGAAGTGTGCCAGAATTTTAAGCCCGGTGTACCTAGCAACAGGGGCCATACAATCGGAGGCCTATCATCATAGTGCCCTACGCCAGCGTCCCCAAGCCCGGACAGGTGACAAATCCAGCATGGGTAGTAGTACCCTACTACTGATTGTCGGACCTTTGACGCAAACCACTCAACCCAGCAAAAGGTGCAGCAATGGGTTGGCCAATTCCCACTTCGCACACAGCAGTGGGATTAAGAGTGGACGCTGTAGCAACTCCAGCCGACACCTTACCTACGAAGGTAAAGAGTCAAACCCTTTGGAGAGAGCTCCTAAAGGGGAACGACGAGATTACAGCAGTCCACATAACCCGGAACAGCTGACACCGGAGATCCCCGGTGGGCCCCAAAAGGCCGGGAAACAGGACCACCGTGCCCTCATACAGGGCGTCTTAATTTGATCGGCCCAGGCGTTTTTCTCAAAAACTATAGTTGCTAGAAATGTGAAATTATCAGGATATACTCTCTCGGGGAGGACCCTTTTCATTTGGAATTTTCAGAAAAATCGTGAAATTTTTCACCGTTTTGAAATTTTTATTTTTTGAACGATAGGTGGTAGACGAAAATTTTCAATCAACAAGTTGTAGAGCGTACTCGAAAACCTTTAATGAAATTGGTTTTTGTTCGGGATTATCTGCCGTAGATCATCTTCGTTAGTGACCGGCGTTTTCTACACTTCCTCCTTGACGAATCCCCACAGGAAAAAGTCCGGCCTCGGAGGCCATCGTACTGGACCGTTCTTGCCTATCCATCGCCCAGGGAACTCGTTGTTAAGGTACTGCACGACTTGTCTTTCTTGGTGGGCAGGTGGAACCAAAGGCGTTCGACGTCAACTAATGGCACATCTTCCAACTCGTTTGCGACTTCATTTTGTAGAAAGGCCAGGTAGTTCTGCCCATTGAGTCAACGCGGATTAAAACATGGCCCAATAACGCGATCTCCCAGAAGACCAGCCCAGACGTTTAAACGGAATTGTACCTGATTGTGGTGAGGAAATCCCCAGTGCGGATTATCATCACTCCACATGTGGTTATTTTGTCTGTTGAACGGGCCGTCTCTCAAAAAGGAGCACTCGACGGACAAAAGAATCAAACGGAGGAAATCTTCGTTTCCGTCGGCCATAGTATAAAACCAGTTACAGAAATCCAGCCGAAGTCGCTGATCACCATCGTAAAGTGCTTGGTGGAGCGTGGCACGAAATGGGTGATAGTTATGACGGTCAAGGACACTCCAAACGTAGTACTTTGACAAGTCCAAATCAGAGCAGGCCTATCTTATGCTTGCTCGATTGTAGGCGACAAAGTAGGCGATTAGCGTGTCTTCCATTTTGATGTTGTCATTGCCAGGTCCGCGGAATCTGCGATTCAAGTTGCCTTCGTTTTCAAAGTCACGGACAGCACGGAGAACAGTGTGGTGATTTGGATGACTGTCAGGATACAACGGCCCTCAAGGGGTCGGAGTGTGCACTAACTGGTGGCTTTACCGGGGAGTCGGGGTCCGGATCTTGTAACCCATAAGGGCGGTGGCGCACTGGGAGATGTTAGCTCTGTCCAAATGGTCCTATCTCCACCTCCGACTTCGGTCAGGTGTGGGCTGGATACTGGGCTTCGGCCCAGGCTAACGGAGAGGGGCCAGGCAACCTGGCCGCTTCGGCGGATTGAGTAGCCTGCTGTGGGGCTGCGGGCCTCCGTACGAGGGCACGGCGGTCCCATCTCCCGGCATTTTGGGGTTCCACCGGGATATCCGGTGCCAGCTGTGCCGGGTTATGCGGGCTGCTGTGTGCCCGCCGTTCCCCTTTAGGAGCTCTCTCCAATGGGCTTGGCTCCCTACCTTTCTTGGTAGGGTGTCGGCTGGCGTTGCTAGAGCATCCGCTCTCTATCCCACTGCTGTGTGTGAAGTGGCGAGCTGGTCGCCCCATTGCTGCACCTTCTGCCGGGATGAGCGGCTTGCGTCAAAGGTGCGACCATCAGTAGTGGGGTTCTGCTACCCATGCTGGTTTTGTCACCTGTCCGGGCTTGTGGACGCTGGCGTAGGGCATTCTGATGAGACCGCCGGTGTAGTAGGCTGTATGATCGCTTGGAGCACCGTGATATAAATTTCTGACCACATGTCAGGATACACCATTTGAAATAATCGACTCACTTCACGTGCATTTCGTTGACCATCTCCGCAGTATAATTCGACCATCCTGGACCGCTGTTCACAGTTATAACGAGGCATCTTTTACTAAATTACTGGAGTATGTTCGGAGAATGATTTTAAAACGAAGCTGTGTCTCTTTAAATACTAAAATGGAGCCACACTTTAAGCGACAGAATAGTGAAAAATAAAAAACATGTGGGAAATTCAGTTGGCATAAATTAGACGGTTTCGTGGACTTCTTGCAACAATCTTGCCCCAAATAAGACGCGTGAATTGTGGAATTCTACTATGAAAATTGTATTTTCTCTTATAAATTATTTAAAATGATTTGGCTTAAAATACAGTCCTTTTTTTATCTTTACAAACATACGATCATTTCAAATTAGATAGGTTTCTCTTTCTTTTTCATGAGACGTAAGCCTTTTTGGGTAGTACCAACTTGTTTTTTTTATTGACGTATTATTTCAATGAAAAATTGTCCGTTTTTGACCAAACCAATATCATTAAACGTTTTAGAGTACGCTCTACAACTTGTTGATTGAAAATTTTCGTCTACCACCTATCGTTCAAAAAATAAAAATTTCAAAACGGTGAAATATTTCACGATTTTTCTAAAAATTCCAAAAGAAAAGGGTATAGTATTTGAGAAAAACGCCGGGGCCGATAAAATTAAGACATCCTGTATATTAACCGTGATACTATTCAGTATGGACATTATAATTAATGTACTTAAGGTATACTAGTCTTGCCACCTTACCTAGTGTTTCAAGCTCCATGTAAAATGACCATGTACCATAAAGAAGGTATTAAATATGTTTACACACAGTATTTAGAAAGTGATTAAAGGGATTATTTATTGTTATGAAAACGTTAAATTTATAACATGGACACAGTAATGTTTTTACGGGGGGAGGGGGGGTTAATTAAGTCTCAAAATAAGAGGGGCGCCAAAAATCCTCCTTGCCCGGGTGAAAAAAAATTCTTGAGCCGGCCCTGTAATGTTGCCCTTCGATGACACATTGTAAACTTGCGAAAGGTATTCCTCAAGGTTAACACATTATTTCCTCGCTAAAGGAATTCAAGATGACTCGAAGAAGAAATCTATCTTTTTAACGTCAGTTGAACCTCGAATATTCAATCTTTTGCATAATTTAAGATCGAGGATGGAGTAGCCGAAATAGGTTGAATTCCATATAATAACAATAAAGTGTCATCACAAATTTTGGATTCGGGGTCCCTAAAGATGATTTGAAAATAGGTTATAGCTTGCCTAACCTACCCACGGCGCAGCTACTGCCTAAATTCGAATGAAAAAAAGGTCTAATTATGTTTCCCGTTTCGCAATCTCCAGCCCCTGTATATATCGGTATATACCTATATCTCACTGCCTTAATTCTGAGTCTCCTACATAATTTACCTCCCCTACCTCTTTCAGCTGCACTCTTCTAACCCAGTCTCCAAATGTCTCCCGTTGCCTCAATCTCCAACACTTGTATCTACCTGTATCTCACTGCCTAAATTAATGTATCCCATTGCCTCACTCCTCTAACTATTTTCCTTTCTAACTTTTTTCCGAGATCCCTAATTATCTGGCTCGGGCTAACTAATTCTGAAATCAACTGCCTTTATCTCGGCATTGCTTGCGTCAATAGAAAGATATTAATCAGCTACCACAGATTTAATTAAACATGTTTAGAGCGCATAAATGTTTGTGGTTGCTAGGTTAAAAATGGTTAAGAAACATTTGCCTCGTAAACTCTTGACTGATATTTTATCCACCAGAGTGAGTTCAAGGATTAATTAATATGAAATTAAATTTTAGGTTCTCCATTATGTTACGGGACAGAAATTAAAGACAAATTAGGCCAAAACACGCTACCTAGCGGGAAAACAACAAATACCTCAGCTCGGGCTCACTAGTTACAATATGCGATCCACATTACCTCAGCTCGGGCTCACTAGTTACAATATGCGATCCACATTAACTCAGCTCGGGCTCACTAGTTACAATATGCGATCCACATTACCTCAGCTCGGGCTCATTATAGTTACAATATGCGATCCACATTACCTCAGCTTTAACGCGAAAACTTATCGGTCTCGTCTCAGGGTCACAATATTTATTTAAAATACCTGAGCTTGGTCTCAAACATAGAAATCTCATAGGTAACTAGAATGCTGCCGTGTAACTGGCAAATGGCCCAAACGCCGTGGCAGACGACGCCAGATCTCAGCCAATCAGAGCTCAAAGAGCGGTTCTGCCAAGAATTTAATGTCACTGGAGAGAATGACGTCACCTATCTCCCGCTATACTAACGGAACCAAGGAGGATTATTATCCTCCTTGGCGGAACCACTCTACGGCCTCTCATTGGCTGAAGGTTCAAGGCGAACTGGCGTCAAGCTCGGCCGTAGGCGGCAGCATTCTAGTTACCTATGAGATTTCTATGGTCTCAAATTGAGCTCGGGCTCAACCTGTGAACCCGAGCCCTTTGACCTATGTTTTGACGTTAACCTGAAGTGATCTAGTTATTTTCAACGCGAGCTCATGGTGAACAATTTCATGGTTTTTACTAGGGTACACATGTGAAACACATATGTTAGTAAAACTGGTGCGTTAAGAGATCATTATTAGGTGCACTTGGGTCAAGGTTCGTAAAAGAAAAGCAAGTCGTCCAAGTTTTTCGACGACTCGTCTCGTTCCCAGCACTCTGCGTGCCAAAACAAAGAGGAGACTCGTCGCAGATTTATCCGCTCGTGTTCGTTCTGGCGACTACTATAGGCGCCAATTCTATTTATATTAAAATAAAGTTTGATGTTAATTTGAGGTATTTTCAACTACAAACGAGTTTAGTGAGTTTTATTTTAATATTTTCTAATCAGATTTTCCAGTAGTTTGAATTCATCCATGGTCTGACAACAGTCACAACAGTGACAAGTACCTGTAAAAATTCTTCAAATATTTCCAAAAATTAAAATTTTCAGTCAAAATTTAAAAGTTAGGAAAGGTATAAGCATAACGTAACTTGAAAATAGAACTTGGAAATTAAATAATATTGCGGAGTTTATAGTAAATTTTTTATAAATTAATAATGAAGCTTGGATGAAAAATCCAAGAATGAAGTAACCAAAGTGGAAAACAGGGAGATAATTTTTTGGAAAATTTTGGTAAAATTTCATTAAATTACAGGAATAAAGTAATATTGAGATAATTTTAGGTTAAATTGGGTAAAATCCAATAAAATTGTTTGAAATCGATTAAAATTGGGTAAAAATATCAAAATTGAGTAAAAAGACCAAAATTGTAATGTAGAAGAACTCGATACTAAACTTTATAATATTTCCCTCAAGAGCAGGGAGTAACGCTTTGAAACAAACTTCCTTCATTTATTCAGGAGATTAAAGGAATGTTTAAAAAAATTATTCATGCAACTATCACAAATTGAAATGGACTGTGTTTATGCTTTGTAAAATATTTAATTTATTGAATTTTTCTATATGTAATTAACTTTGGACCCCCTTGGAAATCAGCTTTGCCCTTACCAAAAAATAAGTGGTCTTGTAACTTTTTAAGTTGCTTTTAAGTTGGTATTTGGAACAAATGCCAACTAAATACCAACTAAAAACCTACTTAAAAACCACTTTACACCAACTTAAAACCAACTAAAAGCTTTCTTAATAAAGAACACTTAAAACCAACTTAAAACTTACTTAAAAAGACCTCTTAATAAAGACCACTTAAAGCCAACTTATAACCTACTTAAAAATTATAAGGAATTATCTGACCACTAAAAACCAACTTAAAACCAACTTCAAAAAATGAGTATTTTCCAGCCAACTTAAAAACAACTTAAAAACAACTTATTACCTCTTTAAATAGTTTATTAAAATATGCTGGCAACTTGAACCTACTTAAATGTGAAAACCTACTAAATACCAACTAAAAACCAACTTAAAACCAACTTAAATGTGAAAACCAACTAAAAACCAACTTATTTTTTGGTAAGGGATTCTTATGGTATGAAGGAGAGTTCCCCAGAATTAGCCACAGCCATCAATGCCCACCATAATTTGTTTGCAACAGAAATACAGAATATCCGCACATCAGACCAACGCCTAAGTGTCATTATTTGATTCATTTTCCTAGGCAAATACCACTTTTTGGGCATCAATGGTGCATGCGTTTTTAGGCACACTTTAACATATTTAAGGTACGAAAGTAGGGTCTTTTAAAAATAAAACACTCATGTGTTGCTACTACTTTCTACGCAGCTGTTACTACCAAAGCAATTCCATTGGGTCTCCCAGTGAAAACTTCTTGAGCGGTTGCGATTCATTAAAAATTTCACCCCAATTTGAGGTTCAGGAATGAAATGCAGCCGGCTTACCCTTACCAAAAAATAAGTGGTCTTGTAACTTTTTAAGTTGGTTTTTAGTTGGTATTTAGTTGGCATTTGTTCCAAATACCAACTAAAAACCTACTTAAAAACCACTTTACACCAACTTAAAAACAACTAAAAGCTTTCTTAATAAAGACCACTTAAAACTAACTTAAAACTTACTTAAAAAGACCTCTTAATAAAGCCACCTTATAACCTACTTAAAAATTATAAGTAATTATCTGACCACTAAAAACCAACTTAAAACCAACTTCAAAAAATGAGTATTTTCCAGCCAACTTAAAAACAACTTAAAAACAACTTATTACCTCTTTAAATAGTTTATTAAAATATGCTGGCAACTTGAACCTACTTAAAACCAACTTAAATGTGAAAACCTACTAAATACCAACTTAAAACCAACTTAAATGTGAAAACCAACTAAATACCAACTAAAAACCAACTTATTTTTTGGTAAGGGTATTTAGTCCTTTCAGCTTGCATACAGCCACGTAGAGGCCAACGGGAGCAAATGTTTTGTGCTTTATATTTGAAAATCATCTGCTTAGCACAGGAATATCCAGCAGTTATTGACTATCTGAAAAGGATAATCAAAATTAAAAAAAATTACAGTCAAATTCATGTTTGAATCAATTTATCCATAGAACATGCTGGATATCAGGGGATATAATAGGGGGGTTTGCAAAGAATGTGAATGTGAGGAATATGAAAAGCCCAGCACACCAAAGTGCAATAAATGTTGTTATTGTGGTTGCCCCCCTACTAAGCACGAGAAAGGTAATATGATAACACTATGTCAATATTTTAATAGAAAATAGTTATACATTTTCCATATACCATTAGTTTCTAACCTCACAAACGCAGAAGTCACTCCGGTTGTTGATTCCGAAAAAGTTGACGCTCATACTGTTACCATTGCAAATGTTTCACCAAAAGAAAAAAGAGAGGCTGAAGCTGTCAGTCTTAAGCTGGAGTCAACACTTAATAAAGAGATTGCAACCAGTTCCAACTTCAACTGTCGAATTTCCTCTGGATCAAGCACTCTATCTGAATCCAACATTCCTTCAGAATCTATGGTTCCTTCAGAACCCGGATTTCAAGTCAAATGCAGCGATCCCTTGGGATCTAGTCAAAGATATGATCAACATTTCCAGGCATAGAATAGTTCTTCCAAAAAGCTTTCTTGTAATTATTATTTTGTCTTGTCACTTTTAACTTTATTCTCTTTATATTAGAGTTATGAACTACCAAAATTTTCGCCTCTAATATCGAGTGCACTAGAAACAGGATCTTTAATATCCAAAGGATATTGGTCCCAATTTATAATGGAATGTGCCATTCATTATGTAAAGTATAAAGATGCGTGTAGCCGAAGTTCCTACAAAAATATTGGCATGTCCATGATAGAAAAGTATCCTTTTTTGGAAATGACTGGAAGTACCCCATGGGTAAGTTATGCACTTATAATGGACGTTTAGAAATATAGCACTTTGGACTGTTAAATATTATTTTAGAGAGAATTCACTAAGGCCCTAAGCCTTCGAATGCGAAAAGAGCGAAACAAGAGACTTTCTAGAACTAATGACCACAAAGGATCTCTAAAGCTTGCAAAAATGAGTGTTCAGTCTAATTCAGATGAAGAACAAATAGGGATTGGCAATGAGGAGCAAGCTGAATCTGATGTATGTAACAACGAACAAAAAGAAAGTCCTGGTATTAAGCATAACTCAGTTGATGTTGAGGCATTTAACGAGAAAAAAAGCACAAGTGGAAAGCAAGACCTGTTCAAGAAAAAAAATTGCAGGTATGAGCAAATAATATGCCACTTTATTTGGATTATTTTTTTACTCCAGGCCTTGGTCATTGGACTGTCTAGTGATAGTCTACGGTGTTTACAGGCTTTAGGGCCTTAGTTTGAGCTAACCCTTATTATTATTATTATTATTTAATATTCTAGTACTTATTAAATAAAGTATAAATTATGGTGCTTTACAGGGGCGTAGGAACCGGGGAGGGGCAGGGATGGCAATGCCCCTCCCTAGAATTTTGCTGGGAGGGGCAACTAATGTTATTGCCCCCTCCAACCTTTGGTCAGTTGAAATCTTCAAAAAGCTCAAATTATCATTTTAAAAGCATATACAGTTATAGAATGTCAACTCTGTTTAAATTTCAGTGTTTTCCCGCCAATTTACATAGTAGTAACAAGTATACATGAATTCGGAGAAGCTACACTCCATTAAAAATTCAAAACCATTCTCCAGACCCCATTTCGTTTATCTTTGCCCCCTCCAACTTCTAGAACGTTCCTACGCCACTGGTGCTTTACTGCAGCGGGTACGGTTGTAATTCGGCATATAGCAAGGGAAAGAATTGGTTTTTCCAGTTTCCTCTGGATAACCCATCGCTATTTAAAATATGGGTGGCTATGGTAAAAAGAAAGAACTTTAAACCCACAAAGTACTTGAGATTATGTCAAAAACATTTCGAAACTAGTTGTTTCAAAACAAATATAAACGCTGTTTCTTCGATGTCTTGGTGTTGAAAGCACTTCTTTGCCTAAACGGAGGTTAGTTAAAGGAGCCATTCCAACTATCTTTGAATGCCAAATAAAAAGGGAAACTAAACGTCCAAGGAGCCTTATATCAAAAAGGCAAAAGAAACTAGTAAGAATAAACTGAGTTATATTATTTTGAAAGATTTAAAAACGTTCAATAATTTAGGAAACAGAAAACATTCTGGGTGAGGCTAAGACATTTGTAAAGGTGTCAAATGCAGAGATGTCAGTTGAGGAAATTTCAACTTTGAACCCCACTCCTAATTTTGCATCAGTCAGAACTGATATGCAAGATGCTTTTACTGTGATGGATCTACAGTTCAAATCCACAAAAGTACAAACTGTTAAGGTTAATAAGAATTTCCATTCAAAAAGTACGCAAACTATCGAGAATAGACAATCAGACAGCCAACTACCTATGCCAGAGGAATTGAAGCCCTCTTGCAGTTGTCAATCTAAGGATTATGCTGATTCTAGTACTCAATTCCACCCAAGTGATATTCAAAATGAAAATTGCAACCCAAATGACCTTATTAATACCTCATTTTACGAACCCTCTTTGGAATCAGAGTAATGAAAAATATTTTTATATCTTCATTCATTTATGTGTCGTAAACAATGCTCTTATTTAAAAATAGGAATGATTCTGACTTTGATATTGTTGAAGAGTTACCCGAGGATCCTGCAGGAGGAAAAAAGTTCATAGTGTTTATGAGTAATCTCATGCAACTCTTCACATTCTGTCAACACTGCTTTGGGGCCGCTGCTGCAAAAATTAAATATATTAAGGGGTCAATGGTGTGCATCGAATCTCTTTGTGTGAATGGACACACTCAATGCTGGTATAGCCAACCTCTTGATGGAAAACTGCCCATTGGAAATTTGTTATTGGCAGCTGGCATATTGTTTAACGGAAATCATCCGACTAATATCATTCGAATGCTCAAAACATTAAACATTCAATGCCTTTCATTGTCAACCTACTATTTGATCCAGAAATATTATTTATATCCGTCTATAATGGAGGTGTGGAAGAAGGAAGAAGCTTATAACATTGCAGAGTGCTTAACATCGGAGGGTAATGTTAATTTTGGAGGTGATTCGAGATGTGATAGCCCGGGTAATAATTTTTAGACGTGATTAATTGCCTCTCTCTGAAACACATTTTTAACAATAAAAAATATCTATTCAGGTCACAATGCAAAATTTGGGAATTATTCCATCATGAACCTTAAAACGAATAAAATAGTCACTTTTCAATTAGTCCAGGTAACAAAATACTAATTTTTAACTTACCCTCACTGCTATAAGACTATTAATAATTTAATATCGCTGTTTTTATAGTATAATGAAGTTGCCAACTCTAATGCAATGGAATTTGAAGGTTTGAAGAGATGCTTGAAAGTTATTGAATCTCGTGGGGTGAAAATATCAAGGTTGATAACGGACCGTCATCTACAAATTTCAAAGTACATGAGGGAAACGAGATCTGACATAGTCCACGAATTTGATCCTTGGCATGTTTCAAAAAGTAATAGGTTTTCATTTATATTATAATATTAAAATTTAAATAGTTATTTACTATTGGTTTTTTCAGGTTTGAAGAAAAAGCTAGCTGCTGCAAGTAGAATCAAGGATTGCGCCGTAATAGCAGATTGGATCCAAAGTATATCCAACCATCTGTATTTCTGCGCTGCGAGTAACACTAAAGCAGAGAAACGTGATAAATGGCTCAGCCTTCCAAATCACATTTCCAATTTACATAAAAATCACCCAGGGAGTTCATTTCAAAAATGTTTGCATGGACTAATGGATAAAAAAAACGAAAGAAAAAAATCTTGGATAAAACAGGGAACCTTGGCTCACCTTCAAGTTACAAAAATTGTCCAAGCGAAAAGGCTATTGAAAGATGTGGAATTAACTTCCGGATATGGAGGGACAAGTTCGCTTGTTGGGTACCACACTACTTTGCTGACCAATACCCCTAAAAATACACATTTTTTTTACGAAGGAATGCAATCGAGGTCAGTATAAAATTATGATGTGTATTATAAATTGACTTACTATTCACTTCATATAAATAGGCTAGCTTTATCCGCTCTCCATCACAATGAAAATTGTCAAAAAGAGACAAAGAAAATTGGTGACGTAGACCAGTGTATGTATCAACTCTCCAAAGCCAATAAAGAAAAACCTACTTTGGTATTTCAAAAGGAAGATTCTACCTATGGTGAGATTATTATTTGAGATATTTTGTGATAAAAAAATTTTCAATATTTTTCATCTTTGGTTGTTTTAGGTTACGTCGAAACGCTTTACCAAAAGGTTCTAGATATGAGAAAGACTTATCCCACTTACCAAGAAGCTAATAAGTCTTTGGGAAAAGATATCGTACCACCTCCCCTTTCATATTCATACAATCACCCACTTAAAAAAGAATTAATTACAAAATTTACAAGTAGATTTAGCAAAAAAAATTAAAGTAGATTAGAAAATTTTAATTTGTTAAAAGTTTTAAAAATGATAACCCTTGTAAATTATTTGAAAATTAATTAATTATTTTATTAAACTCCTGGAGTATTTACATATCCTTGATTAACTTTTTCATGATATGAGATATATTACAAATATAACTCAACATTTTCATTACAGAGTTTGACTAAATCTCTTATAATATCACTAAATGATATCACTGAAGTAATCTCACCAAATTTTAAACATGTAGAAATCCTTGGTAAGTGTTTTCTGGTGAGGGAATCTTAACCAAATGCGAGTGATAACAATATGGAATTATTACTCTCAATTGCTAGCCCACAATTCAGAAAACCATGCCAACAAATTGCCTGTAGGCTGTATATCTGAATTGTCTAAAAACTAAAATAATAATGTATTAATTTTTATGCATATAATAATGAAAACCAAACTTATACCATCGACAAATAATTTTTCAATGGTTATACATACCCATTTGGATCATTGTTAGGTAACCCAAGCCTTCTAATAAAGTTCCGGGCATATAATCTATACGCTGTGTACAAAACATAAATGTTTAGGCACTGTGCCTCAAATCCAGGGTGTAGAGTAATACACAATACTTCTTCCATTTTATTTCTAAACTCTATCTGCTCTACACAGCATGTACACTCATCCTCTATTGCCATAGTTTCACAATTTGTACATCTACACCTAATTGCCATTTATTTAAAATTAATCAGGTGGTTAAAATCAATTAAATAATTTAATAATTGAAAATAAATACACTCACCAGGTATTAATAATAATCAGCTAGGCTTCTACCCAAGGCAGCACCTTATCAAGCGACTTTTAAAGCCATTAATTCAGGTGGCCGGGTTACAATGTGTATTCACATCTAAGTGGTGAACATAATCATCTGATTCATGATTTAATTCCTCCCAGTGACCCTTTAATTCCTATAATTTTGGGATGGTCCTATATTGAACTATTTCAGTATTTTAACTTAGACGAAAACATAAATTAGTAGTTTCAATTCTGTAAAACTTCCATAAATTTTTATTATAGTCCTATAAATCTGAAATTTTCATCCTATAAACTCTTAGGGATTATTGACTAGGAACCCTGAAATCATTTGGTTAATCTGATTAAATCTTTTGAGAGTGTCCTAATAATCACCGTAGTGACTGCAGGCCTTTCTCTATTTATTAATTAGTTAAAATTTGGCAATTAGATTAAACTTTTTGGCCAAATCTGGTTCTACTCTGAAAGATTAGCTTTAGCATGATATTTTAGGCTAGAAATGTTTGTTTTTAAAATTATAAAATATTGGGACTTCAACATAAATTAGTAGTTTCAATTCTGTAAAACTTCCATAAATTTTTATTATAGTCCTATAAATCTGAAATTTTCATCCTATAAACTCTTAGGGATTATTGACTAGGAACCCTGAAATCATTTGGTTAATCTGATTAAATCTTTTGAGAGTGTCCTAATAATCACCGTAGTGACTGCAGGCCTTTCTCTATTTATTAATTAGTTAAAATTTGGCAATTAGATTAAACTTTTTGGCCAAATCTGGTTCTACTCTGAAAGATTAGCTTTAGCATGATATTTTAGGCTAGAAATGTTTGTTTTTAAAATTATAAAATATTGGGACTTCAAAAATTAGACTTGAAAGATAAAATAAATATTTCTTTCTATATCTCCAATTTTACCGAACATTATAGTGTAAATTTGGCAATTTTATTTAATTTTTGGCAAATCTGGTTCCACTCTGAAAGCTTATATACAGTATGATATTTTTGGCCTGAAATGGACGTTATTTAAATGATTAAAATATGAGATATGATACTTCAGGAGGAAATTAAAGTTCTTACACCAATTTTTCTGAACAAGCTAAGTCAAATTTGGTAACACAATTTTCTCTTTCTCTGGCTTCACTTGTTTATTACTTGAATATTTGTTTGCGCCCTATTTTCACTTTCATGTTAAAATTTAAGTTCAATACTAAGTCATGGTTTTTTTTGCAATAAACCATAGCTACCAGACTAAACTTTAAAGGATTATCATTGCTCTTACAAGAACGAGAAGAGGAATTGCTTCAAAAACTTAAAAAAGAATGGAACCAAAAAAACCAAAGATTGGGGATCCGTACAAATCCGAATCGAACAAAATTTCTCTAAGAAAGAGAGGAGTTAGATTTCAGTCTACTTATTGAAAAATATCATATTTTTGATAACTGGAATGTGGTAAATTTATAACACTGGTTTTTCTAAATTATTTGTTTAATTTTTGTTTCAATATGAATTTTGTCTAACAATTGGATCAAAATTATTTGACCAAAGCTCTTAACAATGGCGATAAGTTTGTAAAAACCATTGTAGCTATTTCACGTAAAGAACTAAAGGCACAGGTATTCGATTATTTAAAAGTTTTTCAATACTTGGAGTGACACTATTTCATATCTTTCATTACATAGGGTCAAGTAGCTCCCAGTTATAAAGCAAAGTAAATGTTTATATTTATCTCTATATGTATATTATGAATATTTAAAAACAAGCTGTATACAATGTAAAATCATATTTTCAAACAGAAAATTTTGAGGAGGAACTTAAAACCATGAATCAATGGGCAACAATGGCAGTTGTCACACTCAAAGAAAACAACTGTTTGGAGTGCGCAATTGTAGGCTAGCTTCAACGAGCAAATTTATTTTTCTTGGAAAAAATTAACATTATTCGCAGTCATACAAGGTTTATTGGGTATTTATTATGCACTTGAACTGGACTACCCTAAAGAATATGCCTGAGCCAAATGGATCTTAGGACATTGTTATACCAAGAACGTATATATGTATAAGAACGTTGGAACGATCAAATTGGCACCTGGTGCCATGATGCAATCGGTTACAAAATAACTCCGCCCGAAATTGTGCGGCGCGCGCTAAAGGTTAAAACCGTTTCTAGTTCAAGCGCGCGCTGCACGCTGATTTTAGGGAGGAGTTATTCTGAAACCGATTAAATCATGGCCCAAGCGATGTCTTTTGTTGAACGTTCTTATAAATATATACGTTCTTGGTTATACTAAAATTGGTTCTAAGGCTATAAAATATGATGTAGCTTTTTCGAAGCTGTCGAATTAAGAAATATTCAAAAAACTACTTTACATTACAACGGACGGAGGGACATTCAAAGTTTGAATGTCCCGCCGCCCGTTGTAGGCTTCACTCCCTGGATGGCGCTACCTCCTTGGAAAAAACGTTAGTTGTTTAAACATTTTTTTTCTATACCGAAGCACGGTAAGATATAAAAAGGATTGTGCCACGTGGAAAAGGAGACTGGTTGGAGTTCGTAGTTATGTACAGACGGTCGGACAAGCCAAATATTATTTAATTTTGTTAATGAGTAGAGGAGCCGGGTTCGATCCCAGCTTGTGGCACTGGGTGAAAACTCGGAACAACTCCTTCTGCGTTGAGTTTGCAAGTTCTCTTCCCACTGGCTTAAGGGGTTTTCCCCCGAGTTCTTCGGTTTCCCCTTCCATAAAAACTTGTCGAGGTTAACGGTAATAGTTAGTGTAGGGAGCTGTTGGCTCGATCTCGTGGCATGCAGGGCTTGCCACCACCCTCCTACGCATTGTAACCCGGCCACCTGAATTAATGGCTTCAAAAGTCGCTTGATGACTTAGGCCTTAGGTGGTGCCTTGGGTATTAGCCTAGCTGATTATTTATTTATTATTTATTTAATACGACATGTGAACCAATTCAAATGGAAAGTCTTGTAAGTTTCAAGAATTATTAAATTATTTTATTTATCTAAGACATTATTGTTGTTATTCCTATACCTCAGCTGAGTCCCTGAGAATTATTCACTTAAGATTAACCCGAGATGTTTCTGGTTATAACGGAAGGGTGATTACTAGTTAATTGTAACCCTGCGTCCGCTATAACATGATTTGTTATTAAACACAACAATAGCGTTTTCCATTGGGAACCTCCGAGTGTGATCCGGATTTGTTGAATGACGTCACTGCTCTCAGTAGGAGGCGCTCGGAGGATTCGCCCTGGTAACTCCCAATGAAATACGAAACGTTTTCGGAGCACTCTTTTTGTTTCCCTCCGACTCTTGAGTTGGGGCAGCTTGGAGCGCTCCGGGAGCACTCCGGGAGCACTCCGGGAGGGAGTACCTTGGTCAATGGAAGACGATCCTCCCTCTCGGAGTTGCCCCTTTTTTCCCAATGGAATACGATTTGGATTTTGGAGCACTTCGGGAGTGCTCGGAGGTTCCCAATGGAAAACGCAAATCTATTTAACTTTTTGTTAAAGGATATGTGACTTAACGAATATTTAGAAAAATTCTGTATACTTCAGGATTCACAAAGTTTAAAAATCCAAAATACGATTATTCGTATAGAGATCACATGAAAAAAATGTACGTGTTCCTGAAGTGTGGTGGAAAGCGATCTTCATGTGCATGTAAACAAAATAGGACCAAATAGCACAGTACTTTTTATCGATTTAATCGTTTATCTATATACGTATTCAAAAAGCACAGTATTATTTGTAATATTTTGGGTTCATGAAACCCATAAAATGCCCAAAAATCTCAATTATCAGAAAACAGTGTTTAAAAGGTCTTTTTTAAGTCGAAAATTGCACTATAAATTTCGGTCGGCACCCTGAGTCTGAAAAACGTACATATTTTTTTTAAGATTAAGGCTTTTAGGGTCGGCTTTTGGTCATGGGCCTAAAACCGACTTTTAGACCCAAGACCGACCTGTAACCGACTCCCGTGTGCTACAGCCGTAGGCACCGGCCCTGACGAAGAAAAGTCTGCAAAGCGTACATATTTATGTTTTTTAGGATTAAGACTTTTTGGGTCGGCTTTTGGTCATGGACCTAAAACGACATTTCGACCCAAGACCGACCCGTAACCTACTCCCGTGTGCTACAGCGGTCGCCACTCTGACTAATAGCGTTTTCCATTGGGAGCTTCCGAGCACTCCCGGAGTGCTCCAAAAAAAAGTCTGAAAAACGTACATTTTAAGACTTTTTGGGTCGGCTTTTGGTCATGGACCTAAAACCGACTTTTCGACCCAAGACCGAACTGTAACCGACTCCCGTGTGCTACAGGGGCATGTGATCTTATCTGGTTACGAAAATGATCTAATTGTGTACAAGGGGAACACTTGGTTAGGATCACATTCGACAATTCACTAGAACGCATAGGCTCATTTTAAGAACGCGTACTGTAGCCATGTCTCGCCCCCTTGGTGGTAGTTAAGTTTGGTTTGGTAGCCCTGTTACGTCTACCATCGGCGGGTATGCCGAGGTAGACCCCATTCCCATTCCCGAAGTCTGTCCTGACAGGTTAGTTCCTTGGTGAAATAATGAGATTGGTAGACTTCGCAAAACTACTCGTAAGCTTTGAATAGAGCTAAGAGGTCGGGTTATTGGTCAGCCGGGAAGCCAAACAAGCTTCCAGGAGGGATTTTTGTCAAACTAATGAAAATTATGGCACATGACAATACAAAACATCTGGATACTATTAAGTTGAAGGAGGGTAGTTACTTTAGTTCTGGAAAGGAGATACTAACGCAAATGCTGGAGGTTAACTTTCCAGACTCCAAAGTCACGGACACAGATGACTTATGGTCTTCAGGCTGAACTACTCACTGCAAAGGCTAGCCTGCATTACAGGAGCTATGAAAACATCCCCAAACGTTTCTCTGAATATTCTACCGCTCCATCTTTATATAGAGGAGGTTGCAATTATGAGTGGCTATCGGTTACTACATAATGGTTGGTGGAGGTCTACTAATTGGGAATACAGCGACACCAAATGGTTTCGGCAATACTCTGGTCATTTACCGATCTTATTGATGGGCTATGACAACATAGCTCCAAAGTTACACTTTGAAAATCAGTTTAATGTTTCCTTTCCAAGTCGCCTAGACTGGACTGGCGACACAGTTTTTGAAACCTAGGGTGAAATTGTTTGGTTCACGGATGGCTCCAAGACTCACTCTGGGGTGGGAGCTAGAGTTAACTCTCAGACTAAGAAGTTTGGCTTCTTTGATAGCTTCAGCGTTTTTGCTACGGTTTTTCAGGTTGAGATTTCGGCCATCTGCTTCTGTGTAGACTTCTGTCTTAAGAAGAAGTATCGGGGCAAGACTGTTCAGAATTTTATTGGACAGCCACGCTGCCCTTAAGGCTCTTAATCAGTTTAGTATCACTTTTCAGCAAGTTCTTAGCTGTCTGGATCTCCTTTCAGAACTGAGCACCCATAATACGGTTCAACTGTATTGGGTGCCGGGTCATATGGGGCATCACGGTAATGAGAAGGCCGACACTCTGACCAAGGTGGGTGCAGAGGCTAGGTTCTTAGGTGCGGAATGTGCTAATCCGATACCCAATGACCTTGTTCGCTGAGAGACAGGTAAGGCTTTGGCTTGAGACGGATGGTCAAGGAGTTTATCCCTGAGCTTTAAGCCACGTTCACACTAAAGCCTAAAACCCAGTTTAGGTCGGTTTGTATGCCAGTTTTGACCACCGACGATAATTCTTGGTTCACACGTGTGAAATCGCTTCCCACCGGTTCGCTTATAGCCAAGGCTTAACGCCATTTCAAATTATGACTAGGATTTTGAAAATACTAAAATGTATCCCAAAATAATTAATTAATCATGTTTACTATACATACAGTAAAATTATTTGACATTATTTAGAATTTTATCACCATTATTTTTGAAAATACGAGCAATTTTACTTCCCCGCCTTGTTTACTTGAATCCTCCTAGCCCGAACCAACACGAAGCGATTTCTCACGTTGGTTTTAAAAACCAGTTATCTAAACGAAGCGAATTTAGGGGTAAGTGTGAACGTAGGTGAAAAGAACAACCGAGTTGCTCTCGCTTTCTAAGAGTAGTATCAGGGTGGTTACGGGCCTACTTTTAGGTCACTGCTAGCTTAAGGGTCATTCCATGTCAATTCGACTAGCGGAAAATTTGCCTAATTTATAATTTTAATAATATTTTTTCTACGAGTATAGTAGCTTAAGAAAACTAGTTTCCCAAAGTTTTAGACTTGTAATTAAATTATTTGCAAAGTTATATATATATTTTTTTAATTTTGGGTTATTTTCTATTTTAAATCTTTAAAATTAGTTTTTCTCGAATATTTTGTTATCTAACAGACATATACCAAAGATAATATGCAAATTAAGTATAAATTTAGTGCTGAATCCAAATATGGGAGTAAAATTTCGATAAATAAATTACGAAACGAAATAATTGAATACTTGAGGGGTCCAATACACTTTTACTCCACCTCAATTTTTTTTCAAAATTTTACATTTTTGGCCCAACAGGCTAGTTACTTTAAATTATAAATGGTATCAATGAGAAATTATTTTAAACCAGAAAAAAATAAGTATACTAATGTTAAAAAAAACCAGAAATGAAATACTTTACTATTTGGGGGGTTCAATAGACTCCCAAATTTCAACCTGTACTCCACCTCAAATTTTTTTCAAAATTTTATATTTTGGACCCAACAGGCTAGTTACTTTAAATTATGAATGACATCAATGATAAATTATTTTAAAACAGAATGTTTATTTTATTATTCCAATAAAGAATCAAATATTTAAAAGGAAAGTAGGAAACCAAGTTATTTAAACTTTCTTTTGGATATTGTACTTTACTAGTACGCTTGGAGATTTATAGACTTTTTTAGGAACTTGTATTGAAGCCATGGGAAAACTAGAGCCCATTGCAACTTTTCCCTTTGGCAATAATCATACTCTCATAAGGTCTAGGGTCAATCCATGTCGTGGAGAGGCATCTGATTGGCATGCCTTGCAGTGGAGGAAACTTCCTCTCATGTCCTTTGTGTCTGTAATTTTTATGCGGCTCAAAGGTTTGAGCATCTTGGTATGCATAGGCTGGAAACGAGCGATGTTTCCAGCATCTCGGCGAAGCAAATCTTGCGCTTCGTTTCGTAGACTGAGCTTTTCCATATTTAAAAGGCTGCGGTTTCACAATGTACCTCTGGTAGAAGTGCTAGGTTGGGCTTAACCCAACCACCTAACTCTCACTAATAATAATCAAGGGACGCCACGTTTATCATTCCAGCTGTGAGTTCGTTCCTTATTATTACCTATACATTATAGTCTAAGCTTATGGTGAAGCTCAGACCTGGGTTTTTAACGTTGTGTATTCACATCTTAAGCCTCCCGTGCCACGTTACCCCGACCCTACCAATAATCGGGAAATGTTTTCAAAAACCTTGCGCAAAATAGTATATTTTTGCAAACTATGATATCTGAGGTATATTTAATTGAAAATACCAATAATAGGGAAAGTTTGCAAAAACCTTGCGCAAAATACTACATTTTTGTGAACTATGATATCTGAGGTATATATAATTGAAAACACCAATAATCGTGAAAAGTTTGCAAACAATTTGCGCAAAATAGTATATTTTTTGCTAACTATGATATCTGAGGTAAATAGAATTCAAATTATCAATATCTGATAAAATTTTGCAAAAATCTTGCGCAAATTAGTATTTGATTTGCAAAATATTGGCTATTTCTGAAAATATCAAAATTTGCGCAGTTTGCAAAAAGAGTTTGCTTGCGAAAATTTGAATGTCCCCTTCCACGCAAATATTGAACACCTTTACAGCCTTCGAGGCTATTTTTAACAATTGGTACTTATGTTTTTTTTTGGGTTTTGTTAATGTTTTTAGATGTATTATTTGTCAAGGATTACAATAATGCAAAAAGTTTTAACCGCAATTTATTATTTAGAAAGTTATGATAAATTTAAAATTGTTAGTTGCCATCAATTTTTACCTAGGAAAATACGACATATTTCGAGATTTTTGTACGTGTTGGATGAGGTAGGACTGATGACGAATTAGACTTAACGACAAGATATTACTAAATTTTTAAAACGTGTGCAAACCGAAAATGTGTTTACGGCTTTTTTGGTTTTGTTATTGTTTTTTTATTTATTATTTGTCAAGGATTACAATAATGCGAAAAGTTTTAACCGCAATTTATTATTTAGAAAGATATGATAAATATAAAATTGTTATTTGCCAGCAATTTTGGGTTAAGGGTAGAATAGCTGCCCCCCAGCCGATTTTTTTATATATTTTTTGGATAGAACAGAGGTGGGCAAACATTGTGAGCGTTCATTTTTGAAAATCCTCTCGAAACGAGTGAGCACTTCAAATACGAAGGTCGGTTGCTCTTCTTAAGCGAGAAAGATAAATTGAGCCAGCTCAGGGTGATCGCCGATTAGTTCGCTCAGTCAGTGATTTTTCACGGCGCGGTGAGCGAGATCGGCCGATCGAGGCGCTGGCCTGCTCAATTTTAAGCACCGCTTCCCCTAGCGGCGGGATAATTCGTTCACTAGAAAGCGCTGACGGCGGGCTGAGTGAGATCGCGCCGAGAGAAGCGCTAGTTTTTTAACATTGGAATTTCTCATCCCACTGAACGACGGGGTAGACTGTTTCCCGGAATTCGCTCAAAGTGCTGTGAGAAAAAAGTTTCATTTCTTATAAATTATTTCATAAAAAAAGTACATTGAATAAAAAAAATCGTCAATAAAATATTATTTGTATAATGTTTTCTCACCGCGCTGTGAGCGAATTCCAGAAGAAAGACTATCCCGTCGCTCAGTGGGTTGAGAAATTCCGATGTTAAAAAACTGCCGCTTCTCTCGGCACGATCTCACTCAGCCCGCCGTCAGCGCTTTCTAGTGAACGAATTATCCCACCGCTGGAGGACGTGGCGCTTCAAATTGAGCAGGCTAGCGTGTCGATCAGCCGATTTCGCTCATCGCACCGTGAACGATCAGTGACTGAGAGAATTTCACGGCTTTTAGCCTGAGCTGGTTCAGTTTAAGAGAGAGAAAATAGCATCGCCAGTATTGAGCACTAGCTTACTTGATCACTCAAATTGAAAAGGTCTGAGCGTTCATTTCAGAATTCGCTCACAATTTTTGCCCACCTCTGGGATAGAAGGCAAGAGGGATTACTTTAATTTTCAGTTTTTTTGGCGAAAATGAATATTAACAAAGATTTGCATTTTTAAACATTGGCCTTTTGCAGTGAATTTTCCCTAGGACGATTCTTTAAATTCTTAGATTTTAATGCGTTGTGGATAACGTAGCGCTGATGACGAAAAAGAAAATGTGGAAATGCAAAACATACTAACTTACCTCGAAAATACCTGAAATAAAAAAGTATTTCAATGCATTTTAGGGGTTTTGGCGTGGATAATAGGTTAGGTTATTTATATTACTAGGTTGGATTAATATCGGGTTGACGATACTTGATGCGTCAGGCTTGGTGCTGTCCTCTAGGTTGCGTTATAGATGGCCCATAGCTTTTTTAGTATGTGGTTGGGGAGGCGGCGCGCGCCCCCAGCGCTCGAGCGAAGTGAGTGCGTGGCGCCGTCAGGCGCCAATACTTAGAATACATTCGACGTTGTATAAGTCAACATCACACAGACGACATATAATATGACATAGTATGGTTAAAAAAAGGCTAAAATGCGTTGAAATACGGGAAAAATTCCCAATCCTTAAAAGTTAGTAGTGTTTTGCATTTCAGCCTTTTTCTTTTTCGTCATCAGTCCTACTTTATCCAAAAAGTATTGAAATCTAGTAATTTAAAGAATCGTCCTCGTCATCAGTCCTACCTCATCCAACACATACAGAAATCTCGAAATATGTCGTATTTTCCGTTGTAAAAATTGCTAGCAAGTAACAATTTTAAATTTATCATTTCTTTTTAAATAATAACTTTCGGTTGAAACTTTTTGCATTACTGTAATCCTTGACAAATAACAAACCCAAAAAACAAAAAAAAACACCAAAAAAAACAAAAGTACCTATTGTTAAAAAATCCCGCCTTCGATAATAAGGAGAAGGAATAGAAGGTTATAGCGGTAGCTCGATAAGATAAACATTTTGTTGTGCCTGTCTCAGACTTGCATCACTGCTGACTGCC
The DNA here is from genome assembly GCF_980474605.1 of Leiobunum rupestre. Lineage (NCBI taxonomy): Eukaryota > Metazoa > Arthropoda > Arachnida > Opiliones > Sclerosomatidae > Leiobunum > Leiobunum rupestre. Next base: position 40,775,523 of record NC_143384.1, read on the forward strand.
GATGCCCGATAGTTAGGGTACCGCCATTGTCACGAGAACACGCGAGAATAATCTACGAGATAAAATTGTTCAAGTACCGCTTTGTTGAATAGTAAAGTAAGCTGCTTTCCGTTATTAATAAGTAATTAAATTTCGGAGGAAAGTTTGATTATTCGAATAGTTGAGAATACTGAAAAAGGAAAAGACCTAACCTGAAGGATTGGATGAAATAGTGGTGGATTCACCTATTAGACTAGTGTCGCCGCTACCCCAACGCCACCATCGTTATTTAGAGGCAACTCCCGACATTTTACTCGGTCGCCCCGCGAGTCGTTACCAATTTTCCCCCGTTATTTACTAACCGTTCGCCTCCTAAAGAAGGGGGATTAAAAAAGGGGGGGTTGCTGCATGTTTGTGGATTACTATCGCAGATTTTCTCCACTTGGTGGTGTTTTGTAGCGGACACTCTGAAATCGGAGTTATAACGTTGGCATTGTAGTCCATGTGTAAATGGCCACATAACTTCATTCTAGAAGATTTAAATACGATGGCATCCGAAGAAACCTTTTCACTAGCATAGGTCAAATTGAGCTCAGGTATATTAAATAAATATTGTGAGCCTGAGTCGAGACCGATAAGTTTTAATGTTAAAACCGAGCCCGAGTTGAGGTATTGTGGAACGCATATTGTAACTAGTGAACCCGAGCTTGAGCCCCTGTTGAAATACAAATTACTTCGAGCTCGAGCTTGAACCCATTTTATGATTCACATTACTTGGAGCTCGAGCCCGAGCCCGTATTAAAAATTAACGTACCAAGAGCTCAACCTTGAGCTCGACATAATACTTGAGCCCGAGCTCGAGACTGATTTTGGTAGTTTTCATGTCTGAAGTAATTACGATTGAGTCAGAGCTCGAGACTGATTTTGGTAGTTTTCATGTCTAAAGTGAGCCCGAGCCCAAATTACGATTGAGTCCGAGCTCGAGACCGATTTGAATACGGTTTTCGTATCTGAGGATGAGCTCGATCTCCTTCCAATTCGCGATATTGTTTAGCCCTAAGCCCACGCGTTCGAAATTTATTTCGGCAAAAGAAGCGTCGTCTGGATTTCCGGGCTCAGGGCTGCCTGACCACCTCCGACTGTCTTCCAGGTGTGCCAGTGATGCCGGAATGGATCTCGAAAACACTAATTGGGCTATTTGATAAATAAATAGTGTGACGAAACATCGAGCTCGAGCTCGAGGCCACAAATTTTATTTGTTAGTAAATATATTTAGCCCGAGCCCGAGACCACCCGTCGATTTGCAAATATAGTGAGCGCGAGCCCGAGTCTGCACGTATATTTAAAACTACAGTGAGTCCGAGCCCGAGACGGTTTGTAGGTTTTTAATCTACTAAGCTCGAGACCTCACATCGGTGGGGAAATTTAGATTGCGAGCTCGAGCCCGAGACCAGGCCAATAATTGGTGAGACCAAAGTGAGCCCGAGACCAACCGTAAGCTCATATACGAATTCAGTGAGGTGAGCTCGAGCCCAGCTCTTGACGTTGACTTATGTTCACTAGTGACTTGGTCGACGATTGACAATTGACACGAATGTAACATTGTTACGCAATAAAGAGACTGTGACTATCAACTCAAATGTTTGGCTGCCTTTTTGAAAGAAGTATTTCTTATTTCAAACTCGCAAAATAAGCTTTAGAACTGTAATTTGTTTTGCGTTTTGATGAGCAGAGATTATGAAACTGGGAAAAAGACGAGGCATTTCGCCCTAGCATTTCATAGACCAAGCATAACACGAAACTCTTATAAAAAGGTGATAACGTAGTTACTCTGCTTAAGCTTTTCCATTTTGATTCCGTACATGCTAGGATCGGGGCAACATTCGTAGATGAAGTAGAACGGAACCGACCTCGGCAACCTACGCGTCGCAAAGGGCTTGAGAAAAGGAGCCGTTTTGGACATCATCATTAACTCGGCTCTTCCGACAGTTGGAATTCCGATTGAATTTAGAAAAAAAACCCGTTTACCTGAGGTTTGTATGATTGTTTACACGTAACTTGTATTGCGATCTAATGACAGCCATCTACTGGTGATCACACGATTACGATTTTCAAATTAAAGATATCACTTTTGCAGGAATCGGCCGTTAAATTGTTTAAGATTTAATTGTCTATATTGATCTTTTCCGCTCCCTGGCGGATAAATAGCCAAGCTGGCAATCATATGACTATTGTTTCCGAAATTAGCACCACTTTTTCATTTAGAATCTATTTTCAAAACTTTTGTAATAGAACTTTTAATGCCATTCATTTGTAGCGACAACATTGACTAAGTGGGGTGTTGTGTTTGTTGTGTGGAGCAACAAACACAACACCCCACACAAGGAGAACGCAACCCGTCAAAAGTCGTGGATTTTCTTGTGTACGTTTTTCACTGGCTAGACGCTTTAGCGCCTGCTGCCGTCGGAAGGGGAAAATTCGGAAATTGTCTTCCCCCCGCCAGTAAAACGTTCAGCGTAAAGGCTCGTGACGCTTGTCCAATGAAATTCGTACACAACCCTTCGTTAGCGTGTTTAAAGGCTAGTTGCGTTCTCCTTGTGTTTGTTGCTCCTAGCTGGCAGCATCTAGAGGATGTTTTTGGTTTCTGTTTAACTCTTTTATAATTTATAAACACCGTTAAGAAATTAGAATCATGAAAAACATATTATACCATTAGTTAAATATTAACCTACATTCGGTTTAATTCAATGTTTTTTAAAATTTATTTAAAAATAATTGTTTTTTTGTGGATTTTTCTTATCTGACCAACGTTAAATTTTGGTCGTAGCGAAAGCCTGGTGGGAAAATATATACACAGTGAATTCAGGCGATTGACGGGGCCACTAAAGCGCGGTACGCGTGATCGAAGTTGGCCGTGGTTAAAGTATTCGTATTTTCAGCCATGTCGTAGCTGAGAAAAAAACGCCCTCAAATATTTCAAGTGTTGAATTGGTCAAGAAATAACAAAAACATATTTACGTTTCTTTAAAGGGTGACAGGTGGATCTTCCGTTTCAACAAACAAACGTCACGAATGTGGAAGGGGTGGATAAGGCGGATGTAGAACATTCTACTTTGCACGAAGCTTGTTCCGTTGGAGACGAATAGAGAGTTCTGGTATTACTGCGACAAGGAGCCGACGTCCACTCAAAGGGCAGAGATAGCAAAACAGCGCTGGAAATGGCCTTGCAAGGAAAACACGAGAAAATAGCCATCGCGTTGATACTCAACGGGGTCGAGTACGGAAACGTTCAACACATCGTACATTACGCTATTAGCAATGAGTTCCTGGAATTGACTCAATTGCTCATTGAAAAAGGCGTTGACGTGGACTGTGTCGATTTGAGCGGCGAAACGCCACTGCATTAAGCGGCGTCCAAAGGATCCTTGCAAGTGGGCCGAGAGCTGGTCGAGAAGGGAGCTGACGTCAATCGTCCAAATGCCTCCGGTGAAACGCCATTACATCGCGCCGCCATCTTTGAACACGTGGACTTCGCCGAATGGTTGCTTGAAGCGGGAGCTGGCGTCAACCAACCAAATAAATTGGGCGAGACTGCGCTTCATCAAGCTGCTCGTGACGGACTGTTGGCCATCGTACGCTTATTAATAGAACAAGGTGCCGATGTTAACAGCTCCGCTTCAAATGGTGAAACTTCTTTACACAAAGCGGCGGCCAACGGACATTTGAGCGTGGTCCGCCAACTGGTCGAAATGGGTGCAGACGTAAACTCACCAAATTCCGCCGGCGAAACACCGTTGCAGCACGCTGTTTACCACAAACACGAGGATATAGCTAAGTGGTTGATCCAAGCAAGAGCAGACATTGACAAACAGAATAACTTGGGGGGAACGGCACTCCAAAACGCCGCTCAGAAAGGATTCTTAGAATTGGCACGCATGCTGATAAAATCGAAGTAACTCAACCGGTGGTACGCCACTACATGTGGCCGTGGTTAGCGGAAATGTAGCTTTGGCTCTTTTTTTAATCGACTGTGGAGCCGACACACAACGGACAGATTCCGCAGGCGAGACTCCATTGCACGGAGCAGCTAGCAAAGGCTCCTTGGACTTGGCACGTTTGCTGATCAAATCTGGAGCTGAGGTCAACAGATCTAGCTCAAAAGGTGAAACGCCGCTACATAAAGCCACTCTTCATGGAAATGTAGCCTTGGCTCTCTTTTAAATCGATTGTGGAGCCGATGTTAATTGGTCAAATTCCGCAGGTGAAACTCCATAGCACGGAGCAGCTAGCAAAGGCTTCTTGGAGTTGGCACAGTTGTTAATAATGAAAGGAGCCATGGTTACAAGACCTAGTTCCAAGGGAGAAACCCCATTGCATACAGCGGTTAGCAATGGGGAATTGCAAGTTTACTGATAGAATGCGGAGCAGACGTCAATTGGCCCAATTCTAAAGGAGAAAGTCCACTACATCACGCGGCAGTAAATGGTTCCTTGAACCTGGTACGCTTGCTGGTTGACAAGCGGGCAGAGGTCAACCAAATCACCAGAACCGAAGAAACGCCGTTAAGTAAAGCCATAGCCAAAAGGAATATGGACGTGGCTCGCTTGTTAATAAATAGAGGAGCCGATGCGAATATGTCAAACCACAGAGGCCAAAATCTGTTACATCAAGCGGTCTACAAGGGCCAAGATGAACTGGTAGATTTTCTGATAAAATTGGGAGTAGATGTTAATCAAACCACGTTGAAAGGTGAGACGCCGTTGAATATGGCCATGACTAAATTTAATTGGGTGGCGGCCCAAATGTTGATAGAATCAGGAGGTGACGCACGTGGGGAAACCTTCGAAATGGAAACGCCATTGCATACAGCTGTAGCTTTTGGCCAATTGAAGCTTTCCCAGTTGCTAATCGAGTCTGGTGTGGACGTGGACGCTAAAGATAAGTACGGCCGAAGTCCGCTGTTCCACGCAGCCAGAGGTGGACACTTTCTAGTATCTCGGCTTCTTATTGACCATGGCGCGAGTATGAATTTGGTTGATTTCCAAGGAAATAAACCTTTACACGAAGCATCCTCTAGGGAGGAAATATATTTGGTAGGACATTGCATTATAGAAAACGTTAACGTAAACGCAGACAACAAAGCCGAAGTCATAACTCAATTACTCGAAGCGGGAGCCGACTTCAATTCCGTCGACGCAACTGGCAAGTCCGCCTTGTATCTGGCGATTGAAAACGGATACGATGAAACGGCACTTCGTTTGGTCGAAAATGGATTTGACGTGAACGCGCAAGTTGAAGACCTGTCCACCCTTTTGCATTGGATAGCCCATCTTTGTTCGAAGAAAATGCTCGGTGTGGCCAGGTTATTGCTCGAGAAAGGGGCAGACCCTAATGCCCTGGATAAAGAAAAAAGAACGCCTTTGGAAATCGCGAATAAAACAATCGAAAATAGCGCGAAACTGGCGCGTATACTGGGTGAAAGGGAATGTGATGGTGAAGATTTCATCGACGCTATGGACGATCTTGGTCTCACCCCCGGCGCCTAATTTTTGGGTGGGGGTGTGTAAAGCCCGCATTTGCAAACAAACACAAAAAGAACGCTGCTAGCCTTTAAAGGGAATAGAACCTCCAACGCGTTCTCTATGGAAGACCCATCAATTTCCTTTATGCCCTTCACAATCAGCGATTATCAGCGCCGCAGGTGTGGAAAGCCATGAGAGGCAGCGGATAATATTGGAACCCTCGGAGGGCTACAGAAATACCAGAGGTTATATTCCCTTTAATAAACTACACCCACAAGTAATAATAATAGCTAGCTCTCGTCGAGGTTAGACGTGTGTTTTTTTGCTCCGCGTTTTCTTGTCGAGTGCTGTGCAAGGCTTAGTCGTTTTCCCATGTCGGATTTGGAGTTCGACGACTTGGGTATCTCTCACTCGGGGAAGGATCCACCGGATCGGCCACGAAGGAAGGAAAGAACTCCCCAACCAGCGGTCACTCGGGAACATGCGGTTGTATTTGAGGCAACCCCCCAAGTACCTGCAAAAATTTATGCGAAAGCCATCAATAAAATCATGAGAGTGATTCAAGTGTGCTACAAAATACTCAAACGGAAATCGTTGTATCAGGCCCATTAAGCGAAGATCGCTTCAAAGATTTTTTAGAGAAAGTTCGCCGGAAAAAACAAGTACGAAAATTTGCTAGACTGAACTACACTACGGATATTAAAGCTCTATATAATCAACTTGTTATCGAAATTAAAAACACGCCATCAGCTTACGAAGTTAATAGACTTGAAACTATTCTAAAAAATCTAAAAAAGAGAGAAAAGCGCTCCAAGAGAGGGCGCTCCAAGAAATAACATTATGCGAATTTGTTTTATGTCCCATAACACCAGGGGTTTAAATTCACCAACGGAATTTCTAAGAGAAGTTATGAATATGAAGAACAATAATGTAACGTTTTCATGCTGGCAAGAAACCTTTATAAATCATGCTCCTTTAAACTTAAGAATTTTTAACCACTATACCAGTGTCCTGTGTGGTCTTACTAATCACAGGGCCGGTGTAGGTTTTAGTTACGACACACGTTTTTATTCTAGTAACAATGTAGAAATAGGGGTGTCTGATTTGGTCACTGGTTTTTTACAAAGAATCAATTTAGAATTCCTAACATGCGATCTAAATATTGTTGTATATAATTGCTATATGTCCCAAATTAACTCTGAAGCTTTAAAATTACTCGATGCAATTAACAACGACATAAAAAATACAAATCCAGACCATATCATAATTACAGGAGATTTTAATTGTACATTGAATCCTAAACTTGACAGACAAAATACTTTAGAAAAGCGAGACACGATATGTGCACGCCTCCGAAATCTAGTAAACTTCCATAATTTACAAGATATTTACCGTTTAAGAAATCCAACTAAGAAATGTTTTACGTGGATAAATAGTGCCGATAATACTCAAAAAGCGCGTCACGATAGATTTTAAATTTCCCCTGGTTTAATTCCGTTTGTAAAAAATATTAAAGTTTGTCCAGGAGGCTCTGTCTCCGACCATTTTCCAATTTTTCTGGAGTTATGCTTAGATACAGAAAATCCCTATACTATAAAAAGTGACACCTGGTGCTTAAATAACGCACTATTAATAGATAAAGAATTTGTAAAAACGATAAAATTTAACTGGTATAATTGGATAAAAACAATGCCAAATTCGGTAACTGAAAAATTAAAATGGTGGGGAAACACCAAGTATAAAATCAAAAATATAGCAAAAGAATATACATATAATTCCACCAATGAAAAACATAGTGAAATGGAAAATTTGTACAATATTTTAAGTAAGAATAATTTATCCGAAAATAATCGCGTAACAATGCCAAAACGTTTAGAATCGCTACAAAAAGAGCAAAGCGAAGCAAGAATGATACGGGCGCGCATAGATGTGTCAACAGATATTAAATATTCGCGGTTCCGATTGTTAAAAATGGAACGTCTTAAGGGAATGAACCGTCTTATTTCTGTAAGAAATGAAAACGGAACTGTAACAAAAACTTCAAAAGAACTAGAAATCGTAAAATATTATTCAAACCTATACAAAGCTGAACCATCAACCGATATTAATATTATTCCTAAATCGGATGAAGATAATAAAAATCTGTGTGAAGGCCTTCTAACGAAACAAGAACTGTTTGACGTAGTACATAATTTGAAAAAATCAAAATCCCCAGGTGCGGATGGGATAACGAACGAATTTTACGCGTTCTTTTGGTCAATGTTAGGTGACGTTTTATTAGATGTTTACAATTCAGTGTTACAACTGGCCAAGATACCGAGTTCCTTTTCAAGAGCTACTATTGTATTGTTGTATAAGAAGGGCGATCCGTTGGACCTGGGAAACTGGAGGCCAGTGGCGACGTCAGAAACATTTGGTGGGTAAGCGGAAGTTTAGAAATGGGCCCCTTACAAGGAGGATTCAGGAGTCTACCCCCATTAATAAGAATTTAAAAGCAATTAATTTTAAAAGAAATTCTTAACATATTTGACGTTATTAAAATGTATGCCTTTTATTTGTTTTAAGTCAAATTTAATACATAAATATAGGATCCTTGGTTTTTGCAAATTCTTCTACGACGGTAATTGGATTTTCTTTTAAAATATTACAGAATTCTCTATTTATTAACAGTACTGCTAGGTTTGATCATCTATTTTCCGTCATTGTCGTTCGGGAGTAACATTTAATTTGATTTAGTGCACTAAAAGTTCGTTCGCAAGAAGCGCTCTTTTGTTTCAAGCAAATATTTGTAGCAATCCTCAAGAGAAGAAAATACATGTTTCTTAACAAGAGTTTTAGCCAAAATAAGTTGCGATTTTAAAGAAGTCATATCAAATTCAATTCTTTGGAAAACCTTGCAAAATGAAGTTACATCTTCAATGTTTAAATAATTTTCATTTTGAGGGTCAGATGCTGATTGTAACTTATATAAACTTGCGTTATTTGTCAACATTTTTCTTAGCTCAGAGTGAAATTTATCCAAAACTTCGTAAAAAATTATTTTACATTTTTCCGTTATTGTTAAAGCATCTTCTGACCTTCTACCTAAAGTGCTGTACACTACTATCTTGTAGTGTCTTACTACTAGCTCCCTTTCTCTTTAGAGGACGGGTTGGCATACTCTGCGGATCTGGTACTATAAGCGATATTTTTCCAGCCAAAGTTGAAGCTTCTTTCCAAATTTCTACAAATTATTCATCATTTCTCATGTCAATTATCCCAGTGACAGTGGCTTCGCACATGTCTACAGCTCGCGAATAAACTAAGTTAGGATTTTGAAGGAACTGAGATAAAACGTTAGTTATCTCAAGAACTTCGTCTAAAATTATTAGCAATAACATGCAACGGGTCGGTCGACATCCACCAGATTAATTATCTGTAATTAGAATTAGATACCGGTTACAAACAAATTGTCGACATTTTTTAGCTGACTAATATAGCCTCTACACTCAACGGATTCTTCAGGTTTTCCGTTTTCTACAATATTTTCTAAACCTAAAAACACCACGTCAATTCTGTTTCTAAAATAGTGTAACCCTTTTTTCTTGCTGGACTATAGAGTCTAGCAACTTTGCGGAATTTTAAGTATATCTTTGTCGAGGGGCTGATCATTCCGCGTAATCGGTGTACAGAGCCGTAGCTTTGACTGTACTAATGGGATTACGCGTAATCTTTGAAGTCCCTGCCTTTGGTAGTGGTAATCTAAGCGTATTCCGGTGTACAGACTTTCTAAGAGTGGTTAGCCCCCCGATCTTTGTACCCAAGTTCTTTTTGGGATTCCTGGAAATACTCGCTTCGTAGTACGGAATTGCTTGAAGTAAACCGAGCAATTCTCTCACCTGCTGTATATTTGAGCAGCAATCTATGGTAACTAAATTAAGGCGATAGGCATAGCAATGCACCTATGGAAAAAACCACCAACAGCTTTCTCCATACGAATATTCACCCCGTTAGCATTTCCCGACATCGCACTGGCACTACCAAGAATGTATTGATTTATACTCAGGGTAATACTTAACCCACTTTCTGATAAAATTTTAATTATTCCTGACGTAATAGCACACAAACACTTAATTGTTCTGTTCCACCGTTATCTTTTGACTTGTCCGCTATAACACTATAATATCCACCAGAGCTACTTATCTCATTTACTATCATTTTCTGAATTAGTTTTCCACTGACACCAATTAGTTCGTTCTGTATAGAGCTGTGTGTATTTAGCGTTGTTTGGCATCTTCTCCGTATTTGATTTAAATTCCGGGCACTTTCTCTTTAGCAAATCAAGAATTTCAATAAAGTTCACTCTGTTGTTTTCATTGTCACTGTCATTTCTGGGACCTCGAAGTGCTATATCTTGTTGGGCGCAAAGAAGAACCACTTCGACGTGAATTTTCAAAACTTCTCTGCTCCTAGTTACATCGTCTCGGTGTTGATTGTCGATATTGCAGACAACTGAACGCTTGTTTTTGGCGTGAACGCAGTCTAGATATTTTCCACGCGCTTCTCGGTGTGCTCTTTCATAACTTTGCTTAAATTCCCCCAATCACAAAATCCAGAAACTAGCGCTGTATCTGGAGAATTCGAAAATTGACAGCAGTAACAATGCCCTTTGAATTCGCGAAGTGGGGAGAAAATGACGGTCGCATGAGGGAAGAAAAAAAGAGATATTCAGATCCGCTAGCGAAATTATGATGTCGGTAAAGGGCTAAAACTAAATAATTTTTATGAAATATTCATTTTTGAAATTAGGCCCTTCTCGACAAAATTGGGCCCCCTTGAAATTTCAAGTAAGCGACCGCTTACCTCGATTATGCCTGGCGGCGCCACTGCTGGAGGCCGATTTCCTTGTTAAATAATGACTATAAAATCCTCTCAAAATGTTTAGCAAATAGACTTAGAGTGGTTATCGGGTTATTGATTTACGAAGATCAGACTTCTAGCGTACCAAACAGAAATATACTGTCAAACTTAAATATAATTAGAGACGTGGTAAATTATTTCGGTGGGAATTCTGGCAAAGGTCTGGCGATTGTGTCTTTGGACCAAACGAAAGCCTTTGACAGAGTTTCCCACCGATATTTGTTGGAAATTTTAGATCATATTAATATTGGGCCAATTATTTCGAATTTTATTAAACGCACGTACCAGAGTGCCGAGGCACGCATAAAAGTCAATAATATCATAACGGCAAAATTTGCTATCGGTAAGGGAATAAGACAGGGGGACCCCCTATCCAGTTTTCTATTTAACCTAACGCTTGAACCTTTCTTATGTCACCTTCGCGATCGCCTTACTCAACATTCTCTCGTTCTACCCTTTATTACTCGTCCGCTAACAAATTTGTCTTTCGCCGATGACGTCACGGCTTTTATATCTACGAATACAGGTTTTAAAATTCTGGAAGACGAAAGTAAAGAATACAGTGTTGTTAGTTACGCTAAAATTAATTTACAAAAAAGTGCAGGTCTATGGTTAGGTGCCTGGAGCCACCGCCAGGATTCACCATTGGGCATTGCGTGGAGTAATAGTGAAATTAAGATTTTGGGAGTAAAATTTGATACCAGCGGCACCTGGCAGGAAAATTTTTATAAAAACAAAACTACTGCTTTTAAGGAAAGTATAATTTCCTGTAGTGATCTAAAATCCCAACTCTCTTTTAAAGCGCGTTACCAACTATGTAATATCGAAATAAGTAAATTTTATTTTCTGTTACCTATAATGTGTCGCCCGGTAAATTACTCGAACGATATTCTTAAAACCTCCCTTAATTTTATTTGGGACACAAATAAACATTGGGTGGATAAAAAGGTGGTAACGCTCAGTGTTGAGGAAGGTGGTTTTGGCCTCAAAACCCTTGAAAACCAATGGGAAAAATTCGCTCTAACTAAGTTCAAAAAAAGTTTTACAAGTGAAGTACATAGTGTCGAGCGAGAATTTTTCATTTTTTACAATACAGAAACCAATATATATTCTATGAGCTTTTCCGTTTTCTCAATGAAAAATGTTGTTTTAAAATTAGATTTACTTTTTATGTTGATTGTTTTAATTTTTTTCAAAGAGTTTGTGATTTTAAATTGGACAAGCCCGTAAATTTTCAGGAATTTCTAGCTCTACCTATCGAACATAATCAGTACTTAGGAAATCTGAATTTTAGTCATAAATGGTCAGAGTGCAAAATTTTGTATGTAAATCAGCTAATGGATACGGATAAAAGAGAATTTATAAATCCCTTTTCCAAAGATAATGTTTTAATAAGTATTCCAACTTTGAGAGCAGTTACGCGAGAATTTAAAATTTTTGTAAACGAAATTCTAAAAGCATTTCCTATGGAAGAAATTTTAACCTGGGAAGAAGGGAAACCAGACGAGCTAAATTTAAAAAATAGGTTAAAAATAAAAATTAAAAACGAATATAAACTTTTAAAAGATGGCAAAAAATTGGATCTGGTTGAAATGGTTAAAAATACCAAAACTGACGATAAGGCTTTAAAAATGTTTAATTTAAATGTTGGTGACGTAAAGATAAATTACACATGTATATGGAATTCGCAATATAACAGTAGAGAATGCAATATTTTATATAGATTACTTAAAGGAAATGTAACAGCTTATCACTTTTTAGATGTATCGAATCAATGTCCATTGTGTGAAATTACTAAAGGGACACTCGAACACTTGTACTTTGAGTGCCCTATTACTCACATTTTTCTACTAGAAATATCTAATATGATAGAAACTTATGTCCCACAGTTTAACTTAAAAGACCATTTACTTATATTGGTTCAATAATACCGCAGGATTTAAAAACCATAAACAATGCACAATTCTAATGGTAAATATTGGCAAATTAATCATATACTTCGCTTACCATGAAGCCATGAACACAGGTAACAATAACATAAATGTAAAAATGAAAACCTATTATCTGTTAAAATTGTTACGATGCTGTGTTTACCAATTAGAACTTAAAAAACGAAATGAACCTAATATCGTAGATGAATTATTATCAACAGGAATATGTTTCGTGAACCCCGAAGAAAAGATTGTTTTAAATTCCAATTTTTAATTGTATACTTAGAGAAATTGAAACTCTATTATTCAGTTGAATCCCATGTTAAAAAAAATTGTTTTATTCTGTTGTTTTCTTGTTTTTTATGTTTGTTATGTTTTGAAAAATTGTGTATTTTTTGCATAAATAAATGCTTACCTGCTTGACAGGTAGGTTTAAACTAAAAAAAAATAAAAAAAAAATAATAATAATAATAATAATAATAATAATAATAATAAGAATAAGAAGAAGAAGAAGCAGCCATGCTAATACCCAAGGCACTACCTTAGTTATCTAGCGACTTATAATGCCTTTAAACAGGTGGCTGAGTTACAATGCGTAGGAGGGTGGTAGCAAGCCCGTTATGCCACGCGAGCTAACAGCTCCCTACACCTACTATTACCGTTAACCTATACAAGTTTTTATTGAATCTTGATGACTAGTAAAAACATCAAAAGTAGACAAGGACTAAATTATGCCTACACTCCATCGAATTATCCACTGTTTCCACCATAAAATAGATATATCCATCATATCCAACAAGGCCATGTAGCGCATTGCATCGTAGGCAGCATCGTTCTTTTAAATGGACTTCCCTTACCCACGTAATTGTTTTTAAATTTTGGTCAGAAAACCAGTCCGTTATTGGTTTAGACCAGTAAGGGTTTAATTTATATTAATTTAATCTCTTAACCGTTTATTCAAACACCCAAAAGGGTTTAATATAGAACCCAGAAGGAGCTTACTTACGAGGAGACTACCCGATTTTGTTGAAACTAGGTGGGTATGTAGACCTTATGGTAACATGAAATTTCACCAAGGGAAAAGTTGCAATGGCCATTAGTTTTGCCATGGCAACCGAAAATGTTTTTGCCAACACAGTCTGTATTGAAAATAACAATTGATCAATTTTTACATATTTTGATCAAATTGACCAAAATTCATCAAAATATCATAAAATTCATTTCATTTGTCAATTTTGATCTATTTTTTTAAATTTTTCACAGGGGAGTACCCTTAGAAGTGCTCAGATTCCCATGTTATTTTCAATGAGAAAATATAAATACTGTGTTGTCAAAAACATTTTCGGTTGCCATGGCAAAACTAATGCCCATTGCAATTTTTCCCTTGGTGAAATTTCATGTCACCATAAGGTCTACATACCCTCCTAGTTTCAACAAAATCGGTGATTATCACCTCGGGTAGTCTCCTCGATGGTACCCATAAGGGAATTATCATTTAAAAAAAACCCTTAATTTTCATTTAAAATACCCAAAAGGGCTTATCATAGAACCCTAAAGGGGTTAAATAAGGAATTATAATTTAATAGCTTTTTTTAAAGACCCAGAAGGGTTTCACAAGCAAGTTTCAATGCAACGCCCAGCACACACAAATTGGTCCGTTGGATATCAATAGGATATTATCATTGGATATCAATAGGATAATATCATTGGCTATCATCGAGTGACTTTTAATGCCTTTAAACAGGTGGCCGGGTTACAAAGCGGAGGAAAGCCCTTCATGTCACGCGAGTCAATACATGTAGCTCCCTGCACTAACTATTAACATTGGATATCAATAAGATATTATCATTGGATATTATCAGCGGATATCAATATGAAATTATCATTGGATATTCTGATATTTTAAGGAATTTCATATATCCAGGTTAAATAAAAATTAGATATCAAGATGTCATAGGTTTCGAGATCCAGCAGATATCAAAACGAAGATTATTCAATATCCGAGATGATACGTTTTATCACATTTAGAAAGTTAAAATTTAAACACGTGTGTAGAATTTTAATTAGCGGGATCCTACCAGACCGCGGAGAGCTTTTATTTCTAGCTCGCTATAGACTGACTATATATAGTTTTAAAGTTTTATTGGGAACTCTAAAGCTCTCACACACCATACTATGACTACGCTTTCGTACTATATTAAAATGATTACGATTTTCTATATTTGCAAACAGTATTATTTTATTTGAAGAAAAATTGATGACTGGTTTCTTTCAGCCCCAAATTTAAGGTTGGGACTTTTCGTGTGTCCCCTACAAGTTCTACAAAATGTAGGGGTACGGGAGACCAAGGTTTGGCCACTGAGTTATTTTTTGTTCAACCGAATTAAAACCACAGGATTCATTCTTAAAAACTCTTTATTAGACCAACGGATTACAAATTAAACTTTAATACAGGAGGTAAGTCGATCGTTGATCGGTCCCAGGATTCGCAATGACCTCGGACTCTCCAGCACGTTCTTTATATCCATCCGAAAGCCCGCTGTTGCCGACCCTTGAACTCCAGATACCGCCGCCGGACTGGTGGCGCCATCTCTCCACTCCCGAGGGTACTATGAACGTAAACGAACCCACCGAGGCTTCCCGATACGGCTCCCCGTTACAAAGCTATCTGATCTATTTCGCTAGAAATCTAGCCTTTATACGCAAAAATTTGAACGGGAGGGAATTAGTGGTCAGGTGACCCATAATCCCAACCGTCGTTTCGAAGTATCTTGAAAGGCAGCAACGTCGAAGGGGCGCCACGACTCTTTACTCCCGCTGTGTTTTCCGACGGTTTTTTTCTACACAAAACCGTTTCCTCGAATTACGCCCTTTTTTACTCGAAGATCAGTTACGGATTCTGTATTTGGGGCAATACATCAGAAAAAAATTTATGCAGGTTAAATATTCTTCAAAAACGGATCATTCGCTCTATAAACAATGTCTCATTCTTAACTCATACAAGGGATTTATTCATTAATAATAAGATTTTAAACGTTTTTCAATTATACAACTTTTTAACAGTTATATTCTTATATAAAGATTTTCACGGTAGCAGCCAAATTTTATTAAGAACGGAAAAATCTGTAAACACTAGATCAAAACAAATGTTTAAGCTACCCAAATGTAACACCAGTAAAAAAATTACCTCCATAATGTATAATGGTATTAAATTGTTTAACTCCATAATTTTAAAAATCGATATTCACGAAAAAATTCATACTTTTAAAAAGAGACTTAAGTTACTTATGACGGAACAAACACGTACTGGATAGGAAATCTAACTTTAATTGTTAACTCTCTATTATAGTCTATATTAGTTAGTCTGTAATAACTCAGCTGAATTGGTTATTTTTATTTTTTTTCTTTGTTTGTGTTCATACTGTACATTTATTTATTTTTGTTTATATAGAGCAGCTATTGTCTTTTTTATTTTTTTTTATTTTTCTTTCTTGGAATTTTTGTAATTTAAAATTGTCATAATTTAACAGGGCTTACAAGTCATTTATGACTTAGCCCACATACTTGTAAAATCCTCAATAATAAAACGCAACAATAAAATTTGATTTGATTTGATTTGATTTGAATCTCGAGGAGTGGGGTTTTTACACAAAAATAACAAGAAATATATACAATACAGTGGGAATAGGCGTTTAAATAAAAGATCATCCATCGCCGATTACAGAGTTTGTGCTGCTGCGACTGGACTTCTAACGGGGTGGTCTATGGTTTCTCTTTATACTGCCAAAGCTGAGAATTTTCTATGCATGGATCTGGCAGCATTTTTCAACAGGGGGCAAGAGAGTCAGAGAGGGGTTTATTTAACCGCCTATTCCGTCCGAAATTTGGTTTACATTTTATCTTTTTATATAATTTTTTTTGGTTACACTTAATTTTGTTTATACTAAATTCTAATTTTAACTTTTCTTAAGTCATATACTTAAATCTTATAATTAATCTATATTTTCTACAACGTGTTATGTGAAATTTAGGCACGTGTAAGGTAAAATTTAGACACGTATAATGTGAAATTTAAACGCGTGAGGTGAAATTTAGACACATTAAGGGTTAAATTTAGACATGTAATGTGAAATTTAGACACATTTAGGGTTAAATTTAGACACGTAATGTGAAATTTAGACACATTTAAGGGTAAATTTAGACACATTTAAGGTTAAATTTAGACACGTGTAAGGTTAAATTTAGGCACATTTAAGGGTCAATAGACCCATAACAAAAGAGGGGCCGCAGACGAGGCTTAAGTGAGACCTCTGGACGGAACATCCTGTTTGTGACGTTTTGAACCACGTGACCATCATTGAAATATACAGGCGGAAGTAAGAAAACGGATGTTCCGTCCAAATGCTAAGTTGCCAGGTAAAAATGTTAATTTTCGGCCCCCCAACTTTCGTCATGGGTCTATTTAGACACATTTAAGGTTAAATATAGACACGTAACTTTTAAGGTTAAATTTAGACACATTTAAGGTTAAATTTAAACACATGTAAGGTGAAACTTTAAAGCCCTTTTAGCCAACATAAATGCATATATGTTTTAATTTTGTTACTGTTGATAAAAACCAAATTGTAACTATTGTCAAAAGTATATACGAAGTCACTTACGAGTGAAGTAAGATCATCTCCCTGTACTGATAATAGGTTTCACTTTAAAAGAAGTTGGGGATAAAAATATGGTTTGGGGCGAAATTAATCACACGACTTTCTTAAACTATTACATCGAGAAAATAGGATTTTAAATAAACACATATCCTTCAGTAATGTAAACTTTACCCTTTATATCGTTATTCAAAATAACAAAATACATTTTTAAGTCGTGATTCCGTGTTCACATCCACCGTTTGAAGGGAAATTTTTGGACATTGGAATATGCGTCGTGTCTGTGCAGGGCTTGCTGGCTCTCCACATGTGCAAATTTAAATTTCAATGAAATTTGGAAATTTAATTTTAATTACTCACTACTCTCGATAGCCGTTCCAACAAACATATAAAGGTGTATATTTTTGAATTTGGTTGACATAGACTTAATTTGTTTCGGGGATTCAGCCATTGTCACTCACCTAGAACTGACTTTAGCTGGGGATTTTGTAAAAGTCCTCCGCTAGAAGGTTATCAACTTTTTTAGTATGTACGGACAAATGTTTAACCATATTTCAAAAATAAGTTAATGGAAATATTTAAAACACTGGTGTAGGATCCTAGAGGTGTAGGAGTAAAATGTACCCCCTCTTCAAATTGGAAAGGGGCACCAAAATCCTTTTTTTAATTACGATTAAGGGGGGCACCAAATTCATTATTCAAAATGTACCCCTCTTAATCCAAAACGTTCCTACGCGCATGATTTAAGACAAACTTTTGTTTGCCATAAAATCCCAAAATCTCAATATTACTATTCAATTTATAATATTGCTGACAAATGGAATGCAGGGAGAATATACTGTATACCTAAAAACATCCACAATTGTCACGACTGTACAAAATAAATATAAATTGAGATGCAATGATAAATATAAATATTTTTATTTTTTAACAATATTTCGAAGGAGGACAAATGTTTCCTCTGGGTTTAATTGTCCCATATTTCTTTTACAAGTGTCACCTCTTCAACCGACAGTACAGAAACGTGGTCACTAACAGGACAGTAGCTATTTTAAATGGTAAGTTCAATCTGGTGCTTGGGCAGTGAAAACTTCTTGTAGTCACATCAATTTCACTCAGTCTGTTTCTGTCAACGCCACTCCGATTATCTGCTAATTATACAACTATCAAAATGGGGTAAATTCAATGATGACCAACATATATAGATAGCCTAATCCGAAACAAGACTGCACTACAGTTTTTGCGATTTTCAGGCTCTACCAAATTGAAAATCTTCAACCGGAAATCGAAAACTGCTATCGATATATCGATAGTATTTCCTAAAGTCTGTAATTCAGTGGCGTAGCGAGAAATTCGTCAGGGACAATTTATGTAAAGTTCATATCAGGTTTGAGGAGGCGACCAACATTTAGCACAGTCAAAGCAATGCGCAAAGGGGCGGGTTTGCATTCTTTAAAAATGTAATAGGCTGCTATGGCATTTCTGCGGACACAAATACATTTGCTACATTTTATACGAATAAAATCAAAGTTCCCTGACGACGCTCAAAATGACCGGCTCTTATCGATCTGAATGAAAATTAAATGATGTATAAACAGAAGATAGCTTTGCATTTAGTCATCGAGGAATTGTTACGGTGGCTGGTATTTCGCCACTTTAAGATATATAACATCAAATACTCACCTTCCTCTGAAATGTCCTTTTTAGAATCAGGGTGTAATGACTGTAGTTCTTCGTAGGCCGACTCCACTCCTTTAAACCTTTCCCCCAAACTGGCCTCTTTAGCGGCAATTTCGGACAATTGTTTCTGCAATCGCGACATGTCCTTCCTGGCAGATTCCAAGAGCTCGAGTGAATTGGGAACTACTGGCCGTGGATCGGGTTTTCCCTCGTCAACGGGAGGATTCGTTTCCGGCACGTACAGACTCGCCCCGCTCTCGAAGAGGAACTTCTTCACACGCCAGTGACCATTTTCGGATGCCAAACTGAAAGGCGTTTCGTTGCGAACGTTGAGGGCGTTGATGTTTCGCCCTTGCTCGAGCAAATTTCTTCACGACATCCAGATGTCCCGCCTTTGCAGCCACGTGCAATGGCGTGTCTAGGTTGGAGTCCGCCACGTTGACGTCTTCGCTGCTTTCCGCGAGAGACCGCAACTCGTCGAGATTGCCCGTCGAAGCCGCTTCGTGAGAAGCTGTCCATCCCGACTGAGACAGATGATATTCGGAGGGATATAACTGCGAATGTAACTTTTCTATGATGAGTCTGTCCCTGTCTCTGGCCTTTTGCAAATCTTTAAGGACTCTTATCAGCGAATTCGTGTTGTGGCTCAGTTCGCTGGTGGACAATTGAAATTCTTCAAGAACCTTTAAAGATGATAACTCTTCCTCCAGTTGTACGATTTTATTTTTATCAACGGTTCTTTGTTCCTTCAAGTATTTAATTTCGTCCAACACGTTAAACACTGACTCGGTGTTTTCGCTAGTGGACAATTTAAGCGGTGTTTTGTTATCCCGGCATTTGGCGTTGACGTCAGCTCCTAGCGCTATTAATTGCAACACCTTTTGTTAGTTTCCATCATAGCAAGCCTCATGCAACGGTAACGCCATCTGGTTTCCGTTAATGAAATCTAAATGAAATTTAATTTTTTATCATTTCTGTGGCTGATAGATAGATAGATAGACTTATTGATGGATATTATAAGTGGCACTTGTCATTCAAATGCTAATATCTTAAACATTTAATAATATTTTAATTTTAATCTTAGGAAATGAAATCCAATCCCCCCCTAAACTTTAGCCACTTTGGTGACGTTTTAAAAATTATGCATTCATTTCTGCTAAAATTTTAATAATTTTTAAACGCCCTCTCACAAAAGTTGCGAGGGAAATACATCTTTTTTCCTTATAAAATCAAGAAATTTTGATTTCTACCTTTAAAATGAAAATCCATATATACTAAAATCTTTAGTATAATAAAATCCAATAAATATCGGAATCTCGACCTGGAAAATGGTTATTTTAACCTTCAAAATAACGACCTTTAAAATGGGAAAGTTGGCCACTGTTGTTGAACGTAGATTGACCGTCCTTTTTTCGTAATAACAAAAATTAACACAGACCAGAATTATACTGATTGATTTTCCGATGTAGATTAAAATGGGGATTTTCTATCGGCCTGGAGTGATAAGTCCGTGTATTGTGAGATCCTTGGATACATTTTTCGGTATCTACCCCATTGATATGACCCGTAGAATTGAAAGTAGTTACAATAAGCAATCTTGATTACCATAAGCAATCTTGATTACCATAAGCAATCTTGATTACCATAAGCAATCTTGATTACCATAAGCAATCTTGATTACCATAAGCAATCTTGATTACCATAAGCAATCTTGATTACCATAAGCAATCTTGATTACCATAAGCAATCTTGATTACCATAAGCAATCTTGATTACCATAAGCAATCTTGATTACCATAAGCAATCTTGATTACCATAAGCAATCTTGATTACCATAAGCAATCTTGATTACCATAAGCAATCTTGATTACCATAAGCAATCTTGATTACCATAAGCAATCTTGATTACCATAAGCAATCTTGATTACCATAAGCAATCTTGATTACCATAAGCAATCTTGATAACCATAAGCAATCTTGATAACCATAAGCAATCTTGATTACCATAAGCAATCTTGATAACCATAAGCAATCTTGATTACCATAAGCAATCTTGATAACCATAAGCAATCTTGATTACCATAAGCAATCTTAATTACCATAAGCAATCTTGATTACCATAAGCAATCTTGATTACCATAAGCAATCTTGATTACCATAAGCAATCTTGATTACCATAAGCAATCTTGATTACCATAAGCAATCTTGATTACCATAAGCAATCTTGATTACCATAAGCAATCTTGATTACCATAAGCAATCTTGATTACCATAAGCAATCTTGATTACCATAAGCAATCTTGATTACCATAAGCAATCTTGATTACCATAAGCAATCTTGATTACCATAAGCAATCTTGATTACCATAAGCAATCTTGATTACCATAAGCAATCTTGATTACCATAAGCAATCTTGATTACCATAAGCAATCTTAATTACCATAAGCAATCTTGATTACCATAAGAAATCTTGATTACCATAAGCAATCTTGATTACCATAAGCAATCTTGATTACCATAAGAAATCTTGATTACCATAAGCAATCTTGATTACCATAAGCAATCTTGATTACCATAAGCAACCTTGATTACCATAAGCAATCTTGATTACCATAAGCAATCTTGATTACCATAAGCAATCTCGATTACCATAAGCAATCTTGATTACCATAAGCAATCTTGATTACCATAAGCAATCTCGATTACCATACGGAATCTCGATTACCATACGCAATCTCAATTACCATATGCAATCTCGATTACCATAAGCGATCTTAATTACATTTTTTCATATGCGAGTGGCCGAAATGCTTCAAACATTTTCAAGACTCGATGTGCTTCCACAATTCGGCGAAATTTCTTCACCCAGCGGATAGTTAACCACTGGAATTCCCTCCCTACTTTGGTGCTTTCAAAAACAAATTAGACAAACATATGGGTTGGGATAGAACTTAACGGTGTACTTCTTTCATTGTAACCATTGCTTTAAATGTATTTCTTTGTCGCTGATGCCGGCCCAATAAGCGTCCACGCTTGTATATATTCCAGTTCAATAAATTCTATTCTACCATAAGCAATCTTGATTGCCATAAGCAATCTTGATTACCATAAGCAATCTTGATTACCATAAGCAATCTTGATTACCATAAGCAATCTTGATTACCATAAGCAATCTTGATTACCATAAGCAATCTTGATTACCATAAGCAATCTTGATTACCATAAGCAATCTTGATTACCATAAGCAATCTTGATTACCATAAGCAATCTTAATTACCATAAGCAATCTTGATTACCATAAGAAATCTTGATTACCATAAGCAATCTTGATTACCATAAGCAATCTTGATTACCATAAGAAATCTTGATTACCATAAGCAATCTTGATTACCATAAGCAATCTTGATTACCATAAGAAATCTTGATTACCATAAGCAATCTTGATTACCATAAGCAATCTTGATTACCATAAGCAACCTTGATTACCATAAGCAATCTTGATTACCATAAGCAATCTTGATTACCATAAGCAATCTCGATTACCATAAGCAATCTTGATTACCATAAGCAATCTTGATTACCATAAGCAATCTCGATTACCATACGGAATCTCGATTACCATACGCAATCTCAATTACCATATGCAATCTCGATTACCATAAGCGATCTTAATTACATTTTTTCATATGCGAGTGGCCGAAATGCTCCAAACATTTTCAAGACTCGATGTGCTTCCACAATTCGGCGAAATTTCTTCACCCAGCGGATAGTTAACCACTGGAATTCCCTCCCTACTTTGGTGCTTTCAAAAACAAATTAGACAAACATATGGGTTGGGATAGAACTTAACGGTGTACTTCTTTCATTGTAACCATTGCTTTAAATGTATTTCTTTGTCGCTGATGCCGGCCCAATAAGCGTCCACGCTTGTATATATTCCAGTTCAATAAATTCTATTCTACCATAAGCAATCTTGATTGCCATAAGCAATCTTGATTACCATAAGCAATCTTGATTACCATAAGCAATCTTGATTACCATAAGCAATCTTGATTACCATAAGCAATCTTGATTACCATAAGCAATCTTGATTACCATAAGCAATCTTGATTACCATAAGCAATCTTGATTACCATAAGCAATCTTGATTACCATAAGCAATCTTAATTACCATAAGCAATCTTGATTACCATAAGAAATCTTGATTACCATAAGCAATCTTGATTACCATAAGCAATCTTGATTACCATAAGCAATCTTGATTACCATAAGCAATCTTGATTACCATAAGCAATCTCGATTACCATAAGCAATCTTGATTACCATAAGCAATCTTGATTACCATAAGCAATCTCGATTACCATACGGAATCTCGATTACCATACGCAATCTCAATTACCATATGCAATCTCGATTACCATAAGCGATCTTAATTACATTTTTTCATATGCGAGTGGCCGAAATGCTCCAAACATTTTCAAGACTCGATGTGCTTCCACAATTCGGCGAAATTTCTTCACCCAGCGGATAGTTAACCACTGGAATTCCCTCCCTACTTTGGTGCTTTCAAAAACAAATTAGACAAACATATGGGTTGGGATAGAACTTAACGGTGTACTTCTTTCATTGTAACCATTGCTTTAAATGTATTTCTTTGTCGTTGATGCCGGCCCAATAAGCGTCCACGCTTGTATATATTCCAGTTCAATAAATTCTATTCTACCATAAGCAATCTTGATTGCCATAAGCGATTTTGATTACCATAAGCGATCTTAATTACCATATGCAATCTCGATTACCATACGCAATCTCGATTACCATAAGCAATCTTGATTTCAACAAGCAATATTATGAGCAGATTGTTTATTGAATCCAGATTACCAATACCACGAGGTAATATTTAATTATATTTTTTTAACCATTTCACAGTACCGAAAAAGTGACGTGTCTTATGATTGAAGACAATTAAGATTTAGTAACAAAATTTATTAATCTCCATTGACTTGGTCGAAGAACGATAGTTTTTAGTATGGTACAAGAAATTTTGTACGACATTTAGTAAGAAACTATCTTCTACTTATAACAAGGTAATTATACTCATCAATTTATTATTATTATTTTTGATATGAAATCCCAATTAAATTAGAGCTCAAACAGTATCTTTCAACGAGGTTTTTTGTCTGATCATGTTGGCTAGGATTATAATTGGACCAACGCACATGATCACTAACAAGGACATATTAGCCGGTTCTCTGTAGGAAGATCCGCTCGCCGTGTTATCTTTTTCATATTTACATACCACATTTTCGACAGTGTTGGAAATATCCCCGTAATTATTGTTCTGATTTCCCGTAGTTGTGCTTCTGTTTTCAACCTGATTATTAATTTGAATCTGTACCCTGGATAGCCTTATTTGCTTCTCTAGCTTCTCGTACATGATGGCCAGTTGGTCCAGTTTCTTATTCAATTGGTCAGCTAGTTCTTCATACTTAAATTTCCATTCGCGGACTACAAGATAGTTCAACACTTCTGGGTGGCCGATGGCCAAGTCTGCAGGTGTTCTATTATGGTGGTCTTTGAGTGCCAACAGTGCCGGTTTTGCGTCCACTAGAACTTGCACAACGTTCAAGTGGCCCCGCATGACCGCTACGTGCAGCGCCGTTAAGCCAATATTGTCTATTGCACTGATATCTCCACCGTGTGCTAATAACAATAATACCAACTCTAGTGATCCCTTTTTGGCAGAGTGGTGCAAGGCTGTCATGCCTTCCGTGTCTCGGACGTTAACATCCATCCTTCTGGCGGCGATCAGTTGCTGGGCTATGAACACGTTGCCCTTGATGCAGGCGCAATGCAACGCTGTGAGGTTCAAGTTGGTCAGAGTGCTGGTGTTCGCGGAGTGTTCAATCAGGACTTTTACGATGTCAACGTGGCCTTCGAATGAGGCCATATGTAATGCTGTCTCACCATTAGTATTAGTTCTGTTGACAAGATTTCCGTTATTTTGAAGTAGGCTAACTACTTTCTCCAGCTCACCGTCGAAAGCGGCAGTGTGTAGATCTGTTAGCATAGTTATTTTATGATTATGATCAACAGTGCTCTGTAAAAAGTGAGAAAATGCGCTGAAAATTCTTTCGATTATTAATTAAGCTATAATGCCTAACTAACACAGTAACTCAGTAATTACATGGTTGAAGGAATAACTCTTTTAACACCTGAATTTTCGTAGTCGAAATGTTAAATTTACCTGGCTCTCAGGTGATAGCCCATTCTTCAGCCATATAGATGTTATAACAATAGGTTCATTTAATAAGCCGGTTGGGTAGTGACGTGGGAGAAGAATGCAGTAGTCTGGGAAATGATCCAGGAGAAGGCACGATGTTGTGGAGTGATGCAGGAGAAGGCCGGAGAAGGCTGGAGACTGGGGAGTTAAGGCAAGAAAAGACAGAAACTGGGGGAGTGAGAAGCCGGAGAAGACTTGGGAATGGGAGCGAGTGAAAAGAGGCGGGAGGTAGGAGAAGGCAGGAGGGCGCTCGAGGGTAATAATTGTACCAAGGCTTAACATTCCAAAGTCATTTTTGGAAGAAAAAATATCACTCTAAATATCTTGAACATTTCACTACCAGATTTGAAAACTAAAGAATCAATTCTTTGTTTATATGGCCTGACTACCTTTTTATCATTACGAAATTACCAGGAATACATAACTCCCACTTGAAATAATTATAGGTTCGGGGTATTCGATGGACCCTCGAGCGTTCTTAGACTGATAAAAACGTCAATCGAGACAATCCGGCGACAGCTGCGGTTACAGTGAATAAAAGGAGGACCCAGAAGCAATATATTCTAAAACATTTGAAAATCAGTTCTTGTATTAGAAATTATTTGTAACTGGCACTCTATATTTATTGACAAGTTTTATTTTTCCAAAATGGGAATATAGGTAAATGTATAAAATGTAAAATAATTCCCTAATTGCATAATGGTAAAGTCCGATTTAAAATCAAACATTTGGAAAAAATCGGTTTTATTGGATATTACTGATCAATAATATTTCAGTGCAGTTTTACTTGTGCCGAAAATATTATAAATGTTTTCCATAAAATATATGGTATAGGTGGAGAAACCCCTGTAACGCTCATTTTTAAAAGTGTTATTTAAAGATTAGTGTTATTTAAATATTATTGCATTTAAAATATTTCCTATTTAGATTAGTGTTATTTAAAAATTATGACATTAAGTTTTTAAGTCCCTTTTATATTTTTCAATTTCTTACGGGTGTCCAAGTCGTAAAAAGGTATCATTAGTATTTTTCTTGTAAAATGTATTATTGTTGTCCGTGTAAAGTATCGTATCCTCTCTACATGTGGCTCTCCCCTAACCAGCGTTCGGTGCTGGGAAAGCGCGCACATCTTGACTCATCCATTGTGCGCTATAACCCCTCTCTCTCTCTCTCTCTCTCTCTATTGTTGAATACTCGGCGTCGTATCGTAAATGACTTAGAGATGCGCGCTCTCTATTGTACGGCGTTCGCGCGTCTATAGTAAACTATTGAAAGAAGCGTTACTTGAAACGGCCACCTTTAAAATAAAAACTACAACCACGTGTACCCTTCCCGAAAGCCACGTGGCGACATGTGGTACCGTCGTGCGACCTTCTTCCTGGGAAAGACACAAGATGATTTCGTTTTTCTACTTTTATACACGAACCTTCTACAGCCAATAATCTTCAAGCCAAGCCGCCTACTCCAAGCTACCCTTAACCTTTTAACCTCTCCAATAAGAATCCACCAAATGTCCGTTTCCGTAATTAAACCACGCCTACCGAAATGTTGCTGAACAAAACCAGGGAGTTAGAGATATTGTCAGAGAGATGGATTGAGTCCTCAGAGTCCTGAGTAAGTCCTCAGGGTCCTGAGTGACAGAAGAGCCAGAGATCAGACAGAGCCAGAGATCGGACAGAGCCAGAGATCGGACAGAGCCCGAGATCAGACAAAGCCAGAGATCGGACAGAGCCAGAGATCGGACAGAGCCAGAGACCGGACAGAGCCAGAGACCAGACAGAGCCAGAGACCAGACAGAGCCAGAGACCAGACAGAGCCAGAGACGGGACAGAGCCAGAGATCGAATTGAGCCAAAGAGTGGACCGAGTTAAAGAGCGGACAGACCCCAAGGGTTAAGGAGACCCCAAACGAGCGACATGTCGTTCAAGGACGAAGGCCAGGAAAAGGAGCTAGCTAGCCACGCCGAAGAGCAAGTCTTTGGGAAGTCGGACCACCAGCCAGAAGTTGAACGGCACCAGACCGTTTCATCAATCGGTGAGCGAAAGCCACAGGCTTCAAACTATTGTGATAAAAAGAGAGAGAGCCCGCGTATTTCCCCCCCCCCCCCCCCCCCGCGACGTTCGTGTTATTGCATGCTTATTTTTAGTATAAAGTGTTTAAGTATTTTATTGTTATTTATATTGTTATTATTATTTTGGTTTACAATATATAACAACTTTTGGACACCCGTACTCTCGCTGTATATTTACCTATATCATACCCCTAGGCATTCTTGAACCCGGTCACTTAACGTTAAGGTTGTTCCTCACGAGATTCCTCCTACTTTGCTAACGCTAGGGAAACCAATAGACACGTTTATTCATCATCAGGAAATTAGCGTTGCACCCCTTTCGACATTCTGTAGGCTTGGAATAATATTGATAAAATTAGCGAATAAGTAGATTAGTCCATAATGAAAAGGGATAAAAAAGCTAAACCCTAAACAAATTTGAAGAAATTTAAAAACTTACAAATAGCTCGTACCGTAGGTCTTCCTTTTAACTTGGAATAATATTGACTATTGTAACCTCGTAGCGAAAGCGAAGGTAGGTATAGGTTTTGTCAGCCGTGACTAGTGACACCAGTTAGTAAATGTAAAATCTATACTGTAGTTATTTAGACATGACTCTAACGCTAAGGCGGTCGTATTCAAATTTTCAATTGCGTATTTTTATAAACGTTTTTAAGTGGGGTCGGATGAAAGGGGCTGACAAATCGCCACTAACTACTTTTAACCAGCGAAACTTAGTTTGGTTATGCAGATAGAGAAAAACCTATTCATTATGCCTGGAGAAAACGTCGTTGTTATGTCACTCCGTTAAAACGATATTCAAGGTGTTGCAAATGTGGACGCCAACAACGACGACATTTCACATCATTCTAACGAAAACAATTGTCCCTCTCGATATCTATATATCTATATCTATATCTATATTATAAGGAGCGCTCTATATTATAAGGAGCGCTTGGTACGTTGGTCGTCGTCGGTCGTACGTCCGAGCTTTCAGGAATGTTTGCCTAGTCTGTCACGAAGCCAAAGGTGGGGCGGCGAAGAAAAAGCGACCCGCGGAACAGTGTGTCAGAATTTATAACCCGGTGTACCTAATAACAGAGACCATACCACCGGAGGCCTATCATCATAGTGCCTTACGCCAGCGTCCCCAAGCCCGGACAGGTGACAAATCCAGCATGGGTAGCAGAACCCTACTATTGATGGTCGCACCTTTGACGCAAGCCACTCAACCCAGCAGAAGGTGCAGCAACGGGTGGACCAATCCCCACTTCACACACAGCAGTGGGATTAAGAGTGGATGCTGTAGCAACTCCAGCCGACACCCTACCTATGAATATAAAGAGTCAAACCCTTTGGAGAGAGCTCCTAAAGGGGAACGACGAGCACACAGCAGCCCGCATAACCCGGCACAGCTGGCACCGGAGATCCCGGTGGGAGTCCAAAAGGCCGGGAGATGGGTCCGCCGTGCCCTCATACGGAGGCCCGCCGCCCCACAGCAGGCTACCCAATCCGCCGAGGTGACCAGTTTGCACGGACCAAAGGCGGGGTGGTGAAGAAAAAGCCAGCGCGGGATCGAGAGAGAAGCTGCTGCCTTTCGATTTGTTAGTGGCTCAACTATAGCCCTTTTTGTGTTTTTGCTTAGGCAGTAAGAGTACCAAAGGCGGGAGGCGAACCGGGCGAAGACAAAGGCGGCACGGGACAGAGAGAAACCTGGACTGCCTTTCGCTTTGTCACTGGTGGTGGTTCGACTATAAACAGCGCGGGGCAGAGGGTAATCGGGGCTCAGGGACGAACGTATTTGTTTCTGTTCATCATGAGGGGGGAGCAAATCAGCCATTGGATACAGGGGGTTTACAGGGGTACAGGGCGTTTGGAAGAGAGAGAAAGGCGGGTTTTTGATTAATTTTTATGGGGAAAAGTTTTTAAGTTTTTTTGCGAGGGAAAAAGGGGGTGGTTTGACTATGGGGAAAAGGGTACCACGGAAATTATCGCATGGGTAAAAGGGGGTGGGGGGTTTGGGACGCGAGAGAAAGACGAGTTATTATGTTATTGTGGCGGGGGGAAAAGGGTACCCCGGTAATTCTGGCATGGGGAAAAGGGGGGTGGGGGTGCCTCACTGGGATGTGGGGTTTGGGACGCGAGAGAAAGACGAGTCATTATGTTATTTTGGCGGGGGGAAAAGGGTACCCCGGTAATTCTGGCATGGGGAAAAGGGGCAGGGGGGCCTTACTAGCTGAGGGCCCGCCCGTAGGGGGGGCTTCTCGGATAGTATATATATATCATGTGGAACTAAAAATAGAGCAATCTTGCAGCGCCCGAGATCAGCCAGTGGAACGCGCTATAAAAATCGACATTAGCACAAGAAATCGCAAGGGACTCGGAGCATCGGAGCACGCAAATGTCGATCAAAAGCGATCTAGAGGACTCCAAAGAAGTAATATGTGAAACGCTATTACCAGAAGTCTATAATATATATCTACGAGTGAAGTATTCGCAGGCTCGAGATGGATTTCATTGGGCGCGAGTTTCCCCGCCAAAACTGCGCATGTTTACACCGCATCGTGACCCAAAATGCTATATGAAAACATTAAAATTCATGGGGATATTTACCGATTTATAGGTAGTATATTGCCTATCTATTAGTTCAAAAAGTAATTTTTATGTAGCATTACGTTACGCACTATAAGCTTCGTGCGTAGTTTAAACTTTGGTCAGGAGTATCGCCGCCTCCCGACTGAGTTTTAAATCGAATGTGTGAAAGCATTGGATTAAGAGAAGGCCTAGAAATGGGCCGGTGTTGAATTTTTGAAACTGGCAAAATCAATTTTAGTTTTATGCCTCTGTTGACCAAAGATGGCTCTAGATCTTTCCATTTTGACGTCATCAAGTCAGGCTGACCGCGAAAGATCGGCTGCTATTGCTTAAGGGTATTGGCTTATGCGATTATGCGAGAATATTTAAAATTCCCGCCTTGATCGTCTCGATATAAAGGTTGGAAATCGCGCCATCTACTGAGTGATTCGCGAGCGTGTAATGTTTGCCGCCCCCTGTAGAAAAACGATTTCTAGGCCTTCTCTTAATCCAGGGGGCAATGGTGAAAGCCCATTCAATATTATCTCGATATACAAGCTGAATGTTTCAGTTAAAGAATATTATTTTTCAAAAGTCCCCTGCTATTTCTTCACACATTTTGTTGACAGATATTAAAGTAGATGGCGCTATCTTTTATAAGCTCGAAGCCTATTCTGTCGTCCGAAACGTATTTTCAAAACCCAGCTGGAGCCTGCGCAGGTACATCATGAGTACTAATCACGTAGAGATATATTGTAAACTTCCGCTACTACTAAAGCAGTGTAGACAAAGTGGAATTTCTGATGGTTCGTCATTTGCTGAACAACAATTTACAGCTATTTATATTTAATTTAACTTTGAGACTCGCGCAATAGCGGCCAACCCATTCGTACGAACAAAAATATATCTCGGTGATGAGCGCCCCTAGCGGAAAATTATTTTTAGAATAGTTTTTGCATTGAAGCCAATATAAAAACTAGCGTGGCGCTGAACGGCGATAGTTTATAGCATGGTTTATTAAATTAAATCAAAACTGAACCATTTCGATTTACGCAATTTTTCCCTGTAGATTATATCTAATAGGTTGACTAAAAATTGTATCATTTGTATTTAAGTGATTTTTCCCAAGAGTATTTCTAATAGGTTGACTAAAAATCGTATCATTTTTATTTACACGATTTTTCCTTGTAGAGTATTTCTATTAAATTAAATCAAAACCAAAACTTTTAGATTTACACGATTTTTCCCTGTAGAGTATTTTTATTAAAGTCAAAATCGTACCATTTCGATTTTCTGGATTTTTCCCTGTAGAGTATTTCTATTAGAAGTGAAGAGAAGCATTTCTATTAAATTAAATCAAAACCGAACCATTTCGATTTACTCAATTTTTCCCTGTGGAGTATTTCTTTTATAATAAATCAAAACCGAACCATTTAGATTTACACGATTTTTCCCTGTAGAGTATTTCTATAAAATAAAATCAAAATTTTATCATTTGGATTCACGTGGTTTTCCCTTTATACTAATCGTAGCACGTTAAGTTAAGCGATTCGGATCCCAGCAGAGCATGTCTAAAACTAAAAGTAATAACACTTGGAGTTACAAGATTATCTCTTCATAGCGCAGGGCGTGTTTTTTTTTAATTTCAACCCAATCGTTCAGATTAAACCTTTTCCATTCGCATAATTCTCAACCCTGAGAACTTACAAATGTGCCACCAAACAAATTAAGTGTAATAAAAGCCAACTTACTTCTTTTAAAAATTCTTCTTGTTACCTTGTAAAACACTAGCTCGCCTGCCTCACGTCTTATCGCGGAAACAGCAGCCCGCTCACTATTGCTTCCCGATGACGTCACTTGGCGTCAGGGAGAGTAATATTTATCTTTTTCAAGCCACCTCTACATCCGACCTCTCTCAACTTATCGAAGGCCGTAAAAATGTAGATTAGTAAGTTTGTTTCGCTATCCTAACTATGCAGCACAAAAATATATTTTTATCTATTGTATAAAGTTTTATTTAATCTTTATGTTCAAACTAGATTTTATTATAGAGTGAAAAGTTTTTACTTTTTTTATTTAAAAAAGCGCGATTTAACTCCTGATTCAATCTAATTAGCCTTTTCAGTTTACATAGAGCCACGTAGTGGTAAATGCGAGAAGCCCATGAACTGCTGGATTTTCGTCTGCTAAGCAGACGATTTTTCAATAAAGCGTCTGCTTAGCAGACGAAAATCCACCAGATTAGGAGCTTCTCGCATTTGTCACTACGTGGCTCTATGTAAACTGAAAAGGCTAATGCTTCCAATACTAAAACAAATTAATGAAAATATAGAATTTTTAAAATAGTTTCGGCGGACTACAGAACGATGACTGAACTGATGAGCTACGAACTCAGCGCTACATAACCTACATTAGTTGCAAATCCAGGTATCTCAAAAAAATTAAATTTGAGTTACAAATAATAGCATTTTGAAAATGCGAAAAATGTATAACTTTGGAACTACACGGGCATTATTTTTTAATATTTTTTGTACAAAACGTCTTATACAGAAGCCCCCAGAACTACGATAATTATCGTACATGTCGATAAATTTAAGATCGTACGATTATTTGAACACTGCAAAAATCAAAATCCAGCTAAAATATTTATTATAAGTATTTGAAAGATTAGGACCTAGTGAAAGCAACAGTAATTATTTATACTTGGAGAGAACGACTATCCAAAGACTAATCATGGTCGAGTGTTCCATCTGTAGGAGGGGGGAAGGGAAACCGTCACCGGCGTGCTCTTCAATCGCGTTAGGATACGTCAGGTATCGGGCTGAATTGATTTTTTGAGCACTTGCTTTATAAACAATTAATGTTTCTATAAATTAAAATCAATAAAAAGTAAAAAATATAATTTGTTGCTCTTACGTCACAAGACACAGCTTTATTAGTATATGCTTCGTACGCGCGCTAAAAAACCTTTACTCCTCTGGCGACTGTAGCGAGCGCTCGTAGTCTTGTTAAACTAAGACTGTGACGTCAGAGCAACATATTATATTTTTTACTTTTTATTAATTTTATATCTTATATATTACCTTAGGGAAAATTTGTGAAACAAGATTATAGTTTGCGATTACAGTATCAGAATTCATCGCAAATTTTAAATAACTATTTAAAGCAAAATCCATTTCATTGTTGCCACGTGGTTTTTAAAATAAGCTATTTTCAAAAATTCGATAATTTTGAACTTAGAGAGAAAAAATCTAAAATTTAATCAATTTTCCGATTAATATTTTGTTCAAGAGGCCCAACTTAATTTAAATCTTTTTACACTGTTTGATTTATCAATAATATAACTACGACCATTTTTAACCAGTGACGTAGGAACCGGGTGGCAGAATAACAATTATGGATATTAGTTGGTGTATATAGCAATGAGCCTTAACACCATGCGCACCACATTCAAAATAAAACAAATGGAAGACTAGTTAACAATAATATGTAATAGCGAACAATGCAATAAAATGAAAACACAAACAAAAAATTAAAATACGCGACAAATCGAATAACAAAACAAAATAGAAACGAGAAATAAATTGTCCGAAGAAAGTTATCAAGTCCGAACAGCTTCGCGAAGTATATCGCAAGTGGCGGAAATAACGGCTGTAAATCCGGCGTGGACCGCTTTCAACACACCCGTCAGAGAGACGGGGAGAGTCCTCTTATGGAGACTACTAAGGAGACCTCGGCGTGCTGCAACTTGGGATGGACAGGCGAAGAGAATGCGCTCCGCGGTATCACCCGAGCCGCACTTCGAACAAGAATCCGAGCTACTCAAATTAAAGCGGAAGAGAGTTGCTTTCGTGGGAAGGCGTCCGCAGCCGAGACGCGCCAAAAAAGTGTCATCCCGCCTGGAGAGCTGAAGCCTCATAATCTCGTGAGAGCCCGGATTAGGCTTCGCCTCCCTGAGCGCCTATTAGGGGGCTCGGGCACGCCAGGAATCCCACCAAGCACCGGTAACCACTTTACTACAAGCAAATTTCATTCGGAGAGCGTAGCCGGGAGGAAAAAGTCCACCTTTGAGGGGCGCGGAAGACTGGTGACGTCCGCGAGACCATCCGCCGTTTCGTTGCCCACCACGCCGACGTGAGCCGGACACCACTAAAGAGTCACTGAGTAGGAGTACCCGTCATGCAAGTCAT
Source organism: Leiobunum rupestre (assembly GCF_980474605.1). Lineage (NCBI taxonomy): Eukaryota > Metazoa > Arthropoda > Arachnida > Opiliones > Sclerosomatidae > Leiobunum > Leiobunum rupestre. The sequence goes on from NC_143384.1 coordinate 40,809,287, forward strand.
GAATAACGGTGACTTCCGGATCATTTGAACATCGTGAGCGCGCTTTTGGAGTCGGAGCAGAGGACTATTGAACTTGCAAGATGAGTTCAAACATATGAAAGTGCCAATTGAATGGCCAACAGCTCTATCCTGTTGATGGGATGGCCGGAATCCACCAGAGACCGAGCATCGACCCCGAGAGAAGGAATGGCGAAGGCGGCACCCCCGACTCCCGAGTCCGGAGCGAGAGACCCGTCAGTGTAAATAACCGTCGCGTCTTTGGCGTAGATGTCGAGCGTCGCGAGGAACAACTGTCGCAGCGTGTGCGAGCAGAGGTCACCTTTTTGAGTAGTTAGCCAACGGGAGATGACCATCACCTTGGGAGGTTCCCAAGGAGGAGTAGACGTGGGAGGAAGATGACCCCTGGAGGCACGAAAGAGCCAGGATTATACAGGGTCTTTTTTTTTGCTCGGAAAAGTGTTTTTTTTCAAAAACTATTTATAGTACCGATTTCAAATTTGGAAGGTCAATTCTCTATACCGGAGGACATCAGTTTGAGAAATTTGAGCGTTTTCGGTAATGTTTTTCACCAATTTTGAAAAATTATTTTTCGACCACTAGGTGCGAGATAAAAAATTTCTATTATAAAGTTGTAGGCCGTCATCGAAAACCCTTAAAAATTGTTCACTCGACGAAAAACAACTTATTTATCAGTGAAAATTCGAGCTTGAAAAATTTACAAGTTGGTGAAGCCAAATTACGATTGTTTGAAACGATAATTGAAAAGGGAACAAGTCTAATACAAACGTAGTAGAGTTTTCACATTTGAAACAATGTACACGTTTGGTTTTTAAATGCAGATATTTTATTCACATAAATTTTTTACAAAACATTTTCAATAATATCACCATTGGCTGCAACACAGGTTTGTGCGCGGACAATTAAGTTCTCAAACGCTTTCTCTACCATTTCTGGTGTGACGTCTCGGCAAGCACTGATTATTCGTCTAATGAGTTCCTCCCTAGTTTCAATGGGCGTGGCGTATACCTTTGCTTTAACGAATCCCCAGAGAAAATAATCCAGCGGTGTTAGGTCAGGTGACCTTGCTGGCCAATGCACTGGACCATTTCTCCCTATCCACCTTTCAGGAAACTCGTTGTTGAGGTGCTCAGTTACTTGCCGGGAAAAAGGCGGAGGGGCGCCATCTTGCTGAAACCACAACTGACGTCTTTCAGCCAATGGAAGGTCGTCGATTGCGTCACTCAGTTCGTTCTGTAGAAAATGTAAATACCTTTGGCCGTTGAGGTTCGTCGGCAGGAAAAAGGGACCAATCAAACGGTTTCCAACAAGTCCAACCCAAACATTGACCCGTTCAAATTGAACCTGGTGATGATATTCAAAACCCCAATGTGGGTTGATGTCAGACCAAAGATGGCTGTTTTGATGATTAAAGGGCCCATCTCTAGAAAATGACGCTTCGTCGGAGAACAAAACATGGCGCAAAAATTGTCTATCTTCTTGGACAGCATTTAGTAACCAGTTGCTAAATTCATAACGTCTTTGATGGTCTCCGTCAATTAGTCCTTGGTGGAGCGTAGCTCTGTATGGGTGATAGCGATTCTTACAAAAAAAATTTCCACACACGATTTGCAGAACAACCCAAATCAGCAGCGGCGTTAGCGCAACTGTGACGAGGATATGCCACAAAGTACGCGAGTACATTGTTCTCGAAGTCTAAATCCGGTTGACCCAATCCGCGAAACCTAGGTTGCAAGTTACCAAATTGATTGAAATCGTGAATTGCTCGTCTTACTGTATTTACAGATGGTGCTCCATTTGGATGTCTTTCTGCGAAGATTTCAGTCACTCTTCTAAGGTTTTGCGCTGCTTCTCCATAGTAAATGGCAACTATCTCGGTACGCTCAGCTACTGAATAACGAGGCATTGTTCGAAATATTATCAAACACTGATAATAATCTCCCAAAGTTTTCCTTTAAATACCCAATGCATGTTTAGGATTGACCTATAGCCTCGTGTTTTTTAAATCCGGTCGTTTTTGTAACCAAAGTTTCAACTGGATTAGGTAATTCGGTTTCAATTATCGTTTCAAACAATCGTAATTTGGCTTCACCAACTTGTAAATTTTTCAAGCTCGAATTTTCACTGATAAATAAATTGTTTTTCGTCGAGTGAACAATTTTTAAGGGTTTTCGATGACGGCCTACAACTTTATAATAGAAATTTTTTATCTCGCACCTAGTGGTCGAAAAATAATTTTTCAAAATTGGTGAAAAACATTACCGAAAACGCTCAAATTTCTCAAACTGATGTCCCCCGGTATAGAGAATTGACCTTCCAAATTTGAAATCGGTACTATAAATAGTTTTTGAAAAAAAAACACTTTTCCGAGCAAATAAAAAGACCCTGTATATACCTAGCCAAGTTCCACTCCCGGAGCAGAAAAGGAAGCCGATCCGGGGCGAATCGATGTTCCATGACCTCCAATTGAGCCAGGTGTCCCGCAGAAGAGAGGGATAAAGGCCGGGGTATCCGCTGCGCCACATGAGAGCGATGGAAAACTCAGCGGTGGAATCTATTGCGGCCTCAGCTTAAATTAGGACAATGACCTGTAGAGCGGCGAGCAGAGGAGCGGCTGTGGACGCATAGAGGGGGCTGGAATAATCCAGCCTGGAGCGGATGAGGTGGGTGTACAAAAGCTTTAGCACGCCCCTACTAGCACCCCAACCGGTGGCTGAGACAGTATACGCTGAAGGACCCCCTCCTTGATCCTACGCGCCTGAGTTTAAGGCTAGTATTCTATTGAAATTCAAACCCTTGGCCAATTTTCTTTCTGAAAACGATCATTTTATTTTCCGGTTCAAACAACGCTGGTAGGAATTCCCTCTACGTTCACCCATGGATTAGTGTTTAATCCATGGTTCACCAATATCCCTCCCGCTGATTTTGAGTCAAGCGTTTAATACCACTCCGTGGAAGACGATATGAACAAGATTGAATTCTTGGAAACGATGAGAAGGGTTGCCTACCTCCCGGTTTTTTTTAACGTCTTATTCGTCAGTTTTTGGACGGGTAAAAAATCTTACTACGCTGTTTTGCCCGGCTTTTGTTCAACATCGCTATGCTGTTTTGCGACATATATGCAAATACTTCAAACTACGTATAAGAATTTATATAAAACCAATTATTTTATGGTAGTCGTTTAATTAGTTTTTATATTTCTTTCTTATTTCTAATAATATCCTAATATTTAAACAAATTATAACTATATATCAATAGATGGCGCTTCATTCTATTATAATATAGGGGTTAAATATCACATGGCTCATTCAACGTGAAACTGTTCATGATGAAAAGAATATTAATAACGGTGTGCTTAGCATTCGGCTATTTCGCTTTGGTTGTGTGTAATAAAGTACTATGCTAAATTCCTTCGGGGGACCGAAACAATTGATTAAAGTCCATCTTTTAAAAATTGTGATTTTGTATTTTTGAAATACCGTCAAATTCCTCGCACTAAATTAGAGATTTTCGAGAGAATCACTTGAAACGTTGTCAATTTAATTTCATTATGATCCGGTGCAGACGGGGGCAGGGGAACCAAATCCCCGGGGCCCAGAAGCATGCCTTTTAGGGGCCCATCGAATTGCCCTTCACCCGGACCCTCCCCTTGAAAATTTCAGTTAGGAAGGCCCGCGATGAAATAATTCGCCCCAGGGCCCGACATGTCTCTGCGCGGCCCTGCCCTGATGTTTTGTCTGGGCTCTTGGTAGCTCGTGCGGTTTTTTTTCGGCATTCATTAATTTTTTTAATATTTTAAATCTGCTGATCTAATGATACGATAATCTGACTCATGGAACGAGTCATCCAGCTGTACAATTAAAAAAAACATGGTTTTTTCAGTTTCAATACGATATAAGCTGATAAAGTACAAAAATTGCATGTATAGTTGCATAAATCAGTCAATTTTCTTCTCACCCTGAAATAGGTTTTTCAGTTATTTGTTATTTTTTTAACAAAATACTCGATTTAAATGTATTTTGGTAATATCTGTTAGTTAAATATAGGAAAAATGTTTTGTACGAAGTACTTCACAAAATAAATATTGGTAAAATATTTAGCTCAAGTCAATCGATTGAGAAAAAATTGTTCCTAATCGAAGTGTAAAGCAGACTTTGATCAGGGTGCATCGTAACGGTATAGTTACGCATTTTAATATTTTATAATTTTACTTTTGTTGGTTTTTGGGGGTGAAATGGGATTGCAGCAAATTAGGGACTTGGCAGCATGACGTCACGCCGTACCTTTGGCCATGGCCGCCATTCTGGTATACTTTTTCTCCCCAGGATAAACACTATTGAAAAAAAACTGTGACGTAGCACTGCCAAGTCCCTATATGAAGAATTCGAGAAATAAAATATAAAAGTTAAAAATGCTGTGATACAAACTGTCATAAGTGCGTAGAGCTCATAGGGAAGTACTTAAAGTGTGGCAAGGAGTCAATGTAGCAAACAGAAAAAAAGAATCATTTTCCCGAAGAGGTGTTTTTCGTCTAGATCGTGATATACGCGACAGAAGCCACTTCATATTGATACTACACTGACTTTATTTTGTTTTCAAAGTCAAGTGGAAAATCATGAGCTCGTTTACTGGTTGGCGAGAAACTTTCACTTTCAATGTGAATTATACGGGAGTGAACGAAAAGAAAACATTCAACCTGAAAGAAGAATGTTGGACTCTAGAATGGCTGTTAATTTGCGATTCAACCTCAAAACTCTCGGCCACGTTGAGCGCGGTGAAACCAAAAGGTGGAATCGACAGAAAGGGAAACGAAGCTGATCACTGCGAAGTCATTCTCAGGAACTCCGCGACGAAGAGGGTTGTCGGCCAACGTGTCAAACCTCTGGACGACAACGAAACGTTCCAGTTCGACATCCCAGTTGTACATTGTGACTACAGTCCCGTCGAAGCCTCCGTTACCTTCGGAAGAGATGTTTCTAACCAGAAATCCCCATTCCTATGGTCAATGAAGAGCCTGCAAAACGAAGCTTACTTGACCGACTTCGTCATCGAGACCGAAGGAGCGAGTATACCTTGTCACAAAGTGGTCTTAGCGGCCCGGTCCGACTATTTTAAGAATATGTTTGAAACTGGAATGAAAGAAAGCGTGGAGAATGTTCTTCGCTGGAAGAACGTCTTCGACGAGTCGACCGTGCGAGATCTGCTTCATTTCACCTACACCGGAGGTAAGCCTCCTAACATCGCCAATACCCGCTTCTCGTTAGTGGAAGCGGCGCATCTATGCTCGCTACAAGAATTGAAAGACATGTGCATCTTGGAAATCATCCCCGCCGTGACCTTGGACAACGTCGTGGAGGTCCTGGTCATGGGTGAGAAATACGAGTCGGACAAGTTGAAGAAAACCACCTTGAATTTCATGGTGGAGAACTTCGCTGGTTTCAATGGCGATGTAAACCAAGTTCTTGGTTGGGATCAAGTGGAACCCGTCATGGCCAAGAGCTTGATGGCGTCCTTCATCAAGATCGTCGGAATTAAAAAGATTAAAGTGTAAAGTTGCCCACTAATTCGAACGATGCCAAGTCATTTTTTTAACTAAGTACGACTTTGATTCACTTTTATTTAAAAATATGAATTTAAATTTCATTATATACCTCAATAAGTAGCGTATTTACAAATTATAATTGGTAATGAATTTTGATAAAATTTTAATTTACCTTACCGATTCAAGCAATAAAGACATATTTTTAAATGTAAATTAAATATGAATAAAATAAAAATGTGATTAAAATAAAAAATATGATCAAATAGACAATTTTTTTATTAATAAAATACAAATCTTATATACGTTCATTAAATTTCAATTTAAACTTTTTAAAATGTTTGCATAGTTAGAAATCGCTAAAGATTTTTTGTCCATGAGGTGTAGTTCTTATCAGCCAATGTCCGTTCATTTCAGAATGACTTGATACCGAGCCCAATCAAGGCTTTATGGGTTTCACAGGTCATGTTATTGGAGTGCCTCTGTATTTGCGATCGCGATCTTGTTTCATATATTGGCGCGGTGGCGATATTCGGGTGAATGATGATGGTTCGTGTTGATTTTACGTTGGAATAAATGTGGATTCAATGTTCACCAAAATGTCGCCCATCATTAAAACCACACGAACAATTGTCCTCAAACCAAATGCCTCTTTCGCAGAAAGTTTATCCACCCAAATGTCGCGCTCACTGAATTATCTTTGAGCTATAAAACGCATTAATTAATACTTCAACCAATGGTCTCAATCACCTATTTTCCTTCACCTAATCGTCCAAGGTAAATGAAACAAATTATTTTATGTTACAACTATAATTATTTGCTCTTAAGACGGAAGACTACAGTGTCCATGGTCTACTTTCGCGCTATTTCAAGCTGAGCTCTTTTGAATTTTGTAATAAAACTTGTAAAAATAATATTTAAGTGTAGAACAGCCTCTTGTTTAGTGCTTAAAATAATTTTGACAATTTTAAATTTAAAAGTAATTAAGTTATTTTATTACGTTTTAATTCGGACCCCCGGAGCTAAACAAGTTGGGCAAGCGCCCAAACTACCCTTTAGTTACGATCTTATATCTCGTTAACAATAAATTATCAAAATTATTTTAAGCACTAGAGGAAGGTTGAGCATAATAAGAAAAATATAATTCAATTATGTAATTCCTAAAACAGAAACGTTCAGCTTGAACGAGAAAGAGGCTTTTACTGTATTCTTCCCCCTTAATTATACGCAATAATATCCTAATATTTAAAAATAAATTAGATAATGAAATGCTAAGATTCAATAGATTACGCATCGTAGTGCGCAGCCTTTTGAGCCATAGATTATTTAAGGCGCATATATTTATGGGGGCTGGCATAGCCGTACTGCATGGCAGGGGACCCGTTTTGTGGTAGAACAATTTAAGAGTAAGCTTCGTGGATAACTGGCGCCTGTAGAAATGTATAGTAATTGCATAGGAAATATAATGGATAATTAGCGACTCAAGCTTTGACAAACTTGGCTTAAAAATGTATCTCGAGACTTTTGTGCTAAAGGTTTTCACGACGTATTTCCGCTTTATAGTAATTACGCCAAGTTGCTATTCCTCGTCTTTATCTTCTATAATAATAAACAGCACTACCCTAGGCCCAAGTCATCTAGAAACTTTTATTGCCTTTTAATTTGGGTGGCCGGATTAATTGCGAAGGAGGGTGGTGCAAACTCCTTTATGCCACCCGAGGCAATAGCTCCCTACACCGTAAGTGACGTGCCAAAGAAAAGTCCGGGAATTAAACCTAATTGTTAATAAATTAGTCTATGAACGTACTGCCAAACCGTTTGCAACTGAAGAGCTATATAGCATCGAAAATATAAAAGAGAGACAGCAACAACGACGATTTTTCGTCTCGGGGTACTGAAGATCTATTAACTACCTGTAATGTAACGGCCTACGCTTGTGAATTGAAATATATAGACCCGAAATTTTAGTCGAGCTTTATAACTTCGAAATACATTGTTGGTCTAGGAAAAGCTACGGTTGCTATGCCCTTCGGTATATTTTACGGAAAAAACTCTCTCGTTGCTAAATCTTTGCTGTAATGGGAATGGTCAAATGAACCGGAAGTCTGGAGGCGGGCAGCTAAATATAAGCGGGCTTTACAGAAGTGCACTCTTTGGATACTTTCCTAACGTCGGACCGTCACCGAAGAAGTCCGTTAGGTCGTATAAAGAAAACATTGGTATTTTTTATCATTTTTATAAAGTAGGGACAGTGGGAAAGCCAGCCAGGGGGCACTTACCCCCGAAACGTATAATTGAATGGACAATTATTTAATTTCAATTGTGTGACCCCTCTCCCCGAACCAAAAACCTGACTACGCTACTGATTAGGGTAGACGACGACATAAAGAAATTAAGAACGACCGCTAGTATTGCACAAACAATGAGAGTCCCAATTTCGCCTCACTTTCTTCCATATTATTAGAACCAACAACCTGGCTACGCTACTGGTGAACGTAGATGAATGTTGAGTCCACTTCATTTCGGATAACAATGGCAGCACTATTCGCGACCGAAACGAGTCTATAGGTGGCGTAACGGCGCTTACGTCAATCTGCTACAGACATTTTAAAAAGTCATAAGAAACTTTTTTCTAAATAAACTGCACACGATGTAAAAGTTGTATTTAAAGCACGTATTATTATTTATAAAGCCAAATTTAAGAATAACGATGTGGAAAAACTAATAGCGTCTGCTTTAACCGCGATAGTTTACGGTTACAAATAGTCAAAATTAAGATAATAAAAAAAAAATTTCCCCGCTCCTCGTTTTTAGAGTCTCTACACGGTCTACATATACTCTGACCAACGACAATCACGCACGTTTAACCACGACTGCTAGTGGTACTGCTGTTACTTTCTACTCCCGACAATGTGGAGATAAACTGAAACTAAAACTTAGAACGGTCTGACTGTTCGGGAGAGAACTTGAGAAGATCGGTGGGCTGCTTACGATTTTGTAATTCTTAAACGTCATGAGTGTTTACGAAGATTCGGTAAGCTGGAGCCAAAGCTCGACGTTTTTCATTCACTGCGGCTCTTTGCCAACGGAAATTTGGCTGAAATTGAATGTTAGGGCGAAAGAATCTCAATTTTGGAAGATAACCGCCAAACGTCTTGCCTTGCTGAAACTAGGCCTAACCGCTGAACCGGAACACCGATACCGAAATAAAGCGAAATTTTTTAAAATTCGTATTGATGATATGAACCAGTCGCCAACAGCAGTACAAAGTATCGGCGCAGTTGTCGACGAAAACTATACCTTTAAATGCGAATTTAATTGTGGTTCAAACAATTTCTATAAAGTTACTGCCACTTTTGGAGCGAAATCCGCCAGGAAACGGAAGAGAAATAATTTGGAAAAAAATATGAAAAACATGCAAGTACAAGGGATCCTGACGGACTTTGTCATCAAGACCCAAAGCGACGAGTTTCCGTGCCACAAAGTCGTCTTGGCTGGACGCTCTTCGTATTTCCGCAGTATGTTTACGACCCCGATGAAGGAGACTGTTGAGAACGTTCTTCACTGGGAGGACGTATTCGAGGCCACTACAGTCCGGGATTTGCTACATTACGTTTACGACTCTCGCGTGCCACCCAACATCGGCCAAACGTGTGTAAGCCTCCTTGAAGCGTCTCATTTGTGCTTGCTGGACGACTTGAAGTCCATGTGCGAAAACGTCGCCGTTTCCAGGTTCACCAAGGAAAACGTTTTGGAGCTCTTGGTCGTGGCTGAAAAATTTGATTCTCTAATATTAAAGGAAACCGCCGTCAATTTCATAGTCGACAATTTTGACGAATTCAAATGCGACCCAGCAGAGATTCCCGGTTGGGGCGAATTGGAACCCGCGATGTGCAAGCGTTTGTTGTATTCGTTAATAAAAATAATTGGACGCAAAAAGGTGAGAGTGTAAGGAACGCCGTTTGTGGAACGTGTAAGTGGAACTTTGAGTTCAAGCATCCACAATTATATTAAATATGTCTTTGCCAATTCATTAAATGTTTGGCATAAGTCCCGATTTTGAAAAGGACAACGGTTTTTAAATATAATTGCAAGTTGAAGCTACCAAGTTGAGTAGATATACATAAAACTAAACATTTTGAATCGCGAGTCCAGCTCAACAGTATTGTATATTTAAAGTTTTAAAATTAAAGCTTTTTCTTTTCATTAGTCATTACTTCTGTTACTAATATCTTTATCGAAGTGTCTATTTTGGCCCGTTATCCGGGCCAAATTAGTCTTGAGCTATTTTGGCCCGTTTCCCGGACGAAAATATCCACTTTCAGGTGGTAGGCTATTTAAGCCCGGGAAACGGGCTAAAATAGTATGCAAGTGTGAGGCAGCTAATTTGGCCTGTTTTTTATGATTCATACGGTTAAGGCCAAAATAGCTGTAGCTTGATCGATCACTATTTTCGCCCGTTTCCCGGGTTTCGAAATTAACGGGCGAAAATAGTGTCCACCGCGCGGGCACCACTATTTTCGCCCGTTTTTCTGACCTCGAAATTAACGAACCAAAATATCTGCCAGTAAGTCTTGAGCTATTTTCGCCCGTTTTCCGGCCGCCCGTTTTCCGGGCATTTTGTTTGGTCAGGCAGAAATAGACTTCGCCGGGCGGTCATCACTATTTTCGCCCGTTTTCCGGGCATTTTGTTTGGTCAGGCAGAAATAGACTTCGCCGGGCGGTCATCACTATTTTCGCCCGTTTTCCGGGCATTTTGTTTGGTCAGGCAGAAATAGACTTCGCCGGGCGGTCATCACTATTTTCGCCCGTTTTCCGGGCATTTTGTTTGGTCAGGCAGAAATAGACTTCGCCGGGCGGTCATCACTATTTTCGCCCGTTTTCCGGGCATTTTGTTTGGTCAGGCAGAAATAGACTTCGCCGGGCGGTCATCACTATTTTCGCCCGTTTTCCGGGCATTTTGTTTGGTCAGGCAGAAATAGACTTCGCCGGGCGGTCATCACTATTTTCGCCCGTTTTCCGGGCATTTTGTTTGGTCAGGCAGAAATAGACTTCGCCGGGCGGTCATCACTATTTTCGCCCGTTTTCCGGGCATTTTGTTTGGTCAGGCAGAAATAGACTTCGCCGGGCGGTCATCACTATTTTCACCCGTTTTCCGGGCATTTTGTTTGGTCAGGCAGAAATAGACTTCGCCGGGCGGTCATCACTATTTTCGCCCGTTTTCCGGGCATTTTGTTTGGTCAGGCAGAAATAGACTTCGCCGGGCGGTCATCACTATTTTCGCCCGTTTTCCGGGCATTTTGTTTGGTCAGGCAGAAATAGACTTCGCCGGGCGGTCATCACTATTTTCGCCCGTTTTCCGGGCATTTTGTTTGGTCAGGCAGAAATAGACTTCGCCGGGCGGTCATCACTATTTTCGCCCGTTTTCCGGGCATTTTGTTTGGTCAGGCAGAAATAGACTTCGCCGGGCGGTCATCACTATTTTCGCCCGTTTTCTGGAGCTTCGAATCGAGTCCCAGAGCACATGGCAAAATAAGCGACCGATAAGGTACACGATGAGTCTATATATTTTCGAATGGCCATTACGAAGGGTAACCAATAAATGTTTGTCTTACGGGCCGGGGTGGGGGCTTTTCACCATGGAAACCAAAAACATGTTTAACAACAAAATGTTTGTACGGGATTTTACATGGGAAGTCAAAAGAGTGTAAGGGTTTCCATTTTGAATTTTTTCAAAATTCAGCCCCATGTTTTTTCCTCGAAATTGTTTAAAAACTTTGTATTTAACTAAAATCAAGTAAATATTGCTAAATTTCAGTTAAATTATGAAATTTCAATTGACATTTTCCAACTTTTTAGAAAGTCATCAAATCATATGATGTTGCGGCGCCTAATTTTACTAAATTGGTTGAAATTTATTGAAATGTGTATTCCAAATATATTACATTACGAACTTTCTTTATTTTCAGCAGACGAACTTATTTACGCCTGCTAACGACGTCGCCACAGTGTTTCGAAATATGAATAAAATATATTAAATGTGTATATATTTTTGATCAGATTCATTAGCTCTATACGAATATATAACTTATATTCTTGTAACTGCCACCAGAGGGCGGAACGTTCCCCTCTCGGAATTTCGGCAAATTACTTTTTTCATTGAATGTATAGACTTAAGTTGAACGTAAATTTAAAATTTCAATAAATTAGGTTGAACAGAAGCTCTGAAATAAGCACTCATTTTAACCAAAATAAGGCTTTTTCAAAAGGCGATTTTCCAAAATATCGCAAGTTGTAGCAATACTTTGCAACGCTGTCTTGTAGAGTAGTTTCCGTAGAATAACCTGCAAAAAACTAGAATGCAACAGCGATCGAACTTCAAAAGATATATAAACATTTATCAAAAGAATTAAATTTGTTTGTAAACTCTATTTTATACTGTCTCTGCTCATCTTGTTTTTATACTATCCACTATAAACTATACTACAGTGGAGAAACTTCTATTTTGTCTTACTGCTAGTAGAATTTATTATTCGTTTCATTAGTTCTCACGCACGCCTCGGATGTCTTTATTCACCTTGAGAAAACTCTACCTTTGAGGTCTAGGTGTAGGCGGAACGTGGAAGGAAAAAACTAAATGAGACCAAACTAACACTTTAGCGAGCTTTTTTTGCTGTTTTCTTCGAAATTGTTTTGTTAGGCCCGTTATTTTCAAGATAATGTCGCAGTCGCGGTGATTTAGGATGATTAAAAAATAAAATTTAAGTAAGGTGGCGTTTTATAAATAGCTAAATAATGCTGTAGTATGTTTTGTTTTAATTCACACTCGCTCTCTGTTTTCCGTCACGTACCTGCTGTATCTAAAACAATTGACACAGTCTTTAATTTCATTGCTACACGACAACCGATTGGAATCCGTGGCATGCGTGGAAACTAATGAAACGAATAATAAATTCTACTAGCAGTAGGACAAAATAGAAGTTTCTCCACCTTAGTATAGTTCTTAATTAGTGGACAGTAAAAAACAAGATGAGCTGAGACAGTATAAAATGGCGTTTACAAACAAATTTAATTCTTTTGATAAATGTTTATATATCTTTTGAAGTTCGATCGCTGTCGCATTCTAGTTTTTTGCAGGTTATTCTACGGAAACTACTCTACAAGACAGCGTTGCAAAGTATTGCTACAACTTGCGATATTTTGGAAAATCGCCTTTTGAAAAAGCCTTATTTTGGTTAAAATGAGTGCTTATTTCAGAGCTTCTGTTCAACCAAATTTATTGAAATTTTAAATTTACGTTCAACTTAAGTCTATACATTCAATGAAACAAGTAATTTACCGAAATTCCGAGAGGGGAACGTTCGGCCCTCTGGTGGCAGTTACAAGAATATAACCTATATATTCGTATAGTGCTAATGAATCTGATCAAAAATATATACACATTTAATATATTTTATTCATATTTAATTTTTTCCCAAAAAAGTCGATTTCGAAACACTGTGGCGACGTCGTTAGCAGGCGTAAATAAGTTCGTCTGCTGAAAATAAAGAAAGTTCGTAATGTAATATATTTGGAATACACATTTCAATAAATTTCAACCAATTTAGTAAAATTAGGCGCCGCAACATCATATGATTTGATGACTTTCTAAAAAGTTGGAAAATGTCAATTGAAATTTCATAATTTAACTGAAATTTAGCAATATTTACTTGATTTTAGTTAAATACAAAGTTTTTAAACAATTTCGAGGAAAAAACATGGGGCTGAATTTTGAAAAAATTCAAAATGGAAACCCTTACACTCTTTTGACTTCCCATGTAAAATCCCGTACAAACATTTTGTTGTTAAACATGTTTTTGGTTTCCATGGTGAAAAGCCCCCACCCCGGCCCGTAAGACAAACATTTATTGGTTACCCTTCGTAATGGCCATTCGAAAATATATAGACTCATCGTGTACCTTATCGGTCGCTTATTTTGCCATGTGCTCTGGGACTCGATTCGAAGCTCCAGAAAACGGGCGAAAATAGTGATGACCGCCCGGCGAAGTCTATTTCTGCCTGACCAAACAAAATGCCCGGAAAACGGGCGAAAATAGCTCAAGACTTACTGGCAGATATTTTGGCTCGTTAATTTCGAGGTCAGAAAAACGTGCGAAAATAGTGGTGCCCGCGCGGTCAAGACAGACAAGCAAAACGAACTCAACCAGCCTCTTTTATGATTGAAAGTCGCGTTCGCCCTTTCTTTATCACGAAGCGCGAATGAAAGCCGGAAGACAGACACGCCTCGAAAATAAATTAAAAGTCGCGTGCTCTCTCCCTCTGAGGCTCTGACGCCCTCTCGCAGTCTCGCAGTCTCGCTTAGTAACGGTAGACAGACATAGAACCTGGTCCTATAACCGTGAAGGATCTCGTTATTGTTGGTTTGGTCGGACAGAGAGACACACAAAACGTCGCCGAGGGGAATACTAGAGCGTCCAAGAGTCAAAACCCGAAACGACAAAAAATTGAGCGGAGCGCGCGTAATGACTGGAATTCAAGTCACGAGATTTTTCTCCTTTACTTTGATTCAAACATTTTAAGTAGAAGAAAGCTACATTTTATAATGGACAAAACCACGATAAAAACTACAGAGCCGGTAAACGATTTGCAATACATATGCTAGTCCCTGAAAGAAAAATTTGGCAACCTCTATAAAATTGTTCACGGACCTATTAACTAGCAATATCCGTTGAGTTTTCGCTTTTAACACTACAGCGGGTACGATTTTTCTGACAATGGCGCGTAGATTACAGCTTGGTTTTAGTTTTACTTTGCTGCTCTATAAAAAACCAAAGTACGCTAGAAATTAAATGAATATTCGCGAACTTTTCCTAGTACTATTTGATTTCGTTATAATAATTTGGTCTAATTGAATAATCTACACATCCCTAGAAACTAGCTCTAGAATAGAGTGTTGTCGTCTGAAACTCTGCGACGTCACCATTGTAATTTGCCTATTTATAACAAATCGGCCCAGGCCGTAATATTAGTGCCACATCGGTGTATTCGGGTGGGCAAACCCATACACCCTTAGTAGACACAGGTAGGCAAACTAACACAAAAGCTGTTGAGGTTACGTGATTTTTATCGTTTGATGTATAAATTGCCATCCTAAGTTGAAGGATTAAAACTGGGCGCCACCCACCCTCAGGATACGTGGGTGGGCAAAGCAATATAAAAGCTGTTGAGCCCATGTGATTTCCTATGGTTTGATATATAATTTACCATCCTATGTTAAAGAGTGGGCACCACCCACTTTCAGGATACGTGGGTGGGCAAACCGATACGAAAGCTGTTGAGGCCATGTGATTTCCTATCGTTAGATATATAAAATACCATCCTAAGTTAAAGGATTAAAACTTGGGCGCCACCCAGCCTCAGGATACGTGGGTGGGCAAAGCAATACAAAAGCTGTTGAGGCCATGTGATTTCCTATCGAGTATCGTTAGATAGACGGAAAGTATCAAATGTTAAATAGGTAAGCAAAACACGACGAACATTATTCTTTTAAATTATTGAAATTAGTGGAAATATAATTTAAAGAAATTCTTAAACTGGGATTCAAATGTGTTTATTTTAGGAAATTTATATCAATCATTTGGGTAGTTTAGGCAAATTCATAAAAAAATACCCATGAATGTAATTATGCAGAACAGAAATTAATAGAATATGTCATTATCGAATTATCTCTGTGATTAAATTGGTATTTTCTTAGAGCAGATATTTAATATGGATTATTACAACTTCCCATAAGTCACCATCGGCGACATAACTTACAAATGTATTTTTATTATGCGTTAAAATTTCAAGATGTGTTGCTCCAGCGGTAAAGTGGAATTATTTTTCTCTTTGAGGCATTTGTATAGTGTATACTGACCACCACTGTTTCAGCTCTCCGAAGTGAATATTAGTCGGACTCCCCACGGAGCTAGAACTCCCCTATCTACTTATCTGTGAGGCCTATAGGTATAGAAATTGACAATGACCAATGAAAAATTTGGAAAACTTGGCCCTACCCAACGGGGGCGCATTCAGAACCAAAGACTATATATACGCTTCGCTAAATAGACTGGCGTGTTCAATGGCTCAACTTGCATACGATAGTTAAGGGGCCTCCAAAATTTAATCATGGGCCTCCAAATTATTTAATATCAGAAAATTCTGTAATTTAATTTGTTTGCGTAATAATTTATTTATTTATTAATTTGTCAATTTTCAATGCTAGTGATTCGCTTAACGACCCTACTGTTTTTATTCCTTTCAAAGGTACGAGTAACTTTTCTTTGACAGTAGTTTATTTTTTAGTTTTAATGTTTGGCGAGCGCTACTATATCCAAATTGTATCTTTAATTTTATCTTTACAAATAAATGGTTCTTAAACTTACTTTACTTACGACGTTAGTGTACCTATGTCGAGCGACCTATGTACATTCATTTTCGTAAAGTTGTAAGTTCTGATGTAAGGCGAAGTACCGAAGGAATGAATGTAAATTGATAGACTGGAATTCAGTCGTAGAAATAGGTAAATAACCACTCATTTGTTAAGTGTTATCGGTACACAAAAAGGATCAACACACACTCTGTTTTTAGTAATGTTTAAATTCATAATTAGTTCTATTTTTTTCGTCGCGTACCCATTTTACCCAAAAATTGCACCACTTGCTTAAAAAATTGGGGGGGGGGGGGGGTCCAAATTGGTTGGCCGACCTCCCCAGAAATCCTGGCGCCGCTACTGAGTTTCTTCCTCATTATTTGTAAACGTATTCTCATTTGAATAAACTACATAACTGTTTATCATTTCAGCGGCGCGTTAAAAGAAAATTCTCCGAACACATTTAAAAACCGTTTTTCAACAGTTTGTTTGTAGAGAGCTTAAGAAAATGAGCATATTTTTACAGCACCACCGACAGGCCTCGGCAGAAATTAGCGTTATTCGTCAAAAAAATATCAAAACATTTTAAAGCAACCAAGAGTTTTTAATAATACAACTAAAGAAAAACTTACAAATTCCAAGGAATATCAAACTTAAAATGATCATCATTTTATCACATTTAAAATGAAATATTTTCGCATTAAATGTCCAATGCACATCTGTCTTAGATTCGTCCGCGTAGTACCAGTTATATATGGATCTCTTTAAGCCCAATGATCTTAATGATCGATACCAAAATACGTTTGGCCATTTCTGGTTCCAATTGGCTCCATCCATTTAGGCGGGTCGGCTCGCCGTACTTCTCCGCGATGAAATTCAAGGCGGCTTCTACCAAATCTTGGGAATCGTCCTTTTCACCTATGACCAGAAGTTCCACGACGTTGTCCTTGGTAATGGTGGTGATTATTTCAGCGGCGCACATCTCTTTCAATTCTTCTAGCAGGCACATGTGAGAAGCGTGAATCAACTTAAAACAAGTGGTGGTAATTTGAGAAGGCTTGGATCCGGTGTAAATAAACTGAAGCAAATCCTGGACGGTAGCCTCGTCGAAAACGTCCGTCCAGTTCAAGACATTATCTTGGCTCTTCTTCGTGGCATTGGTGAACATGGTGCGGAAGTAGTCGGAGCGGTCTGCCAAAACCAGTTTGTGGCAAGGGAAACCCCGATGCTTGGTTTTAATGGTGAAGTCAGTCAACTCATCTTTCTCCAACATTTTATACATACTGCCGTACGAAATAATGTTTGGTTTTGAGATGACGTCATAGCTGAAGGTCACTGATAGTCCAACGCAAGGGTCCTTGGAATCATACGGAATGGAGAATCTAACTTGAAATTTTCGACAATTTTGGTCGTCGAAATTAATACGTTCTTTCCCGATTAATTTTGAGGAATAGCTCATTTCTATCTCGCAGAAACTGGCCCTGGATTTGTATTTCCGATCGAGCGCGCCCATCACCAAAACATTGTACGACTTTAGATATAGGTTAAAGTACGCGCGTGTAACTCGAATATTCCAATCCTGTAGTTCTTTCTGAAAGGCGTTAACGACCACATGTTTTTCGGAGTTGTCCTTGAGATTTCGATTGAACTTAAAATTTTTCTTCCAACAAGTCCTATCTGTGACGGAATTACTCATGCCGTTTTGAATTGAGACTTGCATCTGAAACTAGGCGACACTTCAATCTATCGATGACATACCTCCGCCAAAACAAAGAGATTATGCCCGTCAAACAGCGTTGCCAGCTCGCAAAACTAAAACTATGGTATCTAAGCCAAAAAATAATCGAATTTTCTAGAAAAATATAGTACACAAGTACGGTCAACTTTGATTAATCGCTACACGATGGTAGGATTTGATCATAGTTGGCCGAACTCACATATTTATTGTATCACCCACGGCCTATTTCGTTCCCACAACACGCTTGATTAGTCGGCTGTACAAACTAAACACTCCAAGGAGTATAATATTTCCATTCTTAGCCTACTAGAAGTAATATAACAGACTGGAAACCGCGTTCTTAAAGGGAATATAACCTGCAAAGCAATATTTATGGAAGACCCCTTCAATTTTTAAATTTCCCTGTACAGTGGCGCCAAATATTTTTAAAGCCAAAGGCAAGATCGGCTAGAGCTGCAAGCGTTGGTGTTCCACACCAAATACGTGAGGTTATATTCCCTTTAAAGGGATCCATCACTCACAACAGGGGGTAACATAAAATCCAGACTTGCAGTGTGCTCCAAAACCAGTTTTTTGTGACCCCTATGCCTTCCCCTGTTGCGAGTGATGGATCCCTTTAATGTTGATAGAGAGGAACTTTCTAATTTTTTTTAATTATCGTCCAAATATCGGAAATATAGTAAAATTGTCGCTAAAGACGTGACCGCAAGACCGAAACCCCTGACCTCACGCTGTCAAGAGACGCGGGTATTAAGAGACACGGGAGTTTATCTCTCTGGCTCTAATTGCCTCACTTAGCTGCTGCATGGCACGACCTTCGACCCTTTTCGCTCGCGTTCGTTCTCTTTTCCCAGCCCCCCCCCCTCCCCTCTCAACGCAGACACCTTTGCCCGGGCCGTATTCATTCCACGCATACCCATAATACCAACCGATATGCCATTTGATTTCAAACGCCTGCAATTTCCAATCAATCTTAGCTTCGCAATGACAATTAATAAAGCGCAAGGACAGTCACTTAAAACTGCGGGGAACCCATGCTTTATGTGACGTGCTCAAGAGTTGGAGTTGCAAATAACCTGTACATTCTTACTCCAAACGGAGAAACTAGAAATATTGTGTAAAAAAACGCTTTATTATAATTACATCTTACACTAATCAAAGAAATCAAATATATGTTAATATTACAAGATATGATATTCTGCAATATTAAACGTTTGCAATTTGAAAAATGCCTATTTACTATTTAAAAATAATATAATTTGCATATTTAAAGTAAAGTGCATTTTGTTCCCGTTTTCTAAACCCCAATTTACTCAACTAGCTGAGCCCGGCCGGAGGCCCGGCTTCTCAGCTAGTGTACTATAAATATTCGCCATAGCAGAATCGGAGTATAATGACGTTACAGGGTAGCTCTTATTACACTTCTCTGAAATCCCAGAACAAGAATGCACACATAACGAACCCCCTTTTGATCGGTTAAGGTTTATCCGATAGACGTCATTGAAAGTTGAAAACTCCAATCTGTAAATTGAGAGCAATTTGAATTTATTTTCTCTATTTCAATTTATTTTTTTAAATGTATTGACGTCTGGGAGAGATAGACATTGAATAATGACAACCTTAATTTGCAATTATTTAACACCTTTAACCTTACAATCTTTATTTTAATTATTTAACATATTTTCGTGTACTACAATCCACTACGTTGATAAAAGAATCATTTGTTGAGGCTTGAATTCTTACCCGATTTCGAACTAACTTCGGATTTAGCTTTGCCATAACCTAAGGAAGGATTTTAAGAAATCTAATTAACAATAAAACATTATTCCTCGATTTCCTGATTTAGAAAACCCAATTACCTCGTATCCCTTTCACTGCCAGCTCATGTAAGCCAGAGCGATGCGAATCGCTATTTCTCTCTCTCTCTAGCTAAAGGTCGTTTTCTTTGTTTGCTCTACGGTCACATTATCAGAGTTTATGATTACCCATCTCTCCTTCCGTCTGCGTCATCTAATTTAAGTTTTCGCAAGGCATAGAATGGATAAATTTCGTTTTTAATTTCGTTTACATATGTATAGGTGACGAAATGTATACGATATGGCCATTCCATCGACGCGCTCGGATAATAGTTGAGAAGCTACCTCGGTTTGCTGACAGATGGCAACAGTGCAGCGTTCCGTTCGCAGAAATCGTTCAGCGTTTATCCCCATAGAGAGGGTTCAGGCATGGACTAATTAACCAGTCCGTGGTTCAGGGATATCTTTCCGTATTTGGCGGGGGAACCCTCTGGTGATCTACGGGGAGGGGTCTTTCTGGACTCGGTTCTAGAGCGATGTAAGGGTCGGAGGGGGATTCTCGAAGGGGCGAACTTTCGCTATTATCATTTTCCAATCGGCGACGTTTTGCGTGTCTCTCTGTCCGACCGAACCAACACGAACGACATCCTTCACGGTTATAGGACCGGGTTCTATGTCTGTCTTCCGTTACTAAGCGAGAGGGCGTCAGAAGGAGAGAGCACGCGACTTCTAATTTATTTTCGAGGCGTGTCTGTCTTCCGGATTTCATTCGCGCTTCGTGATAAAGAAAGGGCGAACGCGACTTTCAATCATAAAAGAGGCTGGTTGAGTTCGTTTTGCTCGTCTGCCTTCGACCTTTCATTTTCACTTTGCCTGTCTCATTTCCTGATATTTCGCACCTTTCTCTCACAATTTGAAAAATAATTTTGGCCACGAAATAAGTAAACTGTTTTGTTGGCGTTAACCCTTGGGGTCTCAGGTTGTTCAGTTTTATTCCTTCGGTTAGATAATTTCTGTGCGTGGTATGTTTTGATATTACGTATTTCATTGTTAATAGTGGTATTTCCCTTATCAAGTTATCATAGCGTAAGATTTACAATCACTACAACGAAAAACGTTCATTGAAACGCACACTAAAGACAGTATTAAATATTGAACTTATGATTCTTACGCAGGGGCGTATTAACCATTAGGCAGTGTAGGCACGTGCCCTGGTCGGCATTTTTCAAGGGGCACCAAAACTGATAAAGCCCCACGGTCGAAGTACTTGGCTGACCCCTATTTAGCTGACCAACCCGTTAGACAATGCCAAGGGGCGCCGATTTTTTCTGTGCCTAGAGGCGCCGAAAGGGTTAATCAGCCCCTGTCCTTGCGTTACCAACGATAGCCTAGTTGTTAAGTGACATTTGATACTAACATATTACTTGAATATAGTTGGCCCGGTATGCCTGCAGATGTCGCGGCGCTCAGAGGTTCGTGAGTTTTCAGGAGACTGAGGAGAGAGCACCTGGTTTTATGATAGTCTGAAGCCGGTATAACAGGTTGGTGCACATTTCCTGGAAGCATTTCATCTATAAAACGCAATATTTCTTAAACTTTTTGTCATTATTTAATATGCCCACTGGTACCAGTCTTATTATATTTGATATTTTAATGTCTCTAAAACCACTAGCTGAACCGCCGGGCTTCTACTAGTAGAGAATATACGTATTTTTATTGCATACTCTGATTTCTTTAGTTAAAGTATAAAGTCAAGATTAGACACTCTTAAACTTAATAATTTAAGTTTTAATAAGTAGCGGCAAAAACTGCTCGACCATGTGAAACTCTTTTACTGCTCGTCATTGGCATCATTGAGTTGGGAATAAATCGAGGTACAATTGAATCCATAGATATAGGAAACGTATATAAAGGTCTAGATAAAATATTTCAAAGGGAGTGAATACGGAGGTGACAGCTAGCAGAAACGCTTAATTACTGCAGGCTATCATTATAAGACGCTATCTATCGGTAAGAAAGCTCGTGCTATCGTCGCGAGAGCCATTGTCTCCTGCTTAAAAATGATACTAAAAGTCACCAACAGATGGTGTATAAAGACTACGGCCTGCGGAAAGGTCAAGCACTTAGTACTAAAATGCTAAGAGAGCTCGCGCTCTTGGTCACGTGCCTTCCAGCCTTCCTCGGTGTCTGCTAGGTGTCAATTCCGTATTTTATGTTAGGCTTAGACGCCCCGAAATTTATCTAGAACTTTATGTACATTTTTATATCTATGATTGAATCTGATAGTCGCGGGACAAAATTTTTGCTTAAAATCTGACGTTATCACTCGACGATGTTGCCATCTATCTCTAGCGGTGGGAATCTTTAAAGCCTGAAAGCAAATTCCACGTATATCATTCCGATTTGTGTATTTACTTACGTGGATTTTACTTTCAGACGACGTTGTTTCGCGCGAAATTGACGCAAAATTTTAAATGGAGAATTAGGTTTACTGTGATTAATTAAATTAATATAAAAATATTATTTTTAAAACGCAATAAGTATTTGTTTAATAAGCTATTGTAATTGTTTAATAAGCTATTGTAACTGTTTAATAAATACCATAATGGGAAGAAACAAAAATGTTCAATGCGTAAGTAAGTGTATAATAGGAAATATAAATAAGGAATAGAAGGGATTGATCTGAAGTAATGATTTAATTTTTAGATTCCCAGTTAAAAGACCTACTTAAGTAAAGAAATGGCTTGAATCAGGAAACCCATACCTCTACTTGGAATGCTTATCCTACCGTATCGCGTATGGTAAGATCACTCTGACGTCTTTGGCCCCGCCTACGAGAGAAAAAATCCCCTCAGCGCGCTCCCCTCTCACGTTGTTGTTTGTTAAGTTAACATAGTGACGTCAAAAAAACTGTCAGCCACATCGAGATGAAAATCTGCCGCGATAAGCATTCTAAGTAGAAGTATGGATTCCCACTTGGGGCTATGGCCAATTGATTCGATCCTGGTCCACAACAAGAAGACGCTATTTGTGGGGTTAATTTTGATCAGTCTGCTTATCAGTGCCGGATTTACCTATGTGCTAAGTGTGCTACAGCACAGGGCCTCGCGATTTGAAGGGGCCTCGCCGGGGCTAGGTTTCCACTCTCCGCCGAAAGGTAACTGATTTTCTGAGTTATTGGGCTATCAAGGTTTAGTTAGAACATGGCTCCCCTGAGTCCCCCCTACCTTTTTACTACCAACTAATTGTAAGCAAGAAAATTGTACAGTGTGAACAGAAAAAGTTGGAACAATGGTTACAATTTTTCTGTTCTCACTATTCAATTTTCTTGCTTACAATTAGTTGTTCTCAATTAAGTGGCCCAATTAATTGTATAGTGTGAACTGGGCTTTAATCACTACACCATGTAAATGCAAGGCTCCCCAGAATAGACAAACTAGCAGACTTGGAAATAGCGGGAGTCCTGGGGCCAATGCATGGCTCTTAAAAAATCAGGGGGCCCTTAAAATAAATCCTCCGAAAGGGGGTTAAAATATCTAAAAAAAAATGTCCGGAAAATATTTTTTAAGCCGTCTCAGAAACGCTGTTATCCTACCCTAGTCAAGAGCGAAACTTACGTTAAAGTTAACGTTTTAAAGTCAATAAATGTTTGCTTATGTAACGTAACCAATTAAAATTATCGAATTTTCCCCCTTTTCAACCCCCCCCTATGTCAGTGGCCCTCAATAAAAATAATCTTAAGGGGGGCCGGGAAACTGTGGGGCCCACGTTAAAAATATCACTATTTCAAAGTCTGCAAACTATGCAACATCAGATTTTGTGCAGACGATTGAGACCCTTTACTTTCTCCATAGCCAAAATTAAAAATACAAAATGCATTTTGAAAATTGGTTTTTCTAAATGCAAAATGTAAAATGGATTTTGCAGCTCAAATTAAAAATACAAAATGCATTTTGAAAAATGGTTTTTCTAAATGCAAAATGTAAAACGGATTTTGCAGCTCAAATTAAAAATACAAAATGCATTTTGAAAATGGTTTTTCAAATGCAAAATGTTTTTACAAGTGCACTCTGTTTACTTTTACCAATATCTGTGGTAATTACAGTTTGTATTAATCAATAATTAATTAACGGATAATTATTTATTATTATTAATTATGAAGATTTCAAAACCATCGTGGGAAATAAAGCGGTGGCACTACGAATGTTCGTCTGCTTCTGAGTAAGCAAGTAACCTAAGGAGTAACTAAGTATCGCCATCTATGATTACTTGGCAGATCAATAGAAGCTAAACTTTCTCTACAAGAGCTGCGGTGATGGTATCAGAGTGAAAACATTTTGAAACTGTTTTATTCCCATATCAAACCCCTTAAAAAGCAAAATGCAAAATTATTTTTCTAACTCAAAATTTTGCATTTTACATTTTCAAAATGCATTTTGAACAAACCTGATAACTAACTTAATAAATCTATTATGATATAAGTCATCTATAGAGTAATGGCAGTGTGACGTCACGGCACGTCACCCATGCTTTCTCCTAAAAAATCGCGAGCAAAATGGCGACCATGGACAAAGCTACGGAGTGCCATTACTCTATACCAGTACTCCAGAAAATATATTAGTAACTGACGTATATGAAGATAGAACGTTTAATTTGAATTATTTAGAACCGCTAAAGATACCAACGGATTTCAGAATGTTTTTCAGGGACTACACTGTTAAAAAGAACAAATTGTCAAGAAAAAGCTTTAATTTTAAAACTTTAAAAATACAATACTGTTGAGCTGGACTCGCGATTCAAAATGTCTAGTTTAAAGTACTCCACTTCAACTTAATAAAATAATATTTAAAACCGTTGTCCTTTTCAAAATTGGGATTTATTACGAAACATTCTTTGAAATAGCAAAGACATATTTCTCATAATTGTGGATGCTTTAACTCAAAGTTCCACAAACGGCGTTCCTTACACTCTCACCTTTTTGCGTTCAATTATTTTTAATAATGAATACCACAAACGCTTGCACATCGCGGGTTCCAATTCGCCCCAACCGGGAATCTCTGCTGGGTCGCATTTGAATTCGTCAAAATTGTCGACTATGAAATTGACGGCAGTTTCCTTTAATACCATAGATTCAAAATTTTCAGCCACGACCAAGAGCTCCAAAACGTTTTCCTTGGTGAACCGGGAAACGGCGATGTTTTCGCACATAGACTTCAAGCCGTCCAGTAAGCACAAATGAGACGCTTTGAGAAGGCTTACACACGTTTGGCCGATGTTGGGTGGCACGCTAGCGTTGTAAACGTAATGCAGCATATCCCGGACCGTTGTGGCGTCGAATACGTCCTCCCAGTGGAGAACGTTCTCAGATGCCTCCCTCATAGGCGTCGTAAACATGCTGCGGAAATACGAAGAACGTCCAGCCAAGACAACTTTGTGGCACGGAAACTCGTTGCATTGGGTCTTGATGACAAAGTCCGTCAGGATCCCTTGTTCTTGCATGTATTTCATCCATTTTTGCAAATCAGTTCTATTCGGTTTCCCGGCGAACTTCGCTCCAAACGTGGCAGTTATTTTAAAGAAATTGTTTGAACCACAATTAAATTCGCATTGAAAGGTATGGTTTTCGTCGACAACTGCGCCGATACTTTGTACTTCTGTTGGCGACGGGTGCATATCATCAATACGAATTTTACAAAATGTCGCTTTATTTCGGTATCGGTGTTCTGGTTCAGCGGTCAGGCCCAGTTTCCGTAAGGGAACTTCGGGAAGACGTTTCACGATTATCTTCCAAAATTGTTGTTCTTTCGCCCTAACATTCAATTTCAACCAAATTTCCGTGGGCAAAGAGTCGTCGTGAACATAAAACGTCGAGGTTTCACTCCAGCTTACCGAATCTTCGTAAACACTCATGGCGTTTAACTCTAAAACAATCTAAGAATTGTAAAATCGTAAGCAATCCACCGATCTTCTCTCCCGAACAGTCAAACTGAAACTAAAATTTAAGACCAGTGTTGCCAGTGTTTGATTAATACTCGCAGACATGAAAATTCCCACAAAATCAACGCTTTAGAAAAAAAATACGTTAATCCCACAGAGCCAAAATCGGTCCCAAAAATTCCCACAATCTGGCAACACTGCTTAGGACGGTCTACCATGTCGTGAGTAGGAAAGTAACTGCAACACCCCTACCAGTCGTGGTTAAACGTCGCTGATTGTCGTTGGTCAGAGTATATGAAGACCGTGTAGAGACTATAAAAACGAGGAGCGGGGAAATTTTTATCTGGCCATTTTTGACTATTGCAAAGCGAAAACTATCGCTACTCCCCCTTTGGTTCGCCATTGAAACCTAGATAGGTAGCGGCTAAAGCAGACGCTATTAGTTTTTTCACATCGATATTCGTAGATTGGACTTTATAAATAGTAATACGTGCTTTTAAATATAACTTTTGCAACATTTTGATGAGTTTATTTAAGAAAAAACGTTCTTATGGCTTTTTAAAATGTCTGTAGCAAACGCTAGATATTAGGCGCAACCTCGGAGAAGCTGGCGCCGTTACGCCACCTAGACTCGTTTCAGTCCCGAATAGTGGCGCCATTGTTATCCGAAATGAAGTGGACTTAATATTCATCTACGTTCACCAGTAGCGTAGCCAGGTTGTTGGTTCTAATAATATGGAAGAAAGTGAGGTGAAATTGGGTCTCTCATTGTTTGTACAATACTAGCGGTCGTTCTTAATTTCTTTATGTCGTCGTCTACCCTAATCAGTAGCGTAGTCAGGTTTTTGGTTCGGGGAGAGGGGTCACACAATTGAAATTAAATAATTGTCCATTCAATTATACGTTTCGGGGGTAAGTGCCCCCTGGCTGGCTTTCCCACTGTCCCTACTTTATAAAAATGATACAAAAATACCAATGTGTTCTTTATACGACCTGACGGACTTCCTCGATGACGGTCCCATGTTATGAAAGTATCCAAAGAGTGCACTTCTGTAAAGCCCGCTTTTATTTAGCTGCCCGCCTCCAGACTTCCGGTTCATTTGACTATTCCCATTACAGCAAAGATTTAGCAACGAGAGAGTTGTTTCCGTAAAATATACAGAAGGGGATAGCAACTGTAGCTTTTCCAAGACCCTACAATGTATTTCGAAGTCATAAAGCTCGACTAAAATTTCGGGTGAATATATATTGCAATTCACAAGCATAGGCCGTTACATTACAGGAAGTTAATAATAATCGGCGTTGTTGCTGTCCCTCTTTTATATTTTCCATGGTATATAGCTCTTCAGTCGCCAACGTTTTGGCAGTACGTTCATAGACTAACTTATTAACAATTAGGTTTAATTCCCGGACTTTTCTGTGACACGTCACTAACGTTGTAGGGAGCTATTGCCTTGGGTGGCATGTAACCCGGCCACGCGAATTAAAAGCAGTACCCCCACCAGGAATTTTTAATACACAGGCCTGGTCTGATTTAAAGACCCCCCTCCCCTATCTATATATATAAATTTTGAAATGTCCGATTTTAAAGAATTTTCTTGACTATAGTTAAAATTTTAAAATTGTGACACTAATATGTTAATTTAAAAGTTTTCTTAGGAAAGATAAAATTTTCTGCCCTCGCAATTTAATCAAAGAATGATACTCTTCGATTAGAGCTTTTTCCAAATTCGTCAACCACTAAATTATATGGTTTTCTTTTAAACAATTCGACAAATACCGATTAATGGACAATGTAGCCAGATTTGAAAGTCTAAATTCTCCCATAGTTGTTCGAAGACGTGTTTCTATTCAGGGAACTAAACTTCTTCCTGAGATGGTGTCTGCGACAGGATTGCATTAAACAACCTTGTAGTACTTAACAAGGTCAGGGAAGCCATCTTCCATGGGCATTAAATAGTGAAAGCAGTCGCTTACGCTGTTAAATCTTTTGGGGATAATTGGATTTCTCGCAATTTTAATTTGACTTTTTAAGGAATCCAGGTCGAAATGAAACCTATCGTATGTGTTACAATGTGTTAGGATATCGATTTCGTTTAGGAAGTTCTCAGAGTTAGGGTCAGACGCCATGATACCATTATATAGACCAGAGTTTTCTAATAGCCGGATTTTCATTTCAGAAATAAATTTGTCTATTAATTCGAAATAGGTGGACCTCATCTGGTCTATTAGGGTTTTTGCTTCAATTTCCCTGGTCCCCGTTGTAATTGTTACCACACTATGTTTTAATTCCCTGTTAGGGATAATTTTACGTTTACGTAAAGCTAATGGTTCGCTGTTACGGTCAGGTACTGCAATAAAAGCCAATTCCGCGATTTTAGTAGCTTCTTCCCAAATAGAATCAAAGCGTTCAGAGTTTCTACAATCTTCTAAGGTCTTGACAGTAGCTTGGCAAATGGCAACGGCTTCCGTAAAAATAACTTTGGAACTTTGTAAATATTCCGACAGGGAATTTGTTACGCCTAATACTTCGTCTAATGCAACGACTAATGTAAATCTGTGAACCCTATAAATCGTTCTACGACACCTATTTCTGCTTTAGCATATCGAATACAAAGACTTAACTGCTCTACTCCCGCGTTGTCTCGTGTTTCGTCAGCTATTACAGAGTAGAATTCACCGGATTCGTTGACCTCTTGAACAATTATTTTTCTCACTAAACTTGCACAAATGCCAATTATTTCGTTTTGTATGGTGCTGTGCAAATATTTGGCATTATTCGGCATATTATCGCACTTGGCTTTTAAATCAGGACATTTTCTTTTTAAAAGATCTAATATTGCAAAAAAAGTTTCCCCTATTCCCAATATTGTCGGCGGATGTGTAAGTGTTCTCCTGAAGTGCTAAATCTTGTTGGGTACATAAAATAATCACTTCCACGTGTGTAGACCTCTCTGTTTCTAATAACGTCTAGTCTATGGTGGTCATTAACCTGGCAAACTATTGATCCACGGGATTTGGATTCCATGTAGTTTAAGTACATTTTGTAGGCTAGTTGGTGAGAAGATTTGTTGGAAGTGAAGTGTTCTTCGAATTGTCTCCCCACTGCCTAAAAAAAACCATACACTGCATCCTTTGCAACTGAATATTCAATCATTTGATATTTGTCATACCAAGAAGAATTGAAACCTCGATTTTTACCGCCAATTAATCTTTTAGGAAAAGGATTTAGTTTAGGCTGAACTGGAAGGCAATCTTTATCTAGACTAATATCCAAGTTATTCAACGCGTGTAAGCCCATTTCTTTTGAATTGGACACGTTGTTTGATGTATTTTGTGCATGATTAGAGTTGGGGTTTGCAATTACTTCTGCAATTTCCCCTTCATGAGTTAGTTCCTTTTCCATATCAGTACTGAAGTTTGGAAGAACTACAGCAGTATTACTAAAACAGTGACTGTTATCAGTCCCCAAGGATTCTAAACCCTTTCCCAATTCTTTGACTAGGTTTTTCTCAGAACTATAGTTATGGCTTTGCGCCGACGATTTCAAAAAAACGTGCCATTGCACCTTTCTGACTACTAACGAAACTATCTTCCCTTTTCCGTTTTTCTCGTTTTTGGGACCCAGATAAAAATTTTCTGGGACTCATATTTCAAAATGCTACTATTATATACTAATAGCGAAATAACCTTAAAAAGGTTTAAGAAAATAAAGCTTAGTTAAAGCTATGTAGTCTTCAAACAGACTTTTTAATAATACCAGCTATATCAAAGCCCTGAAAAAAGCTGTTTGAATATTTTTTCTAGAATAGCTAATTAGCCTTGAAAAAGGCTTTTTGAATAATTTAGCTAGAATAGCTAATTAGCCTTGAAAAAGGCTTTTTGAATAATTTAGCTAGAATAGCTAATTAGCCTTGAAAAAGGCTTTTTAAACAATTTAGCTAGAATAGCTAATTAGCCTTGAAAAAGGGTTTTTGAATAATTTAGCTAGAATAGCTAATTAGCCTTGAAAAAGGTTGTTTAAAAATTAGCTTAAAACAGCTAAATAGCCTTTAAAAAGGCTGTTTGGCAAAGTTAGTCTCGGAAGAGACTTTGAAAAGATTTGACTGTGAGAGAATCGAAATTGAGAACTAAGTGTTTGTTTAGGAGCAGAAAACGAAATGAAGAAACGCGCGTTATCTGGGAGAAGTCTACGATCAGTGGTCACTGATATCACGTGATTTCGCAAAAGGGACAAAGTGTAAAAAAGAAAAAACCCTAATCCCCAGGACGCTCTCTATTCAAAGTAGTGACTGGTACGATGCTTTACGCTTCGACTTCCGCTCCGCGGGGATTTCCCTTCGTTTAAGCGTTGCAACGGTTTAAGTCGTATTAAAGAAATCCAGTTTCTCACTTTATGCCCCCTTTTGTAGAATTCCGAGAAACTAAGCTTATGTTTATTGTGTTGGTTGGAGCTAAGTTATCACTGAGGCGAACAGGTGGTTCTTTTTTGCAGCTTTCCTTGCACGACGGACTTCCCCGTCCCGGGCCAGTCTTTTGTCATATACTCTATATCAATGTACAGAGTACACTACAAAAAGCAGAAACCACAGAGTTCGCTGCCTTTGGTTATGTACTCAAGTAATATTGATTTCGAGTATAGGTGGTGCAAAAACGTTGTTGGGCTATTGGCGTAGCTTGTAAATTTGCAGCAGCGGCGTAAATTTCATAGCCTTCTTTTTAAGCGGCCCACGAGGAGGCGGGATCCTTCCCAGAAACAAAAGCAGGAGGGCTTTCGAAAGAAGTCACCATCGTGTCGGCGACGAAACGCAAATAAAACGCAAAAACTAGTCTAGACTTTAAAATAATACCTTGTAATTATAATTAGAACATTACGTCGGCTGAGAGCAAAATCCACGTAATTTCTTAAGATTTGTGAATTGATACGTGGATTTTGCTCTCAGCCGACGATTATAGAACATCCCGCCGCTGTCACCATGTTATATAGCTTAAAATAAAATGAGATGCCTTACGATTTATTCAAGAAAAGTGTCTGCTCTAGGGGCCGTGTTTCATATCCACCTATAGGTGTATGTAACTAGCGCCACCTACAGATATTTTACATAATGAAGTTAACCCATATTATAACAATACACAGATGATAACTTTTTTTCATGTTTATACTTATAAATCAAAACAGCTGCTGATTCAATATATTAATTTTTTTAATAAATTTTTCATTCCAAAAATAAAATAGTTTTCAAAATTAGTACAATGTTACTTTTCAAATCAAACCATAAATACATTTTGAGTGAAATTCTTAAATTATTTTGCAAATTGCATATAGTAACGTTTCTCTCCGTTTAATTTAAATATATTCTATCTATAAATGAAAATTATTTTAAACTTAATAATAACATTATACCATATTTAATAAATGTTCTGGTGCCACATCATCATTCAACAAACCCACTGATCTTAAAATGCAGAATTGAAAAAAACTTGAATTTATAAACTAACATTGTAAGCATAACCCAGGCATTTGGCTTTATAATTCGCTAGTTGACTTAAACCAACAGAGGTACATAAAGCATTAGCTTAGCTGAATATTATTATTAATACTTTATTTAAAGTATTTTCTTGAACTGAATTTTTTCATTAGAACCATTTTTAGAAATGAAACGAGTGCCACCTTGGAAATACCAATTATAACTAAAGGAAGGGGTGTAACATTTCAAACTAACACTAAAATACTAATTCACGAGTTCAACAATTAAAATATGTCCCAATAAAAGCCTCTGTAAAACTCCAGGGCGAGAGTCTGTAAAATAAAATACAACACTTTTCATGTTGTGGTGTGATTGATAAATTTCATTAGTTTGCTGCCTTGATGGGATGAATTAAAAATTTAGACAGTCAAAAGCCAAAAAGTCAATATAACTTGCAAATAAGTCGCAAGATGACTTCGTCCCCCAACCTGCGCTGTAATTAATTAATAAAATTTAATTGAATTGAATTGTTTAGGAAAATTAGTGAAAATACCTTATTCAGGTTTTTGTCACAAGAAATAGTACATCAACTTTGTAAGCTCACTTGAATTCTAATTTCTGCAATAGCTCAATTCTACACACCTTTTTTCTTTTGGATATCTAACTGATATATAATAGAGAAATATTTAGCAGCATCTGCACAATGAGTTATAACGGACTAACTGAGTTCAAATAAATCACTTTCTCAGCCAATTAATATCATCTCACAATCAACGAAAAAAACGAATATACGGCGCTAGTCCAATGACATCTGCTAATCATTGTGTATCCATTCCATTGATGTCGTAGTAAGAAACCTTTATGTCTTGATTTTGACAATAGTATATAATAGAAGAATATTTGGCAGTATTTGGACAGTCAAATTATCAAGGACTGACTGATTCGAAATAAACTGGTCTCTAGCCACTTGATATCAAAGAAGTACGCCACTACTCCGACCAAGATAATGTTTTTACAAGGTCTCTTTTATTCTCCGGTTCCCACAATCACATGGGTTAGACAAATATAAGGTGCTAGTCCAATGACAACTGCTTTGCATTATATATCCATTCCAGTTATGTCGCAGTAGAAAACCATTCTCTGTCTTGATTTTGCCACTAGTATAAAGTAGATGAATATTTGGCAGTGGTTGGACAGTGAATTATCAAGGACTGACTGATTCAAAATAAACTGGTCTCTAGCCCAGTGGCGTAGCTGATGGTTAGCCGGACCCGCGGTGCGGGGGGGGGGGCTTGAGCTTTGGGGGGCATCAAGCTTCGGAGGGGGCCCCGCTAACCATAAATAAATTAAAAAGGTGGGCCTCATAAAGATTTTTTGGAGGGGGGTGGCTCTGAGTTCTCAGCTACGCCACTGCTCTAGCCACTTGATATAAAAGAATTATGCCACTACTTCCATCAAGGAAATGATTTTACAAGATCTTTCATATTCTTCAGTCCCCACAGTCCCACGGGTTAGCAAAATATACGGCACTGGTCCAATGATATCTGCTTTGCATCGTTAAACCACTAATGTTACAGTACAAAAACGTTTTCTTTTTTGATTGTTACAGCATATAGTAAACGAATAATTAGTAGTGTTTGTCAAGTAAAATATTGTTGCGATCGCATCGGGCGGGATTTGAACCCGTAATATCCTGCTTGATAGGCGGACGTTCTACCACAGAACCACCGACACTTGTTACGCTTTATTGAAAATTAGACCTTCAGCTTTATCGGAAGCGTATTTAATAGAGTACGAAATTTTGGTTTAATTGAAATAGAATTGAAATTGAAATTATTGCATCGAAGAAATTCTAATTTAGCGTTTCTCTATTGACTAAAAACAAATGCGCCACCCAGGTTTCGAACCCAGACCATTCGGCTTGGCAGTCGAGCGCTCTACCACATAACCACCGATAGCTGCATAGGTTCACTGAAATTAAGACACGCATCGTAAGCATAATAGGTAATAAAGTCTTTTTTTTTAATGAATTTATAAAGGCCTAATCTGGTTTTTTTACGAATGAAATTTTAAAGGTTAAATCTTGTTTTAGCGCAGTTAGCCGAGATAAGAGGGTTAAAGGGTAGACCCTGTGGGTGGTCCACTTTGTTAGTTTTTTGTTATTTATTTACGGGTATTATTAACGACCTATATATAGTTGTGTTAATTCAAAGGTGATAATTTAACGTTAATTGCTTTAAGAGCTGGCGGTTAGTCAAGTGGCTCTCTGTGCTTTGTTGATGGTAAGGTTTTTGCTTCTTGTAAATATATTTGGTGTCGATATTTGGATATCTACGATCTCTAACGCAGTCAATGATTTCTTGGGTGTGCGAGTCATTATATGATATTGGAAATTGGACGGCATTGGTCTTTTTCATGCGGTATGTGTCACAACGTCAACAGGAAGTGAACGAGTGTTGAAATAAAATGAGCGTTAAAGATGCGGCAAGTATTTCGTAAGCGAGAAAAATACAAATACCATCTGTAGATATTTCTTTCATTAAAATTTGCTTAGTATTATATTCAACTGATAAACATGTACCGTAAAAAGGGCTAAATTCAATTGTGCATTGTTTTAGTAAGTCTAACTCGCTGTTGTAACTACTTGATTTATAATATTCTGAATAAATTAAACTCGATTGTTTCGTCTCAATTATTTAAATTAAATTAAAATTTTATACCGGGCAGGGTTTGAACCGAGAATACGTTTTTCGTAAATAACTCTGAATTGCGGAGATATCTTTGGGGGTCGTGTCGAGAAATTAATACCACTAGGGACCATTCTTCCGAGGAGAGGTATATTTTGGCTTGCCAACTTGTTCTGTTATAAACGGCAAGCGCTAGTATATAAAACCACTACTTATTATTTAGTTGTTAAAGCATTTTTTTAAATCGCACAAGTTTCCTTTTAGTTTTAAATATAATAATATCCACTAAAAATATTTTTATATACTCTTTTGTATAAGTAGTATCTCACGCAAAATGCTATATTAATTACAACCCTTGTTTATCCTGTGCTTAATAATTTAAAATCAAGTTAATAGTTTACTTTCCTTTGGTTTTCCCTATAACTCTAAATCACAAAGGCTCGAGCTAAACATGATTAACTAAAGTTATAGTCATTTTACATATTTTCGATTCAATTTGTTTATTCGTTTATGAAAATACTTTGTTATAGTTTTTGTTATAATAATTTTAATGATGGGTAAAATCTTTGATATATTTCTATCATGAATTGATTAATAAAATGTTTGTAAATTTTTAATTAAACCAATGTGATAAGGGTTTGAACCGTAAAATTTTTGATGAATTTCTAAAGTTGTGAATAGGTTCTGTACTAAATACGTTTGATAACTAAAACTACGGCAAACACTGGAATTTTACAAACATTGGATTTTACTGTAAAAACTGCATGCATTTACCGTATTAAATACGTCTGGAATGAAAGTTAAATAAACCGCAATACTCTGTAAATATAACTTTATCTTGCTGTATTTTTAAACAGCAGAGTGTCCAGTAAATTTAACAGGCAGCATGACAATAAAGAAAACAGTCAGAGTTGGTTGTGAAATTAACAGCATTCTGCTGGCATCTATGCTGACCGCAGCTTACTGTAACATTTACAATAATATTTTTCTGTGTGTAGACTTTTTCTTGTAGGGCTGGATGAAAGATCTTGTCTAAGAATCTCCAGTCGAATCAGAGGTGGATTTAGTTGTAAGAATTCACGCCGCTGTAGAACCCATTCGTGCCAGGACATACGTTCATTTCTTTTTCGCCGCTGTCTTCTTTTTCTAAGAATTGGAGGACGAAATTTTGAGCATTTGCTTAAACAAAAATACACGATAATGTTTTGCATCTTTATTACAAATTTCCTCCTACCCCTAAAATTGACTTTCCTATCTGGGTTCGTGTGTTCGCGTGGTAGCCTATGGTTAGGCGTCCTTAGGCCAACTTTAAAAGCGTAGCGCTTGTCCAATTCGTTGCAGAAAATCACCACGAAGACAGTTGTACATCTTTATTCAACCCCTATAACACCTTAAATTTTTTGTACTGAATTTTTAAACAGCCTGCATTATATTGAAACACCTTAAAGCCGCGACTTGCTTTAACGCCGTTGATTCTCTATGACTTGGACCTTTATGGGGGGGGGGGGGGGGGCTCTATAAGTATGTTAAGCACAGGGCCTCCAGTAGTCTAAATCGGGCACTGCTGCTTATCGTGAAAAAGCGAAATTAGAAGTACTCTCAAGTAAAATGCAGTGCCAACTTTGTAATTTTATTTATTTAATAAATAATGTTAAGACGTTCCCGGCTTGTGTACAGACATACTAAAACGTTACAACATAATAATACCATCATAAATGAGATCAAACGGAAACAACAAGTAGATTTAAAAAAAAAGTAAAGCACAGGAATCCACTAATACAATTAAACTAAAAACCAAATTACAAAACCTGGGAATTAACAGTAGACTGAATATTAAGAAATTTTAATCGGGCTGGGGCTGGAAGTTTATTAAGTTTAGTGGTAAGTTTTGTGAACTGATTTTGGGCTTTTTGGAGTATTTTATTAAGGTAGTTTTAGTAGAGGTTGTGATAAATTCTTTAACTATCATTTAGTACGTTAAACATTCTGGCCCTTTTTGAAATTTTAATTTCCAAATATTGACCTAATAATTTTGGGATTTCGGAAATACAGGTTATGGCGCGAATTACCAGAGGCAATTATGGATTTAGAGCCAAATCTCATGAACTAATTAGCAACTGAAGAGAAGAAATTGCATATATAAATGTTGCCTTCATTACGAATGTTTGCCATATGTTGAACACTTGTACGCAATTTGCGGGAATCCGAACATCATAATATGCTAGTTGATCGCCGAAATTACAAAGCATTTTTCACTATAAAAAATTGAAATAAAATTAAATGGAAAACTTCTAAATTAAGCTTATATTTAAGTATATATTTTGGTCATTGGTAATGTTGCTTGAGCTGGTGAAGGAAGAAGGGATAAATATCCTCGTAAATGTCGCCACGGCCCCCTGCACGTGCTCTGCTCGCGACGATAGCGGCCCGGACAATCGCTCTAAAACCGCAGCAGTGAAAGGGTGGGGTCGCTGGCGCTAAAACAGCGTCGCGGGAAAAATGTAGACTAAACTTTACACTGAAATGTTAGGGGAAAGATTACGATTTTTTGGTATTTCGTTACTTATTTAGAAAATATAAAATTTAGAGATAAATTACTTATACCATATTTAAGTTAATTATTAATGAACAGTTTAAACGCGTTTCGAGATTTTTTGAAGCTAAATATTTCGCGGAATAATTTATTAAAAATCAGCCTTCTAGCAAAAGACGGCGCAATCACCGTTACTCGAAAGAAAAGTAAACAAACGAACACGTGGTTTTCAGAAGAAGTCATTTGCACAGGGTTTTTTGGTCAGTAAGTAGGTATAATATTTACAATTCCATTTCTTATATAAATCATTAGGAGCTTTACAAACTAAGTAATTATATTTTTTAGATTTAAAAAATTTAGAGTACAGTAAAGGATATAATCTAAGGAAGTTGTGAAAAAGCAAACTCTAAGCTTTTTCTTTCTACTGATATTGAAAAGGTAGGTTGTGGTTCAATGGAATGTTTTTATAACTAAATAAACCTGTATATGTGAATTTATAAGTGGTTGTTGTTTATTTACCAAATTTTATTAATTATAATTCTGATTAGTGTCATATTTAAAACATGGTTTCTAACGGTGGTCTGTCATTATTCATTAACTTGTTTTCAAAGATGCAATCTACGATGAACTATAAGAGTCAAAATGCCTAATGGTTCAGTCAGTTTATTAGTATAATATTAACAGTGTCATTGAAGAAAAACCTAAATTATACGCCCAAGGAATTAAACAAGAAATATGATGGGCTTGACTACATGTATATAAGAATTTACTTCGCTGTGTTTACCGTTATTAAATAAGCCATACGTATTATGTAATTGTAATAATTTTCTTTTAAGTAGATAGCGTGTACCATTTAGCATAGGCCAAAAATTAATTGCAATTCCAATTATGTTAATACAAGTCGAATGGAATCGAAAGTTGATAAGACTTCCTACACAGAAAAAAAGGTGTTTAGGTTTTTAACATCTAAACATGTTTGAAAGCTAAACATGGGTAAGAGTTGGTGTTGTTTCCTTAAACACATCTGTTTAAATAAAACGAGGATCTCAAACAATCTTCCAAGATCTTTCCGGTAGTGTTCCAAACCGGAACAGCTGGTAAGAGGTCATGTTAAAAATTAAACTTCGTGGTTTTTAAACATAATGCTAAACACTGATGTTTACTAAGTGTATATTGCGTTACGAGTTTAATGTATATTTCGCGTTGTCTATATATTTCGTTTAATTTAGTTTTCTATTTTTCAAAAAAAAATAATATTCGTTAATCACCGATATATTAATAGAGTTAACTACAATATGGACCGGGTTCCTATATCATCTCATAATTTTAAGTTATTGGTTATTAAGACTAATTAAATAACACTAATGTATATAAATCAATAATTGAAAATGAACTACTAAAAATTAATAAAATAACACTACTTTTGATGTGATTTCAGCGCTAAAATATAATCAGGCAGTTAAAGAAATGAAATCGACAGTATAGGCAGTAGGTTTCATTATTTCGTAGCCAATTAATATTAATGTTATTGTAGATCGTAATTAAAACACTCAAATATAGGGCTACTCAAAGAGTGGCGTATACGGCAAATTAACACATGTCTTAAACCACAACACCCGAACCTTTGAACACGTTTAGAAACTAATCTTAAAAATCTTAAGACGGGTTTTCATTGTAAGCGCGAAAATCATTTAATATGTTTAATCTCTGAACGTATTCTATCTAAACACGATTTAACGATAAATATGATAAGCAAATAACACGTTTAATTTCTAAACGCATGATGTTGCAAAGCTGAACACCACTATCGCCTGAACATGATCGTTTTTAAACATGATAAATATTCTGTTGCATTTTGGTGTTTAAGAAAGTGTTTAGTATCTAAACACCTTTTTTTCTGTGTATGTAGCACAGCACTGTCGGTTAGTAGTCGGTTAAGAGTCTGATAGTCGTATAACAGTCAGGTCGGTTCTCCCGACTGCAACCGACTCAAGCCCGACATATGAAATACGTGAAAAAATGTGGTCCAATTTTCCTACTCTTTGCCGTCTGTTGTTCAAATAGTTATGCATGAGTCGGGCTCTCCGACAGTCAGTTTCAGATAAGTCGCATTTGCCGACTTTTTTTTACCTCTAAAAGTCGGTAATACCGACCAATATTTTTATTACAGATAATAATATTGGTCCAATTTTTCGACTTTTGCCGTCTGTTGTTCAAATAGTTATGCATGAGTCGGGCTCTCCGACAGTCAGTTTCAGATAAGTCACATTGGCCGACGTTTTTTCCACCTCTAAATTTAAAGTCGGTAATACCGACCAATATTTTTATAACAGATAATAATATTGCTCCAATTTTTCGACTCTTTGCCGACTGTAGAAATTATAATGTAAAATTACGTCTAGGCAATACTCTGGTCAAAATATTGTAGGGTTTACCGACTGAAGACTTCACACACGACGTTTCGTCTTAAAGCCCGACCTTACACCAATACTTCTTTGAGTGGTTAAAATTGGGTTGGTATTTGCTATTCCAGTGGCGTAGCCAGAAATTTACCAAGGGACGGTTTCATGTATGTAAATATTAAGAGGGAGGTTGAAAAGGGAGTGGAAATTTAGTAGAGTCAAAGGGAGTTGTTTTGACACGGAAACCCCCCTTGTCTACGCTGCTGAGCTGTTCCGTTGAATTACGACGGCCTCATATATATGACGGTTTTTGATCTTAAGTTCTTCTGAAATAGACAGTTATATTTTGTAAACTATACTTAAGAGACATCTGAATATCACCATTTATTTATATTATTATTTAAGAGACATGCTTTTACTATATTAGAGGTGCAACGACGGCTAGCTCATTCACTTTTAAAATTCAAAAGTCTCCCATAGAAAGTCCCGATCGGAATTGGCCCAAACACTATTTCCACGGTTCCACCTACGCAGCTACACTTCTAAACAGCTAGAAGGGCAAGGTCATACATATACCACGTGATACACTTTCGAGGGAAAACCGTTACGTTCGGAAGAATCGGAACGCGCAACAGGAGTCCAAGCGCAGTCTTTGTTTCGGGAATCGGACAGATTGTCGCGGAAAGTCCGACTATTTTCTTCTCGAAAAAGTTTAATTTAAAATTATATTTTTGGTTCCAATACAATACTAAAGGTAAGACGTTTTTATAATTCAAAATAAAATAGATGTGGAAGATTAGAATATGTTACGTAGAGATAAGATTTAAATATTTCAGCGGATTTTTAATGCTTTTCAACGGCGGTCGATTTAACTTGTTCGAGTTATTTTGAACTGTTATAGAAGAATTATTGCGAATTTTAATAGAAAAATTCCACCATTTCACCATTAAAAGGTAAGTTTTCGAATGAAATAGTTCGTTTTTCTAAATTATTGCAATATTTTGAATGATATCAGTTAATTACTAAGCCTAACTATTGTTCCCAATGGTTTTCCATTATAATGAGTTTTTAAGGTATGAAAACTATTTTTAATTGTAGTTTAAACTTTGAGTTTTGTTAAATAACCATATTTTTTGGTTATTTTATCTAAATCTAGTTCAAGTATTAATTATAAATATAAATTTTTTACTTAATAATTTACAAATAAAACTGTAAAGTACTAAAGTTTATATTTTCTTACAAACTCCATTGAATTATTTGTTAGAAGGTTCAACGACTAATGACTGACGCTGACGAAGGAAACGATGATGCTATTTTCTTGTTAAATCTAATTTGAAACTACAACAAAAACGCCCTACATTAAATGAAGTTTCCGTTAGGCGAGGCGTTACATGGGACATTTCTTCTCCAAAAGGTTACAACTACCCTAGACGTTACAGCATCCTATCTTTGTCATCCAAGAATACTCTCAAAAGATACGTCGGAGTTGTTATGAAACTAATTGTAATAACCCATGTAGCACAAAGTAGTCGGCCCGACTGCTACGAATTTCGTCGGGAAGATGGTGTCGGATGTGCTGTCCATTCAGTGGCAACTGAAGAGTCGGGATGTCCTACCCAGCCTACTGTTGGCCGACTGATTTTAGATATACTGTCGGCCCGACAGTTTAACGACCCTTTACCGACTCAGATTTGTTACGTTGGCCGGCAGTCGGCATCAAACTATATTTTAAACGAATTGAAAAAGCCCTCAATACGACTGCAGAGCCGACTTAAAAAATTCGAGTCGGAAAAGGGTCGTTTTGCTTTCGGGTCGACTGTATAAGTAAAATCAGTCGGCCAACAGTAGGCTGGGTAGGACATCCCGACTCTTCAGTTACCATTAAATGGACTGCACAACCGACAACGTTTTACCTAACAAATTAGTGTAAAATATGCCTTATAGTTGGTCGACCTAGTAAAGGTTCCCTTTCACAACTAGCGATTTCTACGTCGGCCTACTGCAGTTTAATACCAGGTTTTCAGTCGTCGCCCTACACTACTAAACACAAGTTTTTTGGTCTTTGGCCCTATATGGATATTTTGAACCGTCGAATTTATACAATCGGTTAACCCTAATTTGTCTTGCAGATTGTAACGTCAACAATTATCACAGTTTTTAAATAAATAGTGGATTTTTCTTTAAGACTTATATACATTAGCAATAAATCTCTTAGGTTGTGATTGACACTGTCGAATTTTATATTTGATAACAAATGATAATTTCAGCAAATTTTAAGTTACTTTCTAATAAAGGATTATAAATATTATTTTGGATATGTATCACAGGTGTTACTTTCACCATCCAATTAAAAGATAAGAACTTAAGAACAACAAGAAATGTATAAATAGTTCCTGTGAGTTCGGAGTCTTAAAATAATACTCATTGAATATATCATGGGGTTCATAACAGTTCAAATTATAACTAAAAACTTAACTAAAGGGGATTTTAAAGAAATATTTAGGGCGTGTTTCACATGTGCCTTTAAAATTATCTATTCCTTAACGTCTCGTATGTTTTCTTTCATCCCTCCCTCCTTCTCGATCCTTTGTGTTTCACCCAAGCTTTCATAACTTGTTCAACATCATATTCCTTTGTGGAACTGAGCTTGGGGATGTTATGCACTGCGTCTGAAATTAAATAGAGGCTGACAGCTTGAATATTTATCACATTTTGACAGATCATATTACCAATGATAGCGGCCTTTAGTTTTAATTCCCGGAAGGCAATTTTGCCATTGGCACCGTTCCAATTCATTTGAAGAGCTAGTTCATGAGCAATGGTGTTTTGAAAAATTATTCTTCTTGCATCATTTAAATGTCTTCCTCCCCAAGATCCCAATAACATTACCTAAAGATTTAAATTTTAATTATTAACAAGTTAATACTAAAACCATATTCTGTTATAAATATATCGGAAATCAATTGTCCAGTTGAAAATAGGAATTAATTATGGGATATATTTCCCAAAGTTTACGTTAAAATACGTTCGAAAGAGTTGTCGTAACTAACGTTAGACTAATGACTAGACGTTGCCCGTTTTCAAAATGACAATGACTATTGTAAGGAAGAGAGCAAAGGCCTAAACATTGGTCTTTCGTCGTTTAAAGCAAGTGTCGGCTCTAGGTGAAGTAGCTCTTTTTTCAACAGATGTCGCTAGCGTCGAAATCAAAACAAGATGCTGAAGCTACATTTAGACCCAAAAGGCGGGACATAAAAGTGGGCTTCAATAACTTCAATTATAGTAATTGTTTACACTATATTTTATATGGGATATATAATTAGGTTAATTTTCACAAAGTAGAGTATAAGTTGTCTAAATATAATACTCTATAATGGCTCTCTGACGACGTTATTGTTTCGCTATTTTGAATTTTAGCTTCCGTTCCCATTAATAGATGGCTCCGCGCTCTCCACGAAAGTAATTTTTTTTAATAACAGGGGCCTTTTCATAATACAGGTGGCAATGATAGAGCCGACAGTTGCTTTAAATTTAGGGCGGGCCCAACAG
Organism: Leiobunum rupestre; assembly: GCF_980474605.1. Classification (NCBI taxonomy): domain Eukaryota; kingdom Metazoa; phylum Arthropoda; class Arachnida; order Opiliones; family Sclerosomatidae; genus Leiobunum; species Leiobunum rupestre. The sequence goes on from NC_143384.1 coordinate 40,851,365, forward strand.
CGCCTCTAGCGGAGATTTCTCACTGTCGCGAAAATACATAGGATAAGAATTCTTTGTCCGGGCCGCTATCGTCGCGAGCAGAGCGCACGCGGAGCGAGCACGTGCAGGGGGCCGTGATGTCGCCAACGTGAAATTATAGAAGAACTCCCCAAGAAATACGTAGAAAAATTTCTGGTATTTAAGCCTTTGCCATAATAAAGCTACGACACATTTGTTAGTTTCAACTTTCATTCAAAGATATATTTCTTAAAATAATTTTATTTTACTATCTACTATCATTTAAATTAGTGTATTTTTTATTGCAATTAACATGTTTATAGGAGTTATTAACGCCACAAAAGTTATAAAGCGTTGACAAGTACAGGAAATCTTAAGTTATGCTGCTATATCAATTTTTTCTCCACATTTGTTATCTTTACCTTGCGTTGATGCATCGAGGCAGTACTCCCAAATTGGTTAAGAGATATTTTGTCATAATTACTTAAAAAATTTAGGCATAGCCTTATAAGAAGGCCTGTCAGGCCTTTGTTTTCCCTTTGGAAAGTTGAAGATTTGTTCAAAAATTAATTGCGGAAGTACATAAATTTTCTTAAAAAGTGTTGTCTAATTTGGTGCTCTATAACTTGAATCTCCTTGTTTAAATCAATAATATCACAATTAATCACGACACCACACTCTTCCATGTAAATGCAAGGCCAAGTCTTCCCAGAATAGACAAACTAGCAGACTTGGAAATAGCGGGAGTCCTGGGGCCAATGCATGGCTCTTAAAAAAATCAGGGGGCCCTTAAAATAAATCATTCGAAAGGGGGTTAAAATATCTTAAAAAAAATGTCCGGAAAATATTTTTTTAAGCCGTCTCAGAAACGCTGTTTGCCTACCGTAATCAAGAGCGAAATCTAGCGTTAAAGTTAACGTCAATAAATGTTTGCTTAAGTAACGTAACCAATTAAGATTATCGTATTTTCCCTCCCAATTTTAAAATTTTTCCCCTTTTCAAACCCCCCCCCTCTAGGCCAGTGGCCCTCAATAAAAATAAACTTAAAAGGGACCGGGAGACCGTAGGGCCCCCGTTAAAAATATCACTATTTCCAAGTCTGCAAACTAGGCAACATCAGATTTTGTGCAGACGATTGAGACCGCTTTACTTTCTCCATAGCTCAAAATTAAAAATACAAAATGCATTTTGAAAAATAGTTTTTCTAAATGCAAAATGTAAAATGGATTTTGCAGCTCAAACTTAAAAATACAAAATGCATTTTGAAAATGGTTTTTGAAATGAAAAATGTTTTTACAAGTGCACTCTGTTTACTTTTAGCAATAACTGTGGTAATTACAATTTGTATTAATCAATAATTAATTAATAGATAATTAATTTTTATTCTTAATTAATTTATTATAATAAATTAACAAAGCGGTGGCACTACGAATGTTCGTCTGCTTCTGAGTAAGTAAATAACCTAAGGAATAAGTGAGTGTAACCTAAGGAGTAACTGATTATCGCCATCTATGATTACTTGGCAGATCAATAGCAGATAAACATTCTCTACAAGAGCTGCGATGATGGTATCAGAGTAAAAACATTTGGAAAAAGCATTTTGAAACTGGTTTATTCCCATATCAAACCCCTTAAAATGTAAAATGCAAAATACTTTTTCTAACTCAAAATGCAAAATTGTATTTTGCATTTTACATTTTCAAAATGCATTTTGAACAACCCTGATAACTTTATAAAACTATTATGATATAAGTCATCTATACCAGTACTCCAGAAAATATATTTGTAACTGACGTATATGAAGATAGAACGTTTAATCACGGACTGTAAATTTTAGAGGACCGGTATTCTCGAGGTATTTTACGCCCCGTTCACCGATCAGGCTGACGGGAGTCGCTCAAGGTCATAAAAAAAACTAAAGCGCGTGTCATTCGGTCGGCCAGATTTCCAGATAACATGCGGGGGGGGGGGGGGGGGTCTATCTCTATGCGTGGTACAAATGACCTTGACGGACTCTCTCTCTCTCTCTAGTTCGAAGTGATTGATGCTCGGGGAAACCAAAATTCTACAGGGGAAGGCTACGCTTTACTCGTCCTCTAAAATTTACAGTCCATGGTTTAATTTAAAAAACTTTAAATGTCTATAGAATGAAGACGAACTTAATTTGAATTATTTAGAACAGCTAAGATATCAACGGTTTTCAGAATGCTTTTCACTGTTAAAAAGATCAAAATTTCAGATGAAAAAGATACTGGACATAAACATATTTTCTCTAAAAAACTGCTGCTTAGCTAAGTCTACACCCTCGCAACGGAGCCGGTCCTGCCAAAAATATTAGTAACAGAAGTAATGACTAATGAAAAGAAAAAGCTTTAATTTTTAAATTTTAAATATACAATACTGTTGAGCTGGACTCGCGATTCAAGATGTCTAGTTTAAAGTACTCCACTTGGTAGCTTCAACTTAATAAAATAATATTTAAAACCGTTGTCCTTTTCAAAATTGGGATTTATTACGAAACATTCTTTGAAATAGCAAAGACATATTTCTCATAATTGTGGATGCTTTAACTCAAAGTTCCACAAACGGCGTTCCTTACACTCTCACCTTTTTGCATCCAATTATTTTTAATAATGAATACCACAAACGCTTGCACATCGCGGGTTCCAATTCGCCCCAACCGGGAATCTCTGCTGGGTCGCATTTGAATTCGTCAAAATTGTCGACTATGAAATTGACGGCTGTTTCCTTTAATACCATAGATTCAAAATTTTCAGCCACGACCAAGAACTCCAAAACGTTTTCCTTGGTTAACCTGGAAACGGCGACGTTTTCGCACATGGACTTCAAGCCGCCCAGTAAGCACAAATGAGACGCTTTGAGAAGGCTTACACACGTTTGGCCGATGTTGGGTGGCACGCTAGCGTCGTAAACGTAATGCAGCAAATCCCGGACTGTAGTGGCGTCGAATACGTCCTCCCAGTGAAGAACGTTCTCAACTGTCTCCTTCATGGGGGTCGTAAACATGGTACGAAAATACATAGAACGTCCAGCCAAGACGACTTTGTGGCACGGAATGTCGTCGCTTTGGGTCTTGATGACAAAGTCTGTCAGGATGCCTTGTTCTTGCATGTATTTCATCGATTTTTGCACATCAGTTCTATTCGGTTTCCAGGCGAACTTCGCTCCGAAAGTGGCAGTTATTTTAAAGAAATCGCTTGAACCATAACTAAATTCGCATTGAAAGATGTGGTTTTCGTCGACAACTGCGCTGATACTTTGTACTTCTGTTGGCGACGGGTGCATATCGTCAATACGAATTTTACAAAATTTCGCTTTATTTCGGTATCGGTGTTCCGGTTCAGCGGTCAGGCCCAGTTTCAGCAAGGCAAGACGTTTGGCGGTTATCTTCCAAAATTGTGGTTCTTTCGCCCTAGCATTCAATTTCAGCCAAATTTCCGTCGGCAAAGAGCCGCAGTGAACGAAAAACGTCGAGCTTTGGCACCAGCTTACCGAATCTTCGTAAACACTCATGGCGTTTAACTCTAAAACAATCTAAGAATTGTAAAATCGTAAGCAATCCACCGATCTTCTCTCCCGAACAGTCAAACTGAAACTAAAATTTAAGACCAGTGTTGCCAATGTTTGGAAGTCGAAATACCATTGCTGAATAGTAAATTCCCCACAAATTACCACATCTCTAATTAGCCCAAAGAAAACTCAACGGAAAACATGCCATAATTTTGGGAAAATGAACTATTTATTTATTGAAATAACAATTTTTAAACGTTTTGGTTATTATGCTTATGCATTGATTGTAGTACTAAGAGGCGCCTCCTTTATATTATTTATAAAATCCCAAGATTCACGAAAATACACTGCTCTAGATAATTTTGGGCTTTCTATTGATAGTCAAATTAAAGACATGAAAATTCCCACAAAATCAACGCTTTAGAAAAAATTACCTTAATCCCACAGAGCCAAAATGTATCCCAAAATTCCCACAATATGGTTAATTTCCCACAATCTGGCAACACTGCTGAGGACGGTCTACCTGGTTGGGAGTAGGGATTCTAGGAAAGTAACAGCACCACCCCTACCAGTCGTGGTTAAACGCGGCTGATTGTCGTTGGTCCGAGTATATGTAGACCGTGTAGAGACTCTAAAAACGAGGAGCGGGGAAATTTTTATCTGGACATTTCTGACTATTGCTGAGCGAAAACTATCGCTACTCCCCCTTTGGTTTACATTGAAACCTAGATAGGTAGCGGCTAAAGCAGACGCTATTAGTTTTTCCACATCGTTATTCGTAGATTTGACTTTATAAATAGTAATACGTGCTTTTAAATGTAACTTTGGCAACATTTTGATAAGTTTATTTAAGAAAAAACGTTCTTATGACTTTTTAAAATGTCTGTAGCAAACGCTAGATATTAGGCGCAACCTCGGAGAAGCTGGCGCCGTTACGCCACCTATAGACTCGTTTCGGTCGCGAATAGTGCTGCCATTGTTATCCGAAATGAAGTGGACTCAACATTCATCTACGTTCACCAGTAGCGTAGCCAGGTTGTTGGTTCTAATAATATACAAGAAAGTGAGGAGAAATTGGGACTCTCATTGTTTGTGCAATACTACCGGTCGTTCTTAATTTCTTTATGTCGTCGTCTACCCTAATCAGTAGCGTAGTCAGGTTTTTGGTTCGGGGAGAGGGGTCACACAATTGAAATTAAATAATTGTACGAACAATAATACGTTTCGGGGGGTAAGTGCCCCCTGGTTGGCTTTCCCACTGTCCCTACTTTATAAAAATGATAAAAAATACCAATGTTTTCTTTATACGACCTAACGGACTTCTTCGGTGACGGTCCGACGTTAGGAAAGTATCCAAAGAGTGCACTTCTGTAAAGCCCGCTTTTATTTAGCCGCCCGCCTCCAGACTTTCGGTTCATTTGACTATTCCCATTACAGCAAAGATTTAGCAACGAGAGAGTTTTTTCCGTAAAATATACCGAAGGGGATAGCAACCGTAGCTTTTCCTAGACCAACAATGTATTTCGAAGTTATAAAGCTCGACTAAAATTTCGGGTGTATATATTTCAATTCACAAGCGTAGGCCGTTACATTACAGGTAGTTAATAAATCTTTTAAAGTTGTTGCTGTCCCTCTTTTATATTTTTCATAGTATATAGCTCTTCAGTCGCCAACGTTTTGGCAGTACGTTCATAGACTAACTTATTAAAAATTAGGTTTAATTCCCGGACTTTTCTGTGACACGTCACTAACGTTGTAGGGAGCTATTGCCTCGGGTGGCATGTAACCCGGCCACCCGAATGAAAAGGCAATAAAAGTCGCTAGATGACTTGGGCCTAGGGTAGTGCTGTTTATTATTATAGAAGATAAAGACGAGGAATAGCAACTTGGCGTAATTACTATAAAGCGGAAATACGTCGTGCAAACCTTTAGCACAAAAGTCTCGAGATACATTTTTAAGCCTTGTCAAAGCTTGAGTCGCTAATTATCCATTATATTTCCTATGAAATTACTATACATTTCTACAGGCGCCAGTTATCCACGAAGCTTACTCTTAAATTGTTCTACCACAAAACGGGTCCCCTGCCATGCAGTACGGCTATGTCAGCCCCCATAAATATATGCGCCTTAAATAATAATGGTTCAAAAGGCTGCGCACTACGACGCGTAATCTATTGAATCTTAGCATTTAATTATCTAATTTCTGTTTAAATATTAAGATATTATTGCGTATAATTAAGAGCAAATAATTAAAGTTGTACCATAAAATAATTTGTTTCATTTACCTTGGACGATTAGGTGAATAAAAATAGGTGATTGCGACCATTGGGTGAAGTATTAATTAATTAATGCGTTTTCTAGGTAAACGATATTTGAGTTAGCTCGACATTTTGGTATAATGTAACAGATTTAATTCTGTCCGGGTGTCGAGTACTTTTGCTGAAGAGCTTGACCAAACAGACGACTGCGTAGCTTACCTTCTGGTGCCGGTAAGGCTGTGTGGGATGATGTCATCGTTACAAAACGCCTTCTCGGCCGCTGGGAAGCTTTACGTAAGAGCCTTTGAGTTCCTCCTAACTTGGATTTCTTTTGGATGTTTGGATTTTCAATTTAAGGTTTACTTTATATATATTTCGTTCATAAGCATGTACTAGTATATGACTTTATCGTTTAAATATAGTATCAATCTACTCGCGAGTTCATGTAAGGTGTATTCCTCGGCAATTTCCTCCCTAGAGCTCGGCGAAACAGATAAATTAACCGCTAAAGTTTTGATTAACCATAAAAATTACGATTAACTGTTTATCCGTGGATATTATCCACGGCTATATAGCAATTTAACATGTAAAATAACCGTTTTTCCCCGGGTAATTTTCGTTTGTGGATAAAAATAAATAAAGTGATTATTTCTTATCCAAACGCCAAGCTCTATTCCTCCCTGTTTTAAAAGGGATTTGTTTTGTATCAAAGAGTAAATAAATTTCTATCTATCTCGACTCAAAATCAGCGGTGAACGTAGAGGGAATTCCAACCAGCGTTGTTAGAACCGGAAAATCAACTGATCGTTTTGAGAAAGAAAATATCATACGCTTGAAAATTGGCCAGAGGGTTTGAATTTCAATGGAATACTAACCTTAAACTCAGGCGCGTAGGATCTAGGAGGGGGGGGGGGTACAGCTTGGATATTGAATTTGGCGCGTCCTTTTCAACGGGATTTTGGCACCCTTTCCAACGTCACAGTCTTACTAATTAAGCTGTGTCTTGTGACGTTAGAGCAACAAATTATATTTTTGAGTTCTTATTGATTTTATTTTATAGAAACATCAATTGTTTATAAAGCAAGTGCTCAAAAAATCAATTCAGCCCGATATCTGACGTATCCTAATAATTACACTGTTGCTTTCACTAGGTCCTAATCTTTCAATTACTTATAATAAAACTTTTAGCTGGATTTTGATTTTTGCAGTGTTGAAATAATTGTACGATCTAAAATTTATCGACATGTACGATAATTATCTTACTTCTGGGGGCTTCTCTATAACGCGTTTTACACAAAAAAAATAATGCCCGTATAGTTCCAAAGTTATAAATTTTTCGCATTTTATTTTTTGAGATACCTGGTTTTGCTGAGTTCGTAACTCATCAGTTCAGTCATCATTCTGTAGTTCGCCGAAACTATTTTAAATATTAATTAGTAATTAATTTGTTTTATTATTGGAAGCATTGGAAAAATTGATTTGACATCGTTTCAATATTAAATTCCTTTAATTAGATTGAATAATAATTAATTATATTAATTTAAGCCAGGAGTTGAATCGCGCTTTTTTTATAAAAACAAACATCAACACTTTTCACTCTTCAAAAAAACCTAGTTTGAACATAAAGATGAAACGAAACTTTGTACAATAGATGAAAAATATAGTTATGCTTTGTGCTGCTTAGTTAGGATAGCGAAACAAACTTATCGAACTACATTTTTACGGCCTTCGATAAGTTGAGCGAGGGCGGATCTAGGAGTGGCTTGAAAAAGATAAATATTTCTCTCTCTAGCGAGAAGACGTTTCGGCGCCTCTAGGCAGAGTGTCAGAATTTATAACCCGGTGTACCTAGTAACAGAGTCCATACCACCGGAGGTCTATCACCATAGTGCCCAACGCCAGCGTCCACCTAGCCCGGACTGGTGACAAATCCAGCATGGGTTGTAGTACCCTACTACTGATGGTCGCACCTTTGACGCAGGTGACTCAACCCAGCAGAAACTGCAGCAATGCAATGGGCGGACCATTTCCCACTTCGCACACAGCAGTGGGATTAATAGTGGATGCTGTAGCAACTTCAGCCAAAACCCTACCTACGTAGGTAAGCAGTCAAACCCTAAAGGGAAACGACGGGCACACAGCAGCCCAAGTAACCCGGCACAGCTGGCCCCGGAGATCCCGGTGGGACCCTAAAAGACCGGGAAACAGGACCGCCGTGCAGGCTACCCAATCCGCCCACCCAGAATAATCGGGCGCCCCTTGGCATTAACAGCAAAGAAGGGGCCAGCCAAGTTCTTCGAAGGGAGCCAGGCGCAATGGACACTCGCCCATGAAATGTTTCCGAAGATTTTTTTCAATTTGTATTTCGACCTGAAATGACTGGAAAGAATTCAATCATCATTTTTATAACGGCGCAAATCGATTGAGTATTTATTGAAGTATAAAATTAACAATAAACAAGCTATTGACAGTTTTATCCTCTCTAAACCACAAGGAAATAACCGTTTGCACCACTTTAACGTTTTTCGTTCCTCTGCGAGTCTCCGTGACATTCAAAAAGGTTTTACACTTTAAACATTTACACTTAAAGAAGCACCTATTATCACGCTCTGGAAATATAATCGCGTAAATTAAAATCCGGCTTTGTCAAGCGCCTTCGGAGTAATTTCAGACTCTTATAATCGCGAAACGGTGACCATTTTCTTTCACACGCTTCCCCAAAAGTTGTAGAACCTGAGCAGGAAACTCCAAGTAATTCTAAAAACAGTTATCTTCCACTATACAAAATATGCCAGTTTATATTCATAAAGATGTTCCAAATTAATGTTATCATTTAGTTGGGCGTATTCAAAAAGGTTGCGTACGAAAAGTATTTGGTTTAAATATTTGTAACTAAGTCTCGGTCAGAAAAACCGTCCGGTTTCCGGTTTTCAAAACTTGCCTTAAAGTATATTTGTGTTCAACTATCCCCGACATGAGTTCTAAATGCAGCTTTACATTCGCACGGATCAACATCTTTTTGCAATAATGCTGGCTCGTGTGATATTTCAGCTGAAAAATGTAGCTTATAAATTCTGAAACAACGTTTCACGCTATTATGTATCTAATTAAATTAACCAATTGCAAATTGAAAAATTTAGAAATTCAATAAATCCAGCAATCGCGTGGTAGCTGTTCAGTTTCATTAGTTGGTCGTTTTTTGCTAGGAGCCATTTACAAATAGCGACTTGGCAGTATCAAAAATACTACAGCCCCGCTCAATTACAAATTAACCATAGACCTTAATTATTTATTTTAACCATAAAATAGCCTAACATTTCACCACTCCCTACCGTAACATTATATTAGTAATAATAGTAATAATCAGCTAATCTAATACCCAAGGCACCGTCTTAGGCCTAAATCAGGTAGCATTTTGTAATGCCGTTAATTTAGGTGACCGGGTTACAATGCGTAGGATGGTGCAGTGATCCAGAGACCAAATTTTGGAATAAATTCAACGAAAGATAATGTGGAACTTTTTTTTTACTTATTATCGTTCAGTACACTGTAAGATTTACTATAATATAAGAACGGAACCACTGTGACCCCTGCTGGCGGTGGAGCTAGCTTCCGTGAAGGATTATCCAAAACTCGCCATCAGATTAGTCAATTTGGACATTTTCAGCTTCTTAGGTATATTCAAACTCTCTGCACCGACGAAATAAGAGTGAAAAAACCTCGGAAAAAACTCATTTTCGGCCATGTTCCGAACTTCCGATCAGGGTATTTCTCAAAACTTATTATACTCCGCGGCTGTATTTTTCACTTAATATAAATTGATTATTCATAATGGTGTTTAAATTTATTATTATTTAAAATTTTAGTTTGAACATTTAATCCAATTTTTATACCGCCATCTAGTAACAAAAAATTAACTAAAATTAATTAAAATTTTAAAATTTATTATTATATACTGCAATAAATAACTAATAAACTAATAATAATAAATTTTAAAATTTTAATGTTAAATGAGTAGTGAAGAAAATAAATATAAATATGGATACCTTTGTGGGCAAAATTTGACCAAAGATTTTGTGTTAAAAATTGGAGGAGCAGTGGACTCTGATTTGAAAGCAGAATGACGTCATTCTGTTGTTCACAGGAGTATTTTTAATACTATTTCAATTAATTTGACAAATTAAGGCCGCACCTCTAACGAGCTCTAAACTGTTTTTTTTTTCAGTTCGAAGAACTGTTTTTGTTATAATTTTAATTATATTTAGTATAAAATTTGTTGATCTTTACGCAAATTCTCAAAAAGTTATTTTTAAAATTTTAATTGAACTAGTGAAAAATAGCCCAAAGCCGCACTAGTTTGGCTAGAAAAGGTAAACGAAATCTAAAACAAAAGAATAGTAAATTTGAGTTATACTAAATGGCAGAACTTCTTTATTTAAACATCATTCTTATTGAATAAAATTTTTATTTGACATACTGTTACAAAAGTATACTTTGCTAATAATAATATTTTCTTAGTTTCGAACGAACTTCAAATCTTTATTTAGAGATATTTTCGTGGGCTGCTGTCGTGTTTTCTCTGTCGTCTTGAAGGTCAAATGACGGTTTTCAGGGATAAAATTTAGGGCTTGAATTGGACTCAGATAAGAAAATTTGGGCTCGAATGGGCCTCGAAAGAGTTAAAATCCATTTCTTATGTACTCGAACACTCGAATGAGTATTGCAAAATTGGGTTCTAAGACTCGGAAGTCCAATTTTCCAAGACTCGGGACCCGACTCGAAATCCAAAAAGTAGGACTCGCACACCCTCAGTGGCGTAGCTGAGAACTCTGAGGCCCCCCGCAAAAATCTCTATGAGGCCCCCCTTTTCATTTTTTTTGGTTAGTGGGGCCCCCCGGAGCTCGAGGCCCCCGCATCGCGGGCCCTGCGGACCATCAGCTACGCCACTGTACACCCTTGCAATATATATAGCCCATCATTCCGAGCCCCACTCCTCATTTCCTGCCCCCCCCCCCCCCTCCCCCCAAGTACGCATTATAACTCGGCCACCAGAAGTAATGGCTTTAAAAGTCGCTCGATGACTTAGGCTAAAGGTGGTGTCTTGGGAATTAGCCTAGCTGATTATTATTAAGTTCTAAAACGAGGTCCCAAGCTTAACGGCTCATATCCTTTGATCTACTTGTCCTACTTTGTTGATCTGGCGCTCGGTGGATCGAGTATACCCCATTCGACATTTCGTTATAAAGGGTCAAACCTGAAACTCAAACCAGAACTGAGATGAACATGGCCGCCATTTTTCCAACGCGTGTAACTCGAAATCAAAAAAACTGAATGATACAATTGAAGCATCAAACTAATTTTAGGTGCACAAAAGGTCATAGGTAAAATGTCCAAATGGTCCTAGTCGTTACTACGCCGCCAAAATATTAATTTACTTCCTTAACATTTTTACCATGTTCATAACTCCCATGAAAAAGAGTGAAGATAATATCTTGAACTGAGAGGACGTTTTCGCCAATACTACCGTCAACGATTTGCTTCAGTTTATTTACAGCGGATCTAAGCCACCAAATATTTCCACTACTCGATTCAGGCTGGTTCAGGCATCCCATCTTTGCCAGCTAGAAGAATTGAAAGATATGTGCGCCGCTGAAATCATTCCAGCCATGACCTTGGACAACGTCGTCGAAATCCTTGTCATGGGTGAAAAGTACGAGTCGGACGAGTTGAAGGAAGCAGCTTTGAATTTCATCGTGGAGAAGTACGACGATTTGGAGGGCGGCCCGAGCAAATTCGTCGGATGGAGCTTGTTGGAACCAGAAATGATCAAGAGTTGAAGAGCCTGTTGATGTCCATAATTAAGATTATTGGGCGCAAAAAGATACAGGTGTAAGAGGTTAATTGCAACTGATTAAGAAGTATTCTACATTTGACATTTGTTTTTCGCTTTAACGTGATAAAACCTATCACACTATCTTATTTTTTTTTCATTTGGATTTTAAGCTCTTAATTTTAGAGCTTTATTTTAAATATATTCAAAGCTTTATTTTAAATATATTCAAAGCTTTATTTCAAATATATTCGAAGCTTTATTTTAAATATATTCAAAGCTTTATTTCAAATATATTCGAAGCTTTATTTTAAATATATTCAAAGCTTTATTTTAAATATATTCGAAGCTTTATTTCAAATATATTCAAAGCTTTATTATAAATATATTCAAAGCTTTATTATAAATATATTCAAAGCTTTATTTTAAATATATTCAAAGCTATCATTTCTTAGTTTCGTTTTTTGTACTCTTATTATTACGTTCGCCATTCCGAAGAAGCGGAATTGCTAGGCAATAAGAAAGGGAGAAAGGAGATTGGTTTCGTGAACTGCGATAGTAACTATGACAGTGGTTTCATTGATAAAAGGAAAGAATTTTATTGGCAATATAATATACACTTTTTTATTTAATACTCACTTAAATCTGGGTCGACTCCCTTGGGAGTCGGGGACACATTTATCTTTAATATTATTCTTTCTCTTTTGGAGGGCGAAAACTTAGAAGACTTGCGTGGTTAAGAACTGGGGTGATTATAACAAAAATGGCGGGAAGGCGTTTATATGTCTGTTTTATTACAATAGGTCAGATTTTAAGGGCGCATGCTCAAACATTCAAATCGGGCGAGGGGAAACGGAAAATATATCCACATAAAAAATAGGGTTTAAAAGACGAACCAGGGGATGTACTTTCTTTAACAACGGTTTTTTTTTAAAAGGGGGAGACACTCAATCTTTAGGCTGTGCTCGATTTCTAACTCGGTTGAGAAGGGAAAATGGAAATGTTCAACTTAACTTTCGTAGGTGGTGGATTTTATCGGGGATTCTTTTTAACGATGTCCCGAAGGCGAGGCTGGCTTTAAACTTCCCTAGATTTACGGCTTTCCAGTCTACGGGTTTCCGGTTGATGTCTGCGTTGTCTGGCTGGATGGCTCTTCAAGGACGGCTTTTCTTTACGGGATGCCATACGAGTTCGTTTCGCGCTAATTCCAGTGGGGTCAGTCCATAGACTTTCAACCAATGATGTTACCATGGGTCAATGGATTTTTTTAAAACTTTACATATACCTTCGCATGCATGAAAAACCTTGTACTCCAAAGTGTTAGTCCAAAATAAAATTAAGTTTTGGAGATATGGTCTCTTAAGTGTTACCCCTGGTTTTGAGATTGGCAAAAATACTAATTTGTCACCTAATTACCATATTGCCAATAACTTCTTTTTTATTTATGCAAAGCTCTGCAAAATCGGTCTTCTAGAGAACCTTTGTATGGGGAATTCATTAATTGCCACCAAATATCTCTATTGTAAAGCGTTTCTAAGTTACAAAGGCCTAATTCGTTTTTTCTTTGTTTTGGGGGGTCCTATTTGGGCACCCGTAACGGTCTGTGGGACTAATGGTAAAAATAAACTGAAAGCAGCCTTGGAAAGCCATTAGGCTGGCCTAAAAAAGGATACAATAAAATTAGGGTATGTTTGCACTTTTTAAAATTTGGCGTGCTAAAAACTAAATTTAAAAACAATTGTGGTTAAAGAAATGGAGCTTAAATTATTTAATACTCCTTTTTGTTCGTCACGAGTACGGCGCTACTATAAATATTACGAGTGGCTGTTTTCGGGTTTTTGCACTATGAGTATAGTTTATAAGTGAAAACGTTCCCTAACGATAGTCAAATAACCACTGGAAATAATTGAAAAATATATACAGGAGGAACAACTATCTGTTGTCAGTAAATAAAGCTTTATTATTCACCAAATAACCTCCTTATTTAAAATATATCAGTAGACGAGGCTTAGTTTATCCACACTGGGAATAAGGTTTCTAAAATAGAACTGTGAAAATTAAAGAATGGCTATAATTTAAATTTTGTCTAGATCTAAATTAAGCGCATATACACTCTTTTTCGCGGTCTTTTCGACCCCTCTTTTTGGCCGCCCGCTAGTCGGCCACTACCTGGAACCACCGGTGGGGGGTCTAGGCTCGTGCCCCAGCGTCCGCGCCATCCCCGTCGGTGCCCCATTTCAGACGTCGACGGGGGCTCGGGGCACCATCAGGGCGAGGGCGCGGACGCTGGGGCACGGGCGCCACCCGCGTCTCAACGTCTGACTATCATCTGGCAGTTCCATAATGGGCTATTTGACCATCAAAATGACCAAATACACGTATATTTGAACATTTCCTTAATTACATGACTGAAAAATTGTTTAAAGGTCCATCTACTTGGTTACAAAATTTGTTAAATACTTGGCTTTAAGGCCAACTAAATGAAAGTTAGAAGAAGCTAGACAAAGAGAAATTGTTCTGAAAAATAAAATTAAAGAAATAAAAACTAACCAATAGTATTTCGAATACCAAATAATTCGACGTATTTGTTTTTGAAATAACTAAATAGTTTGCATATTTGTCAAAAAAAAACTAAAAAAGTAATTGAAATTACTGTTAATTTTACTTGCAATAGTAAAATACTAAACCAAATGTATAATTTATATTTTATTTTATTTAATAAATTTAAACTATAATACTAAACTTTTTCTAAAAAAACTTTTACAAACAAAATTTAAAATACACATTTTTAAAATTTAACTACACCAGCTCCAAGTCAGCTAGCGACTTTTCTTTTTTTTAGTAACTACTAACTACAATTAAAATCAAAGGATCTGCTATATTTTTCATGCTTTGCAAACAATTCATTAAAATCTCGAGTTTTTAAATATATGTAAAACACGAAGGAGCAGATCTTTTATCACAAATTTTCAAAAATTATATTTAATTTAGTTTATAATAATATAGGAAACTCAAAAATTAAAAAACGAAAAATCAAAAAAATTACTTACTTCAACCTTTCTCCCAGTTATTAGTTTCGTTTTAAACTTGGTTTACGTTTTAGTTTTACTTTGCTATTCTAGAAAATTCCAAAATTCCTTTAGAGTTTATCAGTAAAACCACTTACTTTAAGTATTTTTAATCCGTTCGGTCTAATAGTAGATTACGCACCTATAATCCATGATGTTTTCATTTAAATTCAAATTATAACGAATTGAAAGTTTGAAGAAAATATTAATTTAGTTTGTAAATGAAATCCTATTATAGTACTCTGAAGGGCTCTTAATACGTTTTGAACTTCCAAAATAAATTAATGTACTTAGTTACGTTTAAAAGAACCTTTTGTAACAATTCCAATATGTAAATATAGGTAAAAGGATTGAAAAAATACTTAATTATCCACTCTAAAGTCTATTTTTCAGGTATTAGTAAGTATTTCATACAAACTGACAAAAAAAAATGGATTATATAGTGAATAAAAAAAATTGTCTTATATATGTTAAAAATAATAGCATGTTTGCGTTGTCACGAGTGCTAGTGGAAATCAACACTAAGCCTTGGTTTCGACTAACGCTCGTGACGATGCGTTTCTGACGGTTTCTCAGCTTTGAGACGCACAAACGATTTTACGCGGTTAAAGGAAAATTCGTCATGACGCCCGCTAGTGGAAATCAAGCTATACACTCTTTTTTTGGGAATTTTGCTGGGCGCGTTCATGTTGAGTTTACCCCCCCCCCTTTACCACCATTCTCCATATCCTGGGACCAAAGACCCGAGCCTAGACCCCCCACCGGTGGTTCCAGGTAGTGGCCGACTAGCGGGCGGCCAAAAAGAGGGGTCGAAAAGACCGCGAAAAAGAGTGTATATGCGCTTAATTTAGATCTAGACAAAATTTAAATTATAGCCATTCTTTAATTTTCACAGTTCTATTTTAGAAACCTTATTCCCAGTGTGGATAAACTAAGCCTCGTCTACTGATATATTTTAAATAAGGAGGTTATTTGGTGAATAATAAAGCTTTATTTACTGACAACAGATAGTTGTTCCTCCTGTATATATTTTTCAATTATTTCCAGTGGTTATTTGACTATCGTTAGGGAACGTTTTCACTTATAAACTATACTCATAGTGCAAAAACCCGAAAACAGCCACTCGTAATATTTATAGTAGCGCCGTACTCGTGACGAACAAAAAGGAGTATTAAATAATTTAAGCTCCATTTCTTTAACCACAATTGTTTTTAAATTTAGTATTTAGCACGCCAAATTTTAAAAAGTGCAAACATACCCTAATTTTATTGTATCCTTTTTTAGGCCAGCCTAATGGCTTTCCAAGGCTGCTTTCAGTTTATTTTTACCATTAGTCCCACAGACCGTTACGGGTGCCCAAATAGGACCCCCCAAAACAAAGAAAAAACGAATTAGGCCTTTGTAACTTAGAAACGCTTTACAATAGAGATATTTGGTGGCAATTAATGAATTCCCCATACAAAGGTTCTCTAGAAGACCGATTTTGCAGAGCTTTGCATAAATAAAAAAGAAGTTATTGGCAATATGGTAATTAGGTGACAAATTAGTATTTTTGCCAATCTCAAAACCAGGGGTAACACTTAAGAGACCATATCTCCAAAACTTAATTTTATTTTGGACTAACACTTTGGAGTACAAGGTTTTTCATGCATGCGAAGGTATATGTAAAGTTTTAAAAAAATCCATTGACCCATGGTAACATCATTGGTTGAAAGTCTGTAGACTGACCCAGTTACTTTTTTTCGGGGACCTGGCTATTAAACGGCGCGGCGTGCCAATTGCATCTTTTGGGGTTACTATGTTTTTCTATTTAACTTCATTACGGGTTTTATTTGGGGGTCGCGGCACTAAGTCCGGACTTAAGCTAACTTTGGTACATTTCAACTGCCCTCTTTTCCGCACTCTACTCTCTAATTTTTAAGTTTAAATCTGTATCTGCCCAATTTCTTCTCTGCGCTCTGGTTTTGTTCTTCTTTCTTAACGAGGGGGCGGGGGGTCATCACTGGGGGTTGTAATTACGACTAGCGGTGGAATCTAAGGTAGAAGTTCATTGGAGTGAAATATTGTCCAAACCAAAGACTCTATCATGGGATTCTCTTCAAATTTGCTAATCTCTCCTCTCGATATTCTTTGGGTCGACCTTAGGATAACTCAGTTTTTGTGGAAAAACACCTCAATTTCTAGGTGGGACACTGGGAAAGGTTTTTCACTGTTACTGGGGTGCACTCGCTCTTTTGGAAGGCTCGGATCAGGTAACTTTCTCTCTAGTTTCCTTTCTTTCACTGGCGCCGGACTGGGGATATCTCGACGTTTTTGAGATGGAATACTATGGGTCTTTTCTTTCGAACATAGCCAAAAGGGGAATATAATTTTAGGGAATTAGTTTAATTTTAATGTTACGGGGCTTTATATATTTTAATAGCTTGATTTAGGGGCTTTCTGGGATACTAAACTCTCCGATTGTAATTAACTTTATGGAAAAATATACATTATTTACTTTTTAATTTAATTTGGGTTGTTTTTAAGATTTAACTTGTGAGTTCTAAAATCTTCGACGAGTCAACTTGTATAATATTATTCAATAACCTAAAACAAAACATAAGACACAAGACATGATGTTTATAATAACTATTAAGTGTTTAAATCTTTATATTTATTTCTTAAGGAAATTAAATGAAAAATAATATAGATAAAGAAATAAAATGTTTCTTTTATTTTTGCTTTTAATTTTTTCTTTTGGAGGAAGGGTAACACTATGCTTTAATAAATAATTTTAGTAGCCTTAATATGCGCTTTATGATTTCGTACTTCTGCCCAACTTCTGTTAAAGATAGATTCGCGGTAGGGTTGGCAAAATGTTGGCCTTGGTTGGTAGTTTACGTTAGCGAGATAGATGTTTATAATGTAGGTGGAGAGTGTAGGAGTAAAGCAGTAAGTCTATTGTGACCAGACTGTTTCCCTTACACTTACCCCCCACGCGTTTGCTATAGAGGACTTTCAGCGGTTTAGAAGAACAAAAACTGTTAAAGTTACTTATTTCCATCTCTATTTAACGGGACACCGAAATGAAATTTTGGGATTTTTAGATTTCGAGTCGAGTCCCGAGTCTTGGAAAATTGGACTTCCGATTCTTAGAATCCAATTTTGCAATACTCATTCGAGTCTTCGAGTACCTAAGAAATAGATTTTTAACTCTTTCGATGCCAATTCGAGTTGAAATTTTCTAATCCGGGTCCAATTCGAGTCTTAATTTTATCCCTCAAAACCGTTATTGGTGGAATTGTCAGAGTCATTTGATTCTTCACGGGAAGTTAGATAATCATAGTCATCTGGGGGTAAAAATCGTTAAGACTCCTATTTGAGTCCAAAAAAATCTATTCGAGTCCAATTCAAGTCTTATAAAAAGTGAGCAAGAAACACTAGAGCAATTTTCCAATTTTTCCACGTTTGAATAAGGTTGAATGTAAAATTATTAAAATGAGAACACCATAGAAATCAAGTTAGTACCTAGAACGCTTTTTGAAATTAGTGACAGCCCGCCAATGCAAACATTTTTCAAACAGCGGAATACAGAGGTCAGATTTCTATGGAGAAAACATTTTAACTCCCATGTAGACTAGACTTGCTGCGGTAATTTTTTTAATGTCATGTACGGAGTGCCTAGAAAAATAGATATTGGTAAAAAAATATGTAATTGTCGTAAAAAAAATGGGACTCTTCCTAAAAATGGACTTGGCAATAAAATATTTGGATTCGTCGATAATTTAGTTGACGCAAAATGCTACGACACCGTCAACAACGGGTTAAATGTGCCCCGTCAATATTGTGAACCAGATCGAGTCATTCATAAATTGGGTGTCCGAGGCCTGATTATTCGTGGCGTCGGTAGTACAATGGTAGTGGCGTTGGGACTGAAACCCAAAGGTCGTAAGTTCAATTCCTGCCCGAGTGATATGATTTTTCTCAGTCACTAATAATCGGCTAGGTTAATACCCAATGCACTACCTTAGGCCTAAGTCATCATGCGACTTTTGAAGCCATTAATTCAGGTGGCCGGGTGATAATGCGTAGGAGGGTGGTGGCAAGCCCTGCATGCCACGAGATCGAGCCAACAGCTCCCTACACTAACTATTACCATTAACCTCAGCAAGTTTTTATGGAAGGGGAAGGCACCACACGCAGAGGTATTCCTTGGTTAAAATGAAGCTTCTAATTTAAAGCTCCTGTCAAACATATTTATTTCTGCATAAAAATATAAGTATAATAATATTTAGAAGTTTCAGTTATTTATTCAAAACCCTGCAAATGCAAAATGTATCGTCTTACCAAAGCAGAATTAAATTCATACATGATAAAACCGTTAAAAGTGTAACTTACGTCGTTTCTCCATGGAATTATATTGATTTATATTAATTGATTTCATCATGGGGATATTAATTTTTTCTTTTTGGCCAAACTGTAATTCCCAAGTAATAGGTTTTACCAAGAAAATGTGTGATTTTATTTGTATTTCCCCATGTTAAAACAATTTTTCTGTAGTATTTTGTAAATAGCGCCATCTCTTTTCTGTATGAGATACTTACTTGCATTAATTTAAAAAATAAATTAACTAATAACAAATAGAACCTCAAATATCATAAATTTTGACGTTAGAAGTTAGTAAGATTTTTCCATGGATAGTTACGAGATCATTGTAGCTGCGTGGATGCCATAATTGAAAAATGGCGCCGCTAAAACAATGGCAGACAACTAACGCCATCTAATGTTTACTATATGTAGTTCGACAAATGTTTGTTAATGATAAATGCCGACCACATCAGTAATTTCAGGTAATATTGACTTCGGGCATAGTGGTGTGATACAACTAAATTAAGACTGGGCTAATAGAGTTTTCCATTTGATGCTCGAGATTCGTTTCGAATATGTCTCCAAGGTAATTAACCTCACCAAGATTGATAGAGTTGTTAACAGTGGCGGCTTAAGAAGGCTGGGTCCCCGGGCGGCGGCACTGTTTTGTGACACCCCCAGGACCGTGCAGAAGTTTTCACTTGTCCGTCTTCTTCAAGTTTTACCGTTCTGATTTGCACACCCCCCCCCTCTCGAGCTTCTCCGATGGCACCCCCTGCTGCCCTGGTACCCGGGGCAGACCGCCCCCCCCCTTAGGCCACCACTGGTTCTTAATTTTTCCCGTGGTGAAAAGGAAAACGTGAAAAACATTGTTCCGTACGCACTGAGCTAGTTGGACTAGCAATAAACTGGCTCCGAGAGTGATCTCGATCCTTTGAAATCGGCAGACCGGTTCGGAGCAATCTCAGATCACTCGAGAGAAATGGAGCAGATCCGAATGGAAGATGAAGTGGTGATCGGGGCGATCTGTAGCGCTCGCGGGCAGTGAAATGGAAACACTATTAAAGATTCAAGTGCCAGAAATCTGCGGTTTTTAAATACACACTTTTCCTAAGTCGAAATCTACAACTTACAATCTACAAACTAGGAAGTTAAATCAATTTTTGAGACATCAACAGAAAGTTTATTTCCCGTGACAAAACTTATCTTTAGATGAAACTCTGCGGTATGTTTCTACGGCCGAAACATCCATACTGGAAATTATTTTAGTATTTACTTGGAATGTCAAATAAGGACAGTGGTGGGAACTCGCCAAACGTTTTCCCGGTGCAGTCATAAAGCAATTAATAACGTATTTATAATCAATAATGAGAGAACTTTTATATTGAGACGACATGATTTATCGAACACCCTCCATGATAAAATTTTTAAATTGATTAAATATTGGTTAATTGGATGAAATTATGATTAAATTATTAATTCACGATTAAAATATTGTATCGTGTCTAAAATGATTAATTCGTGATTTAAATGATTAAGTTCTTAAGGTTCCGCCAGCACCCACTTCGGATGGAAAAGGTAATTTTGAATTCGGGATTGGCGGAAACGGGACTATCCATGTGGACAGAACGCTTAAATGGGAAAACTATGGAATGGGAATGGATGGACGATCAATATTTGAATGGAAATGGGATGGGAATGGGTGGGAATTGTAACTTTTCCACTTCAGATGCAGCTCTATAGTCGAAAGATTGCATTTTTAGGAAACGAATGAGATATCGGAATTATTTTATTGACTTTGAAGGAGTGGATCGAACGAACAGACGGATTGGGAACAACGCTAACAATAGTCTCAACATTGTGATAATCATGAAAATACTCTCTATAGCAAAATTCAGTCCATTGAAAATCTTTACGAAATGTGGTGGAACTGTCACCTAATACCAATGGCTTTTCTAGGCGCCAATTTTTCGTCCCCCATAGCCGTATTGGACCACGGCGAGAGTTCGACGAAAGTTATTTTTGTGCAATAGAAAAGATAAAGCGCTACCCAATTTCCTGGATTAAATACAATACTTTTAACAGACACAGTTGGGAGGCTTGAATCAACGCTGAAAAAGTGGTTCGAATCAGGGAAGGTTTTGATCCGGTGTAAATGTACCGAGACAAATTCTGCACAGTAGCCTCGTAGAAAAGGTCTTCCAAGTGTAAGCCATTCTCTGGGCTATCTTTGATTTCGGTGGCGAACATAGTACTGAAGTAGCCAGAGCGGTCCGCCAAAACTAGTTTGTGGTAAGGGACATCTCGTTGCTTGGTTTTCATGGTAAAGTTGGCCAATTCACCTTTGGGATTCCAGTATTAAATCGAATTAAATTTCCCGCTGAATAGTTTAACACGATAATCCACGCGTCGAAATTGCTGTAATTTTGGTCATTGAATAGTATTCGCTGATGCCCGACGATTTTGGTGCTAGTGAGATCCCAGATTTGGTATCTATAACCACGATCCTGTGCCCCCGTTAATGGGGGTTTGTTATATTCGTAGTTAAACTACATGCACTTCCGAATTATCAGGGGGATGTAGAATAAACTTGGAAACGTCTCTCCAACTCCTAGACCTCGTCCTTAATGTCATAGCTCTGACAGTGGCGAAACAACTGTGAGATAGCTGGCGAATGATTATTGAAAATGGAATGCTCTACAACCCAGAGCGTCTCTTATCGGAACCAAGAACGCATGTAACACATTTACCATGAATTGAGAGATATGACCTCGGGTATTCGAAAAATGCAAAAAATAAAATAAAATTTAAAGTTGTACTTCTTGATCCCTCCAGCAAAATATTCAATGGCTTATGATTAGTGCCGAAATTTGGAAAAATGCTTTCAATGTGGTGCGTTGGCACCCTCAACGGACATAAGTCTATGTATTTGTACCCCACTGCTCCGCCTTAAGCACTACAGCGGCCTACGAAACTAACCAGGCCGGGACAGAAGTGCGCTTTGCGAAACAACGTTCGGCCAGTGAGACAGCCATCGTGACTGCCTCACATATAGCAAACAAACACCCTCATCACGGCCCGACAAAAGGCGACACCATGGGCTGCCCGAAACCCACCCTCGCACAGCTGAGGACTAGAGTGACTTCCTCTTCCACTGCAAACTACCCTCCTCAGTATGTTACAGAATGCCGAGTATGGAACACCCCTGAGGTTCCAGTGACCCAGCGCCCCGAACGCAGGACGCCCCAAGGACTCCAGTGACCCAGTAAACCGGGTGTGGATCGCCCTCAAGAGCCCAACGACCCAGAACGCCGGGTATGGAGCCCCCTAAAGGCTCCAGTGACCCCATCAAACCACCAGATAGGAACAAGGGTAGAGGTCGGTAACGGTTAATCATTATCTATGATTAAATTGATTTTTTTGGGAAAAAATGTAAACAAAGAAATTTTCCGGTTAATATTTCGGAAAATGATTAAAAAGTATGTATTATTCGTAAAATTTGAGCTTTTTATCGAAAAAAACGTCGTTTTGCCGATTAATTTTACAAATTTATAAAAAAATTAATCGGATAATACAGAAATATAAATTACTTGATCAAAACGTTTTACGAATAATTTTGAGAGCTTTATCTATTGAATAAAAGTTAACTATCCTCGACCTCTAGACAAGGGGAACTAACCCTTGCATAAGTTTAAAGGGGACAACATTTTCCCATTTTGCCCTCCGACTTTCGGGTTCAAGTATTCAAGGTACGCCACTGTTCCTGACGTAGAACCAAAATAAAGTAGCTCAATTCTGAGTGCACCATCATGCAGTTTTCTCTCATACTTCTTCAAACAGCGAGAGTTTCGTGAGGATTGCTTGAGAGGCTGTAAGCTATTTTCAATTTCATCTAGCGTCAGAAATATTTGTCGAGTCTATTCGAAATCAGCAACTTTTGCTTAAAACTATTTCCAAAAATTTATTTTGTAATATTTAAACTTAAAAATCTTACATTCTTAATTTCATAGACATATAAACAAGTGTGTAAAATGTTGGAAGAATCCATCCTACCTGTACATTTGGCGGGAATCTAAAATTGGCCATTTACGGTGTTTTTTGTTTGGACATTAGTAAAGAAGAAAATAGGTAAGTAAGGCAGATTTAAATTTTAGAAAGAAGTGACGACTTCAGAAATGTGCATCCCAAAATTCAACCTAGTTAGAATGTTTCGCAAGTTTGGGCAATTTTTCACTGGACTCTTCATACTGTTCCAATCTCCATTACTCGGCCGCCATACTTGACCAGGGGGAACGGAATAGAATCATCACAAGTGTTGGACGATTCCTTGTATGAACATACGGATGCGTTCAGTAAAGGACACAAAAATTGGTTATTCCTTGTTCACTAAATCAGTAAAAATCCCAAAACATATAAATGCTTTAATTATATTTAATGATACGAATAATGATAAATGTACAAATTCGAGAAATGTATGATTATTTTAAAATTAAAGCTTTTAATTTTGAGTTTTAAAATACTAACGAAAAAAAGATACGCAGTGTGACACATTTTATCACGTTCAAATGAAAAATTCCAGGGTCAGAGGTAATTATATCTGTATGTTTTTTCGCCCAATAATTTTAATGATGGACATCAACACGCTCTTTAACATTTCCGGTTCCAACTCGTTCCATCCGACCAGCTTGCAGGGGTCACCCTCCCACTCCGCGTACTTCTTCACGATGAAAGTCAGAGCTTCTTCCTTCAACTCGTCCGACTCGTACTTTTCGCCCATGACCAGGAGTTCAACGACGTTGTCCAAGGTCATCTCGGGGATAATTTCCGCCACGCACATCTCTTTCAGTTCTTCTAGCAAGCACAGGTGGGAAGCTTGTATCAACGCCAAACAAGTGGTTCGAATGTGAGATGGCTTGGAT